>NW_020454883.1:652533-791901 GCF_003342845.1 Nothoprocta perdicaria | reverse complement strand
TTTGCAGTTTTACACTCCCTCTGCAAGGAAAGAATTTTTAGAAGTACCACTCACTTCTTGAATATTATAAAATTTTGAAACTTCTTCCTTTCTTGCTCTTTATTCAGTTTGCAACAAAAAAAGAGAAACATGTTAAATCTCTACAGTATATGAGGTAAAACTGTCATTTGAATTGCATAAACTTATAATATGAACTGAATAAAGTTTGCCTGCTTTCTTAGGTGCTAAATATTACAAACAAGTAGGGCAAACTACTTCAAATGCACTATATGTGCATCTTGAGAGAGAAGTTTACAGGAGCCTGACAAAGGTGCTGGGAACCTCTGGAGTTTTTCCAAGACCCAGCAGAGCAAAGTCACTCGCTAGTGACCCTGCTGGGAGTGGGAGCTTGGCCTGCAGACCTCCCAATGCCCCTTTTAACTTGCCCACTCTCTGGTTCTGTAGTTCTGCTCCATATGAAAAGCTCGGCTTTACTTRCTGTAAAGCCCCATGCATAAAATTACTAGGACATCAGTGTCTGCTTCCCTTCCTAAAGTTTCTGATTAGAAAGGTAAAAAMCAATGGTACAGTCTGTTTATACTATTAGCTACATGAGCTTTGTCAGTAAAGATACTATGTCCTTTGCTATTAAGTGATCAGTAGACTAATTTAACTAGAACATTTATGTTCCTATTTCATTTGGACAATATCTGACAACAATGATATTGCTCTACTAGAAAGAAATTCCATTAATAATATTTTCTGTTCTGCAACATGATATGGACATACTACCCTATCTGGGCACTGAGTTGCTGCCTCTAAGCCATTTCATTTTAAGGTTAGATATTAAAATCAGGATGCAGTACTGTGGGCCAAGAATCAGGAACACATGAGAGGGAGAATAACGAAAAAGAAAAAATGTGAATTTAATCTCCACATTAATATCTTAACTATGACTATGAATTTTAATCAACAAACTCACAGAAAGTTATCAATCGTCTAGCCACATTCTTGTTTCTCTGACTCCACAAATATGGTTAGAGTCTGACTGAAAATTCCAACTTATTGCCGTATTTCTTTAATACATTTATGGATCTTGGTCAAAGAAAGACAAAAAAATAGAGCAGGTATATTAATAGAACGTGTCTGGCACCTCACGCAAGGTGAAAACATCTCAAAAACACCAGCCACGTGTCTATATGAGCCAAGATGCATGTACAGCAAGTCGAGCTGTTGCCAAGTTCAGGATTGCAGAGACCTATCTGATTAACACCAGAGAGTCTTTACTTGAGTGTACATCATAGCAACATCAAGCCAACCAAAGGCTTATAGTATCCCACTATATGATCATATCGTATTTCCTTCCACAGGACCTCACGAGCCACATGTGGATCACAGTTGGCTTTATTGCTGTTGAAAGGATGCACATATGGTAGGTCTTATATCAACTGGGAAATTACCTTTTTAAAGCAATTTTAACGCTGACAGATGCAACACTTAAAGGACAAACTTTTATAGCATAAAGGCATACATAAACAAATGGATTTACACAATCTTAAACAGATTGAATTTGTGAAGTATCTTCAAGAAATCTTGTGTTAAGTCTCCAAATTGCTGTTATCAGAGCACATTATAATGTCCAAAATTAAAGCCAGTAGGACTTATATGTGTCTACAAAAGCATTATAAAGACAAACGCTAAAAATCACATTAACCAAAAAAAAAAAAAAAAAAATCAATTCCTTCCAATTTTTTTGACAAACTGAAATGGAGCTTAAACAAAATTCATGAATGTCACAATGTTAATAGGCTGTGAAATAGAAGACACCACATGCTCAAACACACACATGAACACAGATTTTGGCAAGCAGGGGTAGCAATACTTTCCAGTAGGAAAGTTCTTGTACCAGGCCATGAAACTCTCCAAGTATTTATTGCATTTTAAGTAATTTACATCTATGGACTGATGTGCACTACATTTTGGACTTGATCTCACACAGCCACCACCATGGTTCCAGCAATAGTCACGACTGTCATTTCAGTGAACATCATTTCTCCATTTTTGTCCCTTAGACTTTAAATATATTTTTAAATCTAATTTTCTAAAATCAAATTAATTTGGAGTAGATAAAGGGAAAGGATTTTTCCTGTTGCTATTGGTACCTCTCACCTACTGTGTGCCAGCTCTTTCACTTCACTGCTACCTCCTTCCATCTGATAGCAAATTGAATAAATTGTACATTACACTGGATGTGGAAAATCAGAACACAAATTCCATTTGAGAAAAGTCACCTGGAGAAAGGACACATCCTGGCATAACTGCTGTCATGGGCTGATGCAGTGAACTCAAAACTGCAGCTGACCAAGCTTGTCTCTTTTTCTCTTCCTGGGCTTTTAATAAACTATAGCAGATAATACAATATACCAAGTATTTTATAATAAACCAAGCAGATAATGACAGCTTTGTAGGTAATAATACAGATGCATTTAATACCGTGTTTGACAAAGTACTGCACAGAAAACTCATTAAGACTGTGTTAAGAAAAAAAAATTAAAAAAACAAAACAAAACAAAACAAAAAAACAACACACGAACTAGTTTAGAAACAGGGATGCGGGAGATATTGTTGGTGATTCACCAGTCTGGAGGGATGCCACTTCCAGCTCTGGGGCTTGAAATAGTTACAGAACAGACACAACATGCATGTATGACCTTGAGGAAAAGAAAAAATACTAAGTTATTTCATCAGTTATTTCACAGTCTCCTGTTCTGACAAAGAAGAGAAATCTAAAGCACAAGCAGCCATTAATGGTAATCACGGATCCTTCCAGTTCTGTAAGAAACACTATCTTTCCTAATCTCGGCTTTCATGGTATAGTTGATAAAGTTAGCCCAGGAAGCTAGAACTCTTCTTAGCTCTTTTAAGATACCCTCAAAAGCCAAGACATCAGGCAGATGGATTATCYTCCTTGCTATGGAGGTTCCATACGTGACATTTGAGTACATATCAGATGGAAGGCAGCAAAGAATATAGAGACAGACTCTTGTCAGTGGTGTCCACTGAAAGGACAAGAGGTCACGGCACAGATCAAATTACAGAACTTCCATTCCAATACAGTAAAAAGCCTTTATGCTTTAAGGATGCTAAAACACTGGAGCAAGTTAAAACATTGGAGCAAGTTGTCCTGAAAGATTGTGAATTCTCCATTACTGGAGATGCTCAAAAACTAACTAGGCGAGTTTCTGAGCAACCTGCAAATGATCCTTCTCTAAGCTGGGGGACTGGACTAGACCATCTCCAGAGGTCCCCTCCTACCTCAGTTATTCTGTGCTGCTGAAATAAAATATATCTGATGGTACCAAAGATGACTGTTCACATAAAAATCCCAAAACAGCACAACCAACTGGTTTGGTTCATATTGGGTTATGTTCATATTGCATTTTAAYCATAAAAGTCTATCTCTCAGTGCAATTAAAATTTGTTCCTATCAACTTTCTAGAAAGAAAAGAAAAAAAAAATCAAAGAAACAATACCCACAATATTTTCAAAGATGTTCAAGTACACAAAACATAGCTCTTCTATAAATACTGCAACATCAGGAAAAGCCTAACTGGTTTTACTGCTAAGATCATCAAGATATGCAGTCAACTTGACCCCATGATATTGTTTTGGGCTTCTCTGTTCAGCCTTGTGAGCTCTAGGTAGCTGGATAAATAAAAATAAGCCTTGTAACATAAGCTTATTACCAAACAATTGCTTATTGGCAAACTAGTTAGTAATTAATCCTTGGCCAAAGACATTTTACCCTGTAACAAACAGCTTCTGTGCTTGCCAGTAACTACAACCAAAAGCTATACACAAATACCTTAAAGAACAGTAAATACTTTGAAGGAAATAAAAAGGGAGAAAATTAATGCGATATGAAGCTAWTGAGCACAATTTTACCAGGTCAGAATAGAAATGTGCAGCAGAATATATAGAAACAGGTAAGTAACTTCAGTCTTCAGACTGGATATGGCCATAGCTGTCAACCCAAATGTTCCATCTATCAAAGGCAAATGAACTTTCAGGATTTATAAACTGCCTTGAGCTTTGGACACCACAGAAGACATACTAAAGACCAGGGCAGAAAACAAACACCGCTATCCTCTACCAGAGCAGGCTCTGATTTTTTTTTTTTTTTTAATCAAAGGGCTTGGGCAAAATAGGTACACGCTAAGAACTCACAGATGGGCAGATCCAGCTGTAACATGACTGCCCAAAGAGAAAAGACTCAAACAGCCTAAGAATGCATGGAATTTGTTCTCAAATAGTTTATCCTTGCTTTCTTCTGAAAATACTCACAACAGACATACATATCTGAAACACAAACAGGTCAAATCCAGAAGGATAATACTGTTTCAAAGACAATTCTACAAATGAATCTCAGAGACACAATAAAGCTTCAGAAGAAATACCACAAGAAAACTCTGCTTCACCTCCTATCCTGACACCAAGATTGGAACATACTGCTAACATCATTTAATGCAATATATTGCATTGAATACTGTAGACAGAAAACCATCTACCCCCCTCTAAGCGACTTTGTTCAACACTAACAAAGTCCCTCCGTGTTACACAACATCAACCATTTTTTTCATAAGTTATTTAAACAATCAAACTTCCTGTGCCTTCGAGATTCACACAGACATTGGTTTCCCACAACGTATTGCACCAGTTCAGCTCAGGATCAGCCTGACCACAGAGTGGGGAGATCTGTAGTGTGGCTGCTCTGTTCACCATCYTCTGAGCAGGAGGTTGTACTACCCATCTAAGGTGGAATCAGATGGTAAATTTGCAAAACATGGATCTAGAAGACTAAGGTAATGACAGGAAATAATCAGCCTCTGTTTCCTCTTTCATTCTTCCCATCAAAGGACAACCATAATAAAAAGAGGAATAAGGTGTTGCTTTGGGTATCTGACTGCCTTTTGCACAAAAAATACATTTTTCCCGCATCCCAAGAGTCTATTTCCCATTAAGCAACAGTGACTTTTGATACTGATTTCAGAAAAAGGAGCAGTCTGCATATTCTTTTGATTTGATTTTGATTTGTAAATCTTCAGGTTCAGTTTAAATTTTCAGATTAATCATTTTCATGTTGCCTCCTACTACACTTGGATGTAATTTCACAAACACAGAGTATCTGTCACACAAAATTCTTGCAAACTGGAATGAGTACAAGTAAGCACAAATAAGCTTAGACACACAGACTAGGAGAGGCAAGCATACATAGGAGGAATCTGTTCAAGGGCTGGACAAAGTCTGGATATAATCTGCAGGCTATTACAGAGTATCAGATCATACAGAAGAAAGAGAAAAAAAAAAAGCTATCCTAAACACAGGTGACTGAAATTCAATTTTTGAGAGTGAGAACAAAAGGGTTTAATTGCATTATGTTCCTTTGGTTTTTATTTTTTTAAATCTCATTGCTCAGATTTTGCTCTCTATCTGCTCATCTACTAGTAGAATGGTCCTGGTAATTATCTTATGCACATCCAAGGTAAAGTTACCCTAAAAGAGATTTATTTCATCTATTTAGCCTTCTTGGGTAAAGATTTCAGATGAACTCCACTTTCCTACCACAGCTTTAGATATTACGTTTCAAGGTAAGACATGCTCATAAAAAAAACGTAACAGAAAATAACCTTCTGAAAGAGCCACCATGGTAGTAAATATCCCACCAAGGTCACTGATGGGAAAATGGAAAGGTTCTAGGGAACAGTGAGAAGTCTCACCAATTCTTCACAGAWAGCAGTGTACTTTAAAAGTAAAAAGTAAACGTGTACTTTAAAAAATATTCAAGTCGCTGCCAGGTGTAGGAGCTTGGGCCTTGTTCTTTCTCCAGTGCTTCAGTTCTGCCAAAATAAGTGGGACTGTGCAATGAGCCAGATCAGAAAACTGACTGCTGGCATTTCTTTCTTTGTCAAGTTATTTATAACCTGGATGACCAGAGCCTTACAAAACATTTCTCCTTGAACAACTGAAGTGAATAGCAAAATAGCGCAGGTGGAAGAAGCATCTTGCACTGAGAAGGCAAGAGCTTCACTCCTGAAGCCAGCAAATCACAAACCTATACTCTAGAAGACAGGTGACAATAAAAAACCTCTCAACTGTGAACTGTGCTAGGCTGCCTTGTATTTATTTGCTGTTGGATCAATGAGCAGAGGTCCAATGCTACTTCTACTAACTCCAGCAAGAACAGGAATCACCTCCACGCACTGGCGGTTCAAGCTTAAAGCCACTGTCATCACCAAACTCCAAAAGGAATGAGGCACAGCACAGCTCTCAGTTCGTGTTAGTTCATATCTAGGAATACTGAGGAATTAATACAGTACAGGAAATACATCCCTGCTAGCCTAACTTCTAATGTTTGACTATTGTTTTAAAAACTTGTTAGCTGATCATAATGTCTGACGGTTTCCACAGGCAGCACATTGCCTACGACCTATACAAAAGGGATTTTTTTCTGAGTCAGAAAAGTGAGAGTAGCCACAGCAAAGAATCGGATGGCCTGAAGAAATCTTTCACTTCAACCTAAGTATGCCTGGTAGCACTCATCAAAAAATGCATAAAGCATAGACATATTCTGAARTATATAAACAAAATTGGAAAATCAGTATTATAATTTTTAATTAATTATGTTTAGGCCTAACTTTGCTAAGTATACCACCATAAACTGGCACATTATATCACAAAAAATGGCAAGCTTTGAGAATTTAGAAAACATTTTTTTTCTGCTATAGCCTATTCTTTTTCTTCATTCTTTCCAGAAGTTGGGAAACAGTGCATAGAAACTGTGAATATACACAAGATTTAGGAAGAAAACTAATCAGCCAGTGTTCAGAAACTAGCAGATCAAGTAGATAACTTTTAAGGGCAATATCAAAGCAACATTACCTGGCTTTCTGGCTTTAATAGCAAACAATCTGACAAGGTAAGGAACAAAAATAAAATGGTGTTATTTCGATATTTTTATTATGTAGCTCAAAAACACTTTCTTTTCTTTTTTCTYTTTTTTGCAATTTCAAATTTCAATATGATGATCTATGAAGTGAAGAATACTCTTCTTCAAGGCAGCCATGATACTCCCTTCAAATTAATACTGCAAATGACTACRTTGCCCTTGCTACAGATTTCTCTATAGTTCCTACATCCTTTCCTGAGAAGTAAAATGTAAGTGGGAAAAAGGAAACAACTGTGATCAGATTGAAGAGATCCCAGTGCTCAGGAAAATCATTTCTCTCTGCTTTTGGAAACAGCTGCCTCTACAGATCAGAGAGTAGCCCRAGAGCTTTCACCCTGCAGCAGGGAAGATCCTACCATTTCTCGGTGCACTCTAATCCCAATTCTCTCCCCTGCATTCCCCTGGCAAGGGGCGCTTTGCACTCCCTAGACAGCAAAGTCAAATCACCATGGGTGCATTTCTATGATCACTTCTGTGATTTTTCTATGGTCATTTCTATGATTTTTCTAACCATCATGGATGCATTTCTTCAGCGCAAACTTGTTGATAAGCTCATAATTTACAAAGAAGGACAGATGTGGAAGCGAGGGTTTCTTTGCCGTTGCCCTTTTGTTTAAAAAGTACCACTAATAATTAATTATTATTAAACATAATAGGTTTGAGTATCACAGTTCTCTCCCCTGCTCTGTTCATAATTCTATCAGATGTTAAGGGAACTGAAGCTTGGAGGAGTCACAGATGAATTAGCATCTACAAATACATATCTTGAATGAAGCCCAGTTCCGCCAAATTTCAGTTCAGCAATACGTTATTGCTCTGACAGGTTAGGCCACTGCTGCCAAGCCACAACATGATGAACTGGCCAGATTTCTGCTGGGGCACATGTAATCAGTCAACACAGCAACTTCAGTGTGGAGGTGGATCTAATTCAGTAAGTCGTCTTTTTTCCACCTTTGTTCCACTCCCTGCCCTTCTTCCGCCTCACATCACCCCATTCCCTCTTTTTTCAGGACTTCCACTGCAGTTCTTGCCCTCGCTCAGTCGTGTCCTTTTCTTTTCCTTCTTTCTTACCATACTGATCAAACGCCCATCGCTTACAGTCTTCTCCAAAGTTGATCAAATTTTTTACGGTACCTAAAAGCTTGCGGAGGGTCAAAGGTCACTGTTTATAAGTGGGTTGATCTTGACAAGAACCTGTCAAATCCTTTTAACAGAAATCAAGACTCTGACAAGAAGTAACCTTTCTAGGACCTTTCAGGTTACAGGTTTCTTTCGGGGCCTTATTCTGCACACCTGCATTCACTAGACTTTCACAATGAAACATACTGCCATTGACATGTCAATAAAATYTTGCTTACATAACCACAAATGAACCTTCCCAGAAGGCTGGGTTTTGTTATTTTTTATTTCATCTTTCACTTCCTTGTCTTGCATACAAAAACAATACCCAAGATAAGGAGCAATGTTTCTGCAAGCATCTTCCTAACCCAAAATCTACAGCCACAATTTCTTTTTCTCCTCCTTTACTTTACAGCAATCTTTGGATATTACAAACAGAAGATACACTAACTCTGCATTTATTTTTTGTTTAAAGGATAGGGCTTTTCTTTCCCCAGCCTTTCATCTGTAATGAAACTATAATGAAACTAAGGGTTAGCCAGCAAGTCCTTCTTTTCATTTTTAGTGTTATTGTGTAAAGACTTCTGATTGATTCATCCCTTCTGACTCAAATAATCAATGCAACAGAGGTTATCTTTTGAAGAACAGAACAAACTATTACCTTAAAAGATTGTTGCTCTCTGTATCTGTAAGAATACTTACTACATCTAACTACACTGATCAAAAAAAAAAAAAAAGACAGAAAGCAACAACAAGCCTGCGCCCTTTTTGCTAACTACAACAGATGATCATTAGAAGAAGTTTTATGATGGTTTTGGTCTCAGCATATAAAAATATATATGTATACACATATATAAATATATATACACCTGTGACTGAACAATGTAGTTTAAGACTATCCTTGAATACCACAAAAAATTCCACTTGTGGTGGTCAAAAGCTGTTCTCCCATCTCTTTTACAATTAAGAAAGAACTAAAAATGCAGATCTACTGCTTCTTTTTTCCCTGAAAAAAATAATCACTGAAGACATCAAGTCCAAGAATACTGCGAATCTCTTGTCTTTACTACCCCTTGAGCAGATAGCTCTTTCTAGTCAAGAGGGGAAAAAAAAAAAAAAAAAACCAAAAAAGAAGGAACCAAGCAACTAACCAAAAGAAATAAAAATGTATTTCAAAATTAATGTGTTGGTAGAAGTTTTTATAGTTGTGTCCTATACTTCAGGGCAGACATTTTTATTATGCAGATACTAGTAATAAACTCAGCTGTCTACTGATGGTCAGGATTAAGCAGAAAAGAAATGCGGAAACTCACCCTGGGTATGCACCCCGAGGTTTGAGGAGGGCTACAGGCCTGGACTTGCCACCTTTTCCTTTATTGCCACATTCTCCCTAAGCTACCTATCATTCAGCAGTAGATCAGGTCAGCAAGATAGATAGCTTAAAATGCTATTGAAAATTAATGATAAGAGATTCCTGAAGGAAGAATACGTGTTAAAAGTAATGATGAATGATATGGTGGACATATGCATTTTTATAAGAAAACTATGACAACCCTTACTCAGGTTGCGCAAACATCCCTTGGCATTTYCAAGCTATTTATCTGGCAGACAGTATCAAACCTCTAGGTTCATGCATCCAGTTAATGCATACCCACTCGTTCTCAATTAAATGCTGGTCAATCCTAAACTACTTCCTTAGCTCCTTCCAAACTAAGAGTCCATAATAACTAAGTTATTATGAAATAACTTGTGATCATAAAAAAAAGAGACCCTTAAGAACATTTAGAGGCAGTAACACTATGGAATACAAAAATATTTTAAATTGTGACATAAACAATTCAAAGCACAGCTGAGGACTGATGTCCTGTCAGTTTTTTAGTCTGGAAAAGCTTCTTCTAAGGCCCATTTCTTTATGTGCTTTGAGCTTCCAAATTAACTAACTTAGCAYTGAAATAGTAAAAAGGGCTCTAACATTTTTCATGCAGCTATATCACTTCCATTATTTCGAAGTCCGGAGATACAATTTCCATAATTCACAGAAAAAGTCTTCCAATAAATCTTCTCAAATAGTTTAATTTTTAGTGTAATGGAAGCCTGACAAGGCAGAGACAACTGATTAAGAAAAGACACAAAAGAGTTCTTCTCTATTGTATGCATTTCTAAAATGGCTATTTTTCATAGATGATAATTTCACAGACTTTTATCAAAGATCAAACCATTCAAATACAACTGCCCTTTTTGCAGAAGACTATAAGATCCAGTTGAAACTAAGTCTGTTTTTCATTTGGATGCTGCTGTCCAAACTTAGATTTCTGAATTGTTCTGCCAGGATTTCGGCCTTCCAGAAGACAGCCTCCTAAGTCCTCTACCCATATCTAARGATACCTTGTTGGGCAAGCTTAGGACAAATGAGCTGAGAACGAAGCCTCATTTCACCATCACTGGTTTAGAACACGGAGGTAAYAAGGAGAGCGAGAACAGGCATAAATATGGCAGAGGATTGGTACCCATCCTCTAGATTGGCATGAGGTTTATAATTCCTTTCCTTACTTAAAATATATATACATATATACATTTAAAAAGGGGGAGAACTTCACTTGATATCAGTGCTATTTCTGATGTTCCACCAGAATCATTTTAAGTAGCCTTCCAACAAACCAGCACAATTTCATTGTCTATGTAAAAATCACCTAGCGATAGCTGTTCCCTTCTTCCCCATCCCAGTGACTTACTGCTGTACTGCTCCCTGAGGAATTTCAATCAGTGAAAGTTTTGCAGCTTCCAAACAGAACAGAGCTACCACACCAACAGGCACTTCTTGAAGAACTGAAGCATTTTACAATGTCATAATTGCCAAGGAACTAAAAGTACTTTAGAGAATTAATTCACCAAGTCCTATGCAGACTGTCATCAGCCACCACAGGATTGAGTTTCGAAACAGTAAAGCGAACCTTTAACCTGTAATTAACACGAAGGCATGAGCTTAAGAGGCTGGAGATTTCTAGAATAAGGGCTACAGCTRTCACAAAAATAGCTTGACAGAGGAGAGGCACATTTTAGATATCATTGCATAAGGTAGCTCGAGTATGAAAGGCTGCAAGGCAAGCTTGTATCGCTTGGAAAGCAAGACGAGTCGGCCTRCAGATCATGACAGTCTTTCAGACCTGTGTTTCCACATTCTGAGATGTTACTGCCATACACAGATTTCATATGTACATCGTCTTTGATTATAGGCTGATTCTGAAGAGACCTGATTTCATCATGAGTGGATGATGATAAAGGTTGTGCTTTGTAGCTGGTTGCAAGACTGTTCTTAGACACATAAATCTATTTATCACCTATCCCATCTCTTGTGTCTAGCGAAGGGATGCTACCCATTGCTAAACACACACGGAGATAACGCGTGTGACAACACACTGCTCTGGCAATGAACCTCCTGGAGGGTGAGCCTAGTTCAGCCACGCTCCTGTCGAGAAGCAAATACCTCTTCAGGGCCAGGCCCTCAGTGAGCCCCTTTATCACAAAGGCACTTGCGAGAGACAAGAAATGAGGGGTACCCAAGGTCGCCTCAAAGCACACGGGACCGTGGCGAGCAGCCCTCGGCTCGGCACAGGACAGCCGTAGGGGCCAGGATCCGATTACATGGCCCAGCCCGGGGACATGCCAGCCGCTTGCCCTGGCACGGCGTCCCGCAGCCACCCCGCGGCCCTTGGACCCTGCTGCTGTCTCCCTGCCCGGAGCGAGGAGAGGCACCAAGTCCCGCCACAGGCAAGGACAGGGGAGGTCGGTCACGCACGCGTGCCCCAGGCCTGCTCCCCGCCAAGGGGCACGGCTGGAGGAGCGGTGGAGGCCGAGCTCCCGGGGCCGGCGGTGGCCTCCACGCGGGGTGCTGGGTTGTGCCCACTCGCCTCGCTCCGTGCAGCGACAGCTCCCAGCGCCCGCCAGGCGCCACACCACCGGCGGTGAGAAGCGGCTCTTGCTATTATTATAATTAGTACCAATTTAGCCTCCGCGCTGCACCACAGCCCCAAGCGGCTGTCCCGAAGGGACCACGCTAGCGGTACCCGCGGGGAACGCCCAGCGCCCGGCCAACCCCCGATACCCCCGGGCAGCCTGCGCGGGCCGCAGGGGCGGCGGCGGCGCTCACCTGCAGCGGGAAGGTGGCCGCCTTGTTGCCCACGTAGCCGCGCACGACGTGGCTCTGGATGGAGAGCACCCGGCACTCGCGCTCCGGCTCCATGGCGGCCGCTGCGGCGGCGGCTGCTCCCGCGCCGCCCGCCCGCCCGGGACGAGGCTGCTGGCGGCGGCGCCTCTGCGCGGCGCGGCAAGCAGAAGGAGGCGACGGGGGCGGCCGTTGGGCGGCCGTTGGGCGGCCGTTGGGCGCCGTCACGCGCTCGCTCTCGCCGCCGGTCACGCCGCGCGGGCGGCGGGCGCGCAGGGAGGCGGGGAGCGGGGCCGGGCGCGCGCCCCCCCGCGGGCCCCGCTGGAGTCAGGCGATCGGCGCGGGCACCTAAACGCCGCGCGCTGCTGACATCAGCGGCCCGCGGCCGTTAACGGCCGCAACGGCCGACCTGCCGCGATCGCCCTTGCCGGCTGAGGGGACGGCAGCTGCCGAGCCCCGCGGCTGCCGGGGACGGTGAGGCGCGCTCGCTGCGCCGCCCTCAGCCGCCTCGCAGCACGCCGTGCCTGAACACCCACTGCTGGCAGCTGCCTTTTCCTTTTTTTTTTTTTTTTCCTTTTTTTTTCCTTTTCCAAAGCAGTAGAGTGTGACTCACTGGCACCTATGGAGTTACTGCCTGCAGGGTGTCTCCTCCTGCAGCGCAGGTGCCCCGTGGTGCTGCCGGCACCATCGCCATGTTGTTCACCTTGCACGCACTGCCACTCGCTGCCTCTCACCCACCTGCCAGGCCTTGCACCTCCTCCTGCACCCGCTGCCCTCCGCCGGGGAGTCCCGCACCCGCCCGCCCCACAGCCTCACATCTCACAGCAGCCGTGTGTGTCCCTCTCCTGTCCCCACAGAGCACTGCCGTGCCCCACRTGTGCCGCCAGCACCTCGGAGTGTGCCAAAATGCCAGCCTTCAGCCCCCTCATGTTACCTGCTAACTCCCTGTTAGTGCCACGGGACTRACATGGGCTATGGACACTTCTCCACACCCCCATCTGCCCTCCAGCACTTCACTGCCCAGATATCCAGCACAGGCTGCGGAGCCGCTGGCACCGCGGGCATCCACACAGGATCCGTGGAGGCTCTGACAGAACACAGCACTCCCGGGGAGCCTTCAAAGCAGGCGCAGTTATGTAGTATTGACATAAACACCCTCCAGAGCRCTGACAAAGAGTAAAGGAAGATGTTTTTGCTGGCAAATGCTACAATACATCGAGACAGGACTTCATAACACGGCTTCCTCTGGCCATTTGTCATTATTGACCAGCACGGGTCAGTCAAAGATTGTTTCTCAGCAAGAAATGATGCCTGAAGCCTCTGGTCCTTCTTAGCGTATAGCTTTAAATTGACAGTTTAAATAACCTGATTGTTTTTCAGTAATATGAAAGAATATTTTCCTCCTCATAAATACTCTGTTGGAAAATGAGAGAGCAAAATGTTCTCTTTTTTCATGTGGTCACTCCAGTCGTACAACTTAGAACTTGCTTCAGGTTGGCCTCATGAGCAATAGTTTCTAGTTTATAATTCCTTAGTGTTTGACAACACAATGCAAAATAATCTGTACAAAATCTATCATCTGGTTAATATTTTTCTTTTACTTCTTTGCCCAGGCTACCCATACCTTAGGAGGAATTAGCTGTTAGATGAATGTCTGAAATATTGATCMATCTTAGAGGGGTTGCATATACCACAGGGAAAAAGAAGTGCAGTATTGCTAACACTTCAGGGTCTTACACCATAACCTAGACTCCAGTAGGATGAAGCCTGCTCGAGCTCCTGGCCCTGTCACTGACTCTGCTTCTGGGTTTGAAGAACTTGTTCAGCAGGTGTCATTTCTTGCTTCCAAGATACAGGTACAGCAAGTGTCCATCACTGCTTCCATGCATGTTCCTTGTTCCTCTTTTAAAGGTCCTACCTTCCCTAAATGCTTCTCACATCTCCCTCAGTTGTCTTCTCCAAGCCTGTGACCCCAGCAGCAAGCACTCGGCCCTGTGCGTGACCTRGGGCAGTACACAGGACAACGGACCAAGGAGACACACCTCTTTTCCTGCCCTCTGGATTTGCTCCTGGGCACACAGGACAAACATCTTCACAGGCCGTTTGTTGCCCAAGTTGCTTCCTTCCTACGTCTGTGCTGCTTCCCGTTGGATTTCCAGCTCCTGATGCATGAAGAAATTGTGAAATTCCTATGAGTAACAAGCTTAACAGGAGTCAGCAATGTCCCTGTATTGCAGCAGAGGTGAGGACCTTTGGGACTTCACAAGCAAAAATACAGTGTGCAAGACATACGAGGCAATCCCTCCAGCACACTCAGCACTGCTGGGGCTTCTGAGGGAGTATTGGCAAGCTTGGGGAGCTGCATTTCATGATAAGACCGATTCAAGGGGCCATAAGAATGATCCAAGGCTCCAGACATACAGCTTAGGAGGAAATGGTTTCTTCAATGAAAGCAAAACCTGGCTAGCAGCCTACAGATACATAAGACAGGTACAAAGAGAAGGGGAACATGTCTGTAATGGAGGAACAAGATGGCTGAGTTTCCATCTTTGGCTCCTTTGTTCTTAAACAACTAGCGGAACAAACGTCTTTTATGCATATAGAGGACATATTTAATTGGGGTTGGAAGAGGAGGGCAGACTCCCTGTATCTCTGCAGGTCTCTTGCAACTACCATCTCAAGTCTCCTGCCTTCCTGACTTGCTATACAAGTCCAGCAAAAAAAGACACCGACCTGCTGGGAACACGGAGCACTCAGGCTTGATAGAGATGCACAGRGAGGGCGTCTTCATCGCTACAGATTTTGTCACTTGTCTCAGGATTCTTCAAATCATCACATGCTTCCACAGGAGATAAAGGTCAAGTTTTCTTAAAAGTCATATCGATAGCCTGTCCTTGCCYAAACAAGTCTTGTAAGCAGCTGAATTGACCAGCACAAACTGTAATTCTGCCTTCCCCAATCAGGAGATCGTCTGTCTTTATGACAGTTTTTTTTCTAGCTAGTTTGATGCTTGCTAAGATACATTGCAAAATGCCACACAATTTGTGACTGTAACAGCAACGACAACAATAAAAAAGTATTTGCAGCATTTGACTTATGAGGTGATGGTTATTCTTGTTTTGGATCAAATTTTCACTTGACCTGTATTAAAATTATTAGCTTTGTTACGATTTGTCTGTAATGGTGGAGAATTTTCTTAGGAAAAGAAAGTAGATCATTGAACCTGCATCTTACTATTTAACATGTTTGACGTGRAGGAATCAGGATGGCTATTTGAAAATTTCTGCTGGGGCTGCTGGCTTCAATAGAAAAAAAAAAGAGCACCAATTGTTGCTATTTCTCAGCAACCTGGAATAAAACAAAACAGGCAGCTAGYAGGGTTGGGCTGCCATTAGCTTCAGTAAAACACAGCCTGCAGGAAGAGGGCTGGGCTTAAAGCCCCGTTGACTGCACTAGTGATTATAACACTCATCTGGCATACAGTCTATGATGGATTACAGTCAGAGATGCTTCCATTTCCTTCAAAGATGAGAGAACCAGTCCCCAAAATAGGCAGTAAATAATGAAAATGGCCTAATATTCTGTTCCACATCCAGTCAAGGGAACTGCTGAGTGCTCCTTTCTCTGGCAACTTTCAASTTTTGTTTGCAGGATGAAGACCCAGACCCTCCTTCCCATGTCCCAGAGTAACCTGGCTTTGTAGCCATATTAACAAGAAAGAGCACATTAAATATTAAGAGATCATAATCAAAAGACTCTCAATGGTCTATCCACCCCCTTCCAGCTCTGGTTCAAATCTGCTCTATACCACTGACTTGTAGAAGGTCCATATTTTATTCTGAACACTTTGGGGAAAAAAAAAGGCTTTTCCAATGGGGCCCGAGGGAGACCACTCAGTGTATCATCAGCCTCCAAATGTCAGACCCAGTCTTGCAATCCARCTATTTTACTGGAGCAAAGGGAACAGCTGCTATGAATAAGGCGCGGAGAGCGGCTGTCGCGGTGACAGATGGGCGAGGATGACAAATTCCCTTGCAGACACTCTCCCCAGCCCAAGTGGAGCACAGCTCCGTGCTGGACGCAGTGGGATTCTTGAGCCCCAGCCTCACCTCCCTCACACCTAGAGTCCTCCTCAACATTTTGCTGCCAAGTTTGAGGCTGCAACACCCCTTACACCGCTACCCTTCCCAGCAATGGCACGCAAATATTTTGTGGGTGTCCTTGTCTATGCACCCTTGTTCCCRTGACCATTTAACAGCATCAGCAAATATCAAAACTGTAACAGAAATAGTRGATGTTAATGAAAAGGGAGCAGAAAGCCTTGGGCTGGCACCAATCTGCACGCTCCTGCTCCCGGGTGCTTCGTATCAGCCTGCAGTCTGCTCCCCAGCACTCACGCTTACGCATTCGCGTTACAGCCCTGCTCTGCTCATCATCTACCACCAAACGTGGGGAAAAGGGAACTCAGTGGTGGGAGTTAAACCTCAGTTGCTGCTTTTCTTTGGTCCTTGTGCAGTAATCCGCCACGGCTGAAGAGGCAGCGGGGCTCTGCTGCCAACCACCAGGACATGTCCAGCACCAGGGCAGGACGCTGCTCGCGCAGGCAAAGCACAGCGGGACGGGAGCGGCAACACAGTGCCATGCAGCAGGTCAGCACCACGGCAGCACGAGGGACACGTGTGTAAATACATGAATTTGTGGAATTTGCAGGCACTTCAGCATCTAGCATCTGTTATTTAACCTTGTGAATTGCCTGACGCGAGCTCCGAGCCGCAGCGGGTGCACGGCCTGCACGAGGCCCCCAGCAGCACGAGGCTCGTGGGGCTCTGCACCCGCCGTCCCCGCCGGCCTCTCGCGCCCCGAGTCACTTGCTGCAGCCCCCCGGCTCAGGGCCATGAGCTCGGCCAAGTGGCCTCTGCGTGTGGCGGATCCCGGCGGGAATGTGCGCGTGGAGCCGCGGAGCGGCGCTCCGGTTCGGGCTGCGGGCGCTGCGTGGGAAGCGCGCTAAGACCGCGGCTATTTTTAATCCCATTACCTGCGTAAGGGGAATTTCAGTTTGTTCTTTTACTCCAGCAATAACAAAAAGGCATTCTACTTTAAACTCTGAGTTTAAAAAACTACTTAGTTTGTTCGCAGTTACTGTAATTCCGCTCATTAGCAGAGTATCATTTCACTAATTAGCAAGATTAGTCTTAATAGAGGACAGATATCAGAAATCAAGAGATGTTACTTTTCCTTCCCAGGCTTGAAACTCCTCTCTAACTTGCTCCTGCTTCTCCCTGTGTTACAAAGGGTCAGTTCTTCCCTGTATTGTAGCTTTGTCCATCATGACTGGCAGCGAATGCCAACCTAYTCAGCCCTGAAGGTCTCCTGTGGTCTTCCTGCCTTGCACAAAAACACACTGGCAGGACGTTAGGACTAGGATTTCCTATCAAACTTTTAACAGAAGCTATCAGTAATTTCCGATTGAGTCCGGACTTGCTAGAAGCACTGACTAGTAAAGGCATTGTTGGCCTATCTCCTATGGGCATCTGTCAAAAAACACACATTAAAAAAAATAAAAATTAAAAAAATTAAAAACTACCTTTTTCTCAGAATTGAAATTCATGCAAATAGCCAAAGTTGCAAAAAAGCAGTGGCAATTCATCTTTAACTTCCATTCTTGTAACATGAACAACTATTTTTTCCCTGAAATTTCAGATAACAGTGCTTAAGATCCTCCCAGCAAACAACATCTCAACAGGTAGCCAAGCTGCGGCGCTAGCAAAGATATAAAGCGAGAATCCAGGCACCACAGGCCACCAGCATGAACACAGGCAAACACTGGCAGTGCACGGGTGTGCCAGCCGCAGGGCCCGGACTTGGGCTTCGGAGAAGGGAGGGCTGGAAAACAGAACACTGTTTTGAACTTAACTTTAGTCCCTTGCCCAAATGAGGRAGGGCAGGATGCTCCCCGCAGGGTAATTTCCTGGGAGGATCTTTCATCTTCCTAGATTTAGTATCCCGGGATGGAAGGAGAAAGAACTTTCAAAAAAAGGCCAGCACCACAGTGAGGAACATCCAGCMGATGTCCCGAATTTTTCAGCAGGATAACCACCTCCATAACTGCACGAGATAACCCAACATCTGTGTGCGGTTCTGGGCTCCCCAGTGTTGCTTCTAGAGAGGGYCCAGCAGAGGGCAACAAAGATGATTAAGGGACTGGAGCAGCTCTCATATGAGGAAAGACTGAGYAAGATGGGCCTATTTAGCTTGGAGAAGAGAAGGCTGAGAGGGGACCTGATCAACATGATCATGAAGGGGGAATGCAGGGAGGAAGGGGCCAAGCTCTTCTCAGGGGGTGGCCAGTGACAGGACAAGGGGCAATGGGTGCAAACTGCAACACGGGAAATTCCATCTCCATGCGAGGAGGAACTTCTTCACTGTGAGGGTGMCAGAGCCCTGGCACAGGCTGCCCAGGAAGGTTGTGGAGTCTTCTTCTCTGGAGATCTTCCAAACCCACCTGGATGCCGCCCTGTGCCCCGTGCTCTGGGTGTCCCTGCTGGAGCAGGGGGACAAGATGGACTAGATGATCTCTAGAGGTCCCTTCCAACCTTAACCAACCTTCTGTGATTCTGTGACACAGAAGTGATGCAGAGGCTCCCTGAGAYGATCGGGAGAGGAGCGGGTGCTGCTTTCTGCTCCTGGTGCCCAYGTCAGCCGCAGGCTGCACCGCCATCCCGGGCATCCTAATACCACTGGCCTCGGCTGCCTAGGCCCGGTCGGCAACCTTGTACCATTGGCAAGCCCTATACGAGCCCTTGGGCGGATACACATTCCCGTGCCCAGGATTTGATGGCTTTCCTTTGAATCTTTACTCTCTTCACTTGTATTAAGAATCCTTCTGAGGCCTCAGCGTCCCTCCGCTGAGCTCTGAAGCACATGAGGGACACGCGACCTGCTGCCCCTGCGCAAGCGACTGCGCCAGGGTCCAGGCCAGTTTTACAGGAGAGAGAAGCAAGTACCAGTTTCTTAGTCTCTTGCCTTACGGGATTCTTGAGTGGGTCCCAAAGCAGGACAGATAGGGAGCTTTCCACATCTCTCCCTACAGACAGTTTATCTGGAATCAGCACAGGCCTCATCTGTGAATCCCCTTCTTCCTCCCACAGGGATTAATGACAGAAAGGCCTTATTGGAAAGGCCTTCTTATTGGCCTTAGAAGTCTTGTGTTTTTTAGCATTAAGAAAATCTTGAAAACTATTTTCAATCCTTTCCCCTTCCACTTTAATTCCTTTTTTGTTGCTGACCTTGCACGCAAACTTGTGCTGAGTGTGACCTTCGCTCTGCCCTTCACCCTGTCAGCAGCCTCTGCAGGTCAGACCAAGGACCAAACAACTGGCTGCAACTCTCCCCAAGCACCCACGGCTTCACTTCCATCAGGGAAGTCCAACACAGGAAAAAGAAGCGCCCACAGGGAAGAGCCCAGCCTAAGGGCTGTATGATTACACTGTGTGCATGCTTCGCGTGCGTCAAGTGCTCTGAAAAGTTCATGCTGAAGCCCCTGGAGATTGTTTTATTACAGCGCTGAAGTTGGCTGCTCTCTGTCGATGTTGCTGCCAAAATGCTGTGAAATTCCAAAAATGAAAACGCCTCTGGTGTGGGAAAGACTTTCCTGAACAACCGCTTTGGCATTCCTGCCGTTTTCTCTGCCACAAGGGCTGCCTCCCAGGAGCGAAGCATGACCACCTCTACAGAACAAGGAGAGCTGCATCCTTGCTGAGAAGTGCATTCCTCCAAAGCAATCCATCTTCCAAAGTAAAATTCATGTCAATGGGGCTGGGTTGGGAAGTTTTTTAAACTTTCAAAATAAGGTTTCTTTAAGAAGCAGGGATTTTTCCTCTCCAGTGCCTAGCAGAAAGTGACAACAAAATAGTTATATTAAACACAGCACAAAATGTTCTTAAAATATTTTTGCCGCCTCCTCTTGGATTTTGCTTACAACAAAAGTAGAACATGCAACAAGTTGTGACATTTTTGCAGATTAAATAAATTATTTTTTAGCCTGGCCTATGTTTTTATTCATGCAGAATGCTCGAGTTTGAGCCCTATAGTAGAGAATATGCATCTCCAAAGACTTTCTGTTTCATAGATATGAGGGAAAATATTCATCCAGCTCCTGAAAGATGCCAATCTCTTCCCTCAAAAGCAATTTTTCACTCAATATAAATTCCCATTAAGGTTGCTCTGATCTGGAAAGAAACTGTTACAGATGCTGCCTGCAGCAGAGTGATCAAAAATGCTTAAAACATTTTACAGGCACCAGAATTATGTTAACAAACGTGATGACCTCAGTTGTAGTCTTAAACCGAAGTAACAAAATCCCAGAATCACAGAGTGGTTGAGGTTGGAAGGGACCTCTGGAGATCTTCTGGACCAACCCCCTGCTCCAGCAGGGACACCCAGAGCACGGGGCACAGGGCGGCATCCAGGCGGGTTTGGAAGATCTCCGGAGAAGGAGACTCCACAGCCTCCCTGGGCAGCCTGTGCCAGGGCTCTGTAATCCATGGGTTTTCTTTCTGTTTTCCTTCCTTTTATTTTAAGACATTTTGCCACAGGGAAGACAGTACTTACAGTTCAGCTTCTTTCTGTGAGGTACTATGTTGCTCTTGACAAAGTATTCAGTCCCTTGGGCTGGAGCAGTGGGCAGAAACGCAAGCCAAGGAGGCGCCGTCGTGCATGTCGGCGTGAGGCCGCACGACTCCAGCCTCCGTGGAGGCTCCGGCCCCGGTGCGAGGCCTGCAGGGTTCATTGTGGATGTGCATGCGTTGCACGGAGCCGTGTCGATCGTACGAGGTACGAGCCGCACGGCGCCCGACATCCTCCCGGGCTGCCCACAAGGGCCCTTGCGCTGGGTAGGCCGTACCTTGGGCCGTGGCCAAGAGTTGCACCTGACGCTGTGCGAAAGACTAAGAGTGTAGGAGGCTACTTCTGTCACTAGGGTCTTCACCACCACCAAAAGATGGTGCCCCCTGAAACTGAGGTATCCCTGAACAAGCCTTAGTCTAGCGACTGGACTACCTTTACAGGATCTTACCTTTCTGACAGAAATCTCTTTAAATGCCACCTGAGGGATTCACATTTAAGCTTTGCCAGCGCCTTCGCTGTGGACAGGTCACTATTTTTTGCCTGAAAAAAAGTTTTCCCACATTAGTGCAAGTTCTGTGTCTGTGAGACAAAGAACAGGGTTCATTTTCCGTGATTCCTCATGCCAGGGGGCACACAGGGAGCTGCGGGGAGCAGCCGTCTCCCACAGGCTCCGGAACGGCCTTTCCTGCCGCGGCACCTCCGCGTGCCGGGTTAACCACAGAGGCACGAGGGCCCCCGAGCTGCCCCTCGGCTCTCACGTGGCCTCTCCGCTGCCGCTGGCCCCTCGGGCTCCTGTTTCAGAGGGCAGGAGCTCCGGGTGCGTGAACAAGCGCATCCCGCCGCATGGTCTGGGTTAGCCGTTTGGGTTAATTACCTAACAGATCAATAGCAATAAAAGCGCAGCAAGAGCACGCGAGAACAACGCTCTTCGGACTTTCAAGGGTGTCCCGGGACACTCCTCTCCCATTTACACCCCTCAAATTCACAGCTTTACTCGAAATGCAAACGTCCACGAATAAGATGGTTTATTGAATGGACTAAATCTAATGTTTAGATGCCGTATTTGTTGTGGATGTACATGAAATATCACATGGGTTTTCGTTTTTGGCTTGTAATTAAAATTGAGCACAGAAAGTAAAAGACAAAAAAAAGGCATTTGATACTTTCCAAGTCACAAAGCTTTGATAGATTATAAAAGACTGTGCATACTCTTTATTTTTAAATATGATCTTAACCTTTTCCCTTACTAGGGAAGAATTTTGTGCTTTTGAGTGCTGTCAAAGCTATAAAGAAATATAAACTAGTAGAGCTCAAGAAGTACAAAGTTGATCAGATCCATAACAAAAAATGTAGAGACATCCATTAGAAAAGACTGTCCTTTAAAGGCAGGCCACATCAATGGGGCCCTTAAATCAACTCTGAGCATGGCTGGCAGCTACAGGGTTGGAATAAAATTATGGGGAAAAAAAAAAAAAAAGTAAAGTGACATTAAACAAGTTGGATTTTCTTTCTCTTACTCCCTCTGATACTTCTCCCACTACAGTACCACTGTGTCTGTGCAGCGGGTACCAACTGCGTCCGTGCACGAGGTATCCCAGATGTTGCCTTTATTTCTCCTTTTTTATCTTCCGTGCTTATGGAAGACACCCCAGCACGGTGCATGGGTGAGAGAAGCATCTGCACAAGCAGCAGCTCGAAGGATCGGTGACCAATAGAAGAAGATCCATTTAAATGGACATTTAAATACATTTCTAGGTTGTTTAACAAAAGGGAAAACACAGTAAATAAAAAAAGAACAAGGAAAACCTCGCAACCAATCCCAAGGTGTCCTGATCCTGGACTTCTCCATGCGCCCGGGATGCTCCTGCTGATGGTTTGTGTCGCTGTCCCTGGAGCGACGCTGCACGTCCAACACCGCGCGCGTGCGAGCGCTCTGGCACTCACCCACCCTCAGCACAGGGCAGGCAGCACAACACCTCCAACAGGCCGCCTCGTCAACGCCACTCATCGTTTTCTTTCCAAAAAAGTGAAAATTTACAATGAGTTCTTTCAAGATAACAATAAAATTGCTCACAGCAAACACCACTGATTTTTTACAGCTGTATTCTCCGGAGTTCTTCACCGATTGATCAAATCAATACAAACGGAAACAAAACCTAGTGAAATTCATTCCTTCATTTTGAACGTGAGATGACAACGGCAAAATCATTCCCGAAGGCCTGCGCTGTCCTGGACGAGCAGGAACCTGGGAGGGCAGGCAGGGACCTGCGGGCACCGGGCACCTGAGGAGCTTCTACACGGACTCCGATGGTCACCGCCAGCTGCTGATGGGGAGCTATTTGGCACAGGGCCTGGTGAAAATAATATCTAAGTATATCAACATGTTACAGATTTTAGATGCTGCTGAATGAAGTAGTTAAATATTTACCCGATATCCTAACAGGAGGATTTGATAGAGGCCTACGCCTTTCCAGAAGTAACCGGTGGGAAGCTCCATGAACAGCCTTGTTCTCAAACCAGGCTGTGCTTTGAAGCTGAGCTCTAACGTGGAGAGCTGCTGCAAAGCCAATTCTTCACTGCCATAAGCAAGTCTTAAGCACTTACTAAACCATAACAGAAATATAATCTCGTTTACATTTGCTCTCCCCTTCTCCACATTTCCCCCTCAGAATACATGAATGGTCTGCTGCAGAACTGCAGCTCGTTCTTTACCAAAGCAGCAAAGAAAACAAACAAATCATGCATAGCAGTAATAAAATATCTACATAAAAACTTAATACAAGGAAAAGTTACAGAAAATTATTCTGGTTATACATCAAAACCAAACTCTTTGGGCTGTAAAGTTTTACCCTGTATTGAAACACTGCAACTTTCAAGAAATGCATATCCTAACCAAAGTTGTACTACACTGATCTAGCTGACTTCATTTTTTATCTAGTGAACGAGATCTGAGCTCTGGTAAAATGTGGTGACCCCAGCTCCTAAAGGGGAAAAACAGTTTTCTTGTGAGACCTTTAGGAAAAATCAGCAGGGAGGACAGGGCAGCGGCAGAAGACGTGCAGGAAACATCAAAAATTTCTCCCATGTGAGAGCACAACTTCAGCTACCGTATAGAGAAGTAGCCAGCTTACATTATGACAACTGTAGGTCAGCTTTGGCACTTGTGTTGCTAAAAAATAATGTGGTGTGCACGCTCCCAACCAGCAGGCAACCAACCGTGCGGGTCTGTTTGTATCAGTGATCACCTGGCAATCAGGCACTGCTCAGCCCAGGAAACAGTTCCCAACCATGTGCAGAATCACCCAAGTTCTGCTGTCTTTCAGCTGAGACACCAGGGAACCACTGTTTCCAGAAGAATAAGCAGGACTGTCAAGGGTGACATGTGAAAAGATAAAATTTTAAAATACAAGAACAACTTGTAGGTTGTCTTACATTGTCTTCTTTTAACACCCACTCTATGAAAAACAGTTGAAGAGCACAAAGTGCAAATTTTCATCAACTGGCTCAAGAGGGAAAAAGAAAAAAAAATCCCCAGAACAATCTAAGCCTGAAAATTCTTTAATTAAATGAACAAGTCTCTTGGGAAAAACATGGACAGAGATGATACCTTTTGCAGGCCAAACCTGAGCAGAGATTGGATTATGTTTCTTGTCTTTTGCCTTTTTTTTTTTTTTATTTATATATAAAGACAGAACAAAGTATTTCAAGACACAGCTGAAGTGGTGTCAAAATAGCAGTATACCAGGTCACAATCAGAACCTTGTATGTACAATTCATATTAACTTAAAAAAATAAAAAAAGATCAAAATACCTCCAGAGAATATTCTAGGTTAGAGAAATTCCTGTACAAAAGTAGGCCACTTTTGTTGGTTTAAAAGAAGTCCATAGCAGTTGGTCTCTTCTTAGCTGGTAGAGCAAAAAGTTTCTTCCTTTGAGGCTCTCCTGCTGGGGCACCTGCGGGCGACTTCAGGACCCCATGAGGGGGTTTCTGTTCAGGATTGAAGGCCACACGGGAGGGTCCTTCGGGGCTCACTAAGATACTTTTGTCAGTTTTTTTAAATTCTGTTGAAGAGCAAGCAAACAAGTTAAAGAAACACCATTTCTGGAATAATTGGGCCCCTCAAAGAATTGTGAAATTGCCCAACCCAGAAAATCTGCCTTGGATCTCTGAGTTCAATCACTCAAGAGCAGAAACCTAAAACACTGAGGAAAAGAATGGATATGGGAGGGGGTAAAATGAATCTCTCAGCAGAGCCCCTTTGAGAAGGGTGGTCTGCTGCAAGCCAGAGAGCCATGGACTAATCCCCAAGCTCCCGGAGATCCCTAGAGACTCCTGGCTGACTCCTCAGAACCAAGTGCTCTAGCCACCCTGAGCAGCATCATGCTTTCCTTTGAGACAACATCGTGGATGAGAAGCAGCTCTCCTTTCACTGTTAAAACAGCACAGTTCTGGAAACTCATGGTTTTCACCACTGTTGGCATGAAACTGCTTTTGTTCTCTTTACATGTGTTATGTTGACGTAAATATATGCACATGTATCAAAATCCGACTACTCTCCATTTGAATATGGCTTACAGTGCAAGTGGGAGAAAAAAAAAATACAAGGAAATAAATCTCTTGCTCCCAGCACCAAGGTTTTATCGAGGAAAAAACTTATCACTATGTAATAACACCACGTACACATGTGAGATCCAGAACGGGACTGATACTTATCTGTGCATTGCTATCATAAATCAGAGGCAGTCCAGATAAAACTGGACTTTCACTATGAGACAGTCTGAGATTATTGTCGCATCAGCACCTTTATGCTGGGAAAGAGAACGGAGCAGTGAACAACGTGAAGGGCAACGTGTTGCTCCCGAAGGCACCCTGCACAACGAGCGGCTCAGGATGCAAACCCACTGCGAGAGTGACAATCTGTAGGCTCCACCTGCAGTCGGTGACACAGAGCCTCGCACTCACACCCATCTGGATTTCAAAAAGCACCTCCTGAATCTCAGCATCTCCCCTGGACTAGGCCCTGGGGATGGTCCCTATGCTACACACAAACAATGTGACAAAAAGGGATCAGAATGGCTGTTTTGGACAGGTGGAGAGTACGTGGGGGGGTGTATCCACCTTTCCCCTCCGCACGCTATGAGGGTGCAAGACAGGCAGAGGCGTTAGACTCACCCGCAGTCATGTTTTTATTCAAGCCAAAGGTGACTTTTTTGGAGCCGGATGATTGCAGCTTATTCAACTGTGAAGCAAAATAATGACAGCAAAGCAGGTCAGATTTGTGCAGCAATGCCACTAGCTTGCTCACCTGCACCCCAACAACACTAATGCAAAGCACTCCAACTTTCTGCAGCTGCCTCAGAACTCCCTCCAGCCCTCGTGCTGACATRCTGGGCCCTCCAGAAGGGAAGGCAGCAGCAGTACTGTCTTTCTGGCAATAAAACCCACATCCCGTTTGCAGACAAATTACCTACTCTCCCTAAGATCAGTTTGTAATTTGACACACAAGAAAGTATCAGTGGGCCCCACTGCACTCATGCCTCAAAGCGCCAAGGGGGCTTGGAAAGGTGTGATATGTTGGGAGGTTTTAGAAAAGAGGGCAGCCTTTTGCAGGCCCTGTACTGTTAGTAGTCTCCAAAGATGGGAAGAAAGGCAAGCTCAAAGTTTCTTAGCAGGAGCGAAAAATCCTTTTATTTATTTTGTGAAAAGAGCAGTTTCAGAACAGCGTCCTTTCAACAGAAAGGTGTGTTTAAAAGGAGGAGATGGGGAAAAGGAATTTTAGATGGGGAAAAGGAATTTTAAAGACACCTCCGGACTATTTCACGAGACGCTGACGCCCCGTGTGACTCTTGGCGAGGAAGCGCGAGGCAGTTTCCAGTTTTATCTGCTAGGAAGCAGAGCAGCATGGAGCGAGCAAAGCAGCAGGAGCAGCAGCGAGGCAGCCCCGCGGGACACAAGGCGCCGCGGCCACCACGCTCAGCCCCACGGGTGGCACTCGCGGCTGCCGTCTGTGCGTCCGTGTGTCCRTGGGATCACGCTACCTGCACGGAGGTCCTGCCGGCGGCGATGGCRCCCTTGGCCTTCCTGAAGAACGCCGGCTTGGGCAAAGTCGACTTCTCAAACTTCACGAAATCACTCCCCGTTTTCACTTTCTTTTTCTTTATCAGCGGTAGAGCAGGGCTGGTTTCCTGGAAGGCAAGCAAGGAAGGAAGCTTCTCAGTGCACAGCTCAGAAGCCAGCGAACGGAGGAGGCTCAGGGCCTGCCATGCACGGCTTCACCACAGCTGGACACCAGCAGGCATTCACACGGGCCAACCTCTGTGCCAAAGCCTCAGGCACTAACTTGGCAGTCACCTATCTTCCTATTCCAGCACATTTATTCCTGTGCTGGAATAAACGCTGGCCATCGAAAGCAAGGAACAAGGCACCTGTAAACATTTACACGGCCGATGAACGGGGCAAAGAGCCGTTTTCTTCACGCCCACGAGGCTGCCTTACAACCAGCCCAGCTCTCCTGCACGCACGTGCTGCTGTTCCTTGCCTGCAGGCGAGATCTCTCCTGAGACTCCTCCGCATGGATAAGGCCCGTGAACAAACCCAGCTCCAGCCTGGGAGGGCGACTCTTACAGAGTGTCCAGGGCACGCTTATTTTTTCAATTTAAAATATCACTTGGGCTTTAAGGAAAGCACGAGCCTCTTGGCTTCCTCAGCACAGCCTGAATTCTGGAGGCAAACGGGAAATAATGCCCAACTTGTCTGATTTTTCCTCCTCTTCAACATTTGAAGCTAATTCTTTGTGTGGGTGGGTTGTCTTGTGAAATTCCAGAATTTCCAATAGTACATAACTAAAATAACTAAAACCAGGAAACAAGACAGATGCATTTCTTAGAAACTGAGCCGTTAGAGATAAACAAACAAGAGAGTTACAACATGGGATATCTGGGCGACAGGAGGCCAAGCCAAAACTTCGCATTTTGGATACTCTGCAGTGAGAAGAAGGCTCTTTGCCCACTGCATGTTGAGTTTCCCCCCTCGCAGTGCTTTATCCTCAAAAACTAGGAAATGACAAAGCTATTTTGGTAGCACGGAGCAATGTTTCAAAATACGCTTTTCACCCTTGGAGGATGTGCAATAAAACAGACTCAACAGCAGACTCTATCAAAAAAGCCTGCACTATTTAACTAGCCGTAGAGTTTAAAACCCAAGTTAAACAGAGATGAGGGGACTGGCTGCTTACATCCATTATTTCTGCTACGTGTCTTTTCAGTGAGAGGAAGACTGAGCATTTCATTTATGGTTTATGAAATTTCATTCCACCAATACAAGAATGTCAGCAAGACTTCCAAGAAGAACTGATTCCCTAAACACACTGCAGTAAATACATACACTGAAAATGTACAATTAGAAGAATTTCAGTGGCAGGAGAGGGAAGAAGCCCTGCATTCCCTCTCTCAATCATGCTACCAAAATGCACTGGGCAAAATGGTTTCCAGATGTGCAAATTGCTGAGCAAAACCAGGCTGCTGTTTCTCAATGCAAAGAGAAAAAGAGTATAGGAGGTAGATGGAGGAAAAACACAGCTGGCTCCCAAACTTTGAGGCATCAGTGCTGTCTTTCTAGGAATCCGGACCATTTGTAAAAGAGAGCACATCTTTACACTACTTAAATTGCAGGGGGTATTTTCACAAGGCATTTGTATTAATCTTTGTTGCTGCTGAAAAGCAGCAACTGATGTTCTTCCCATTCCCATCCCTGCATCCCACGCCTTGTGAGCACGCAGTGAAAAACTAATCCAGGGGAAAATAAATAAATAAATAAAATCCACACTCTAACCACAATTTCAACTAGGTTTCGGCTAAGCAGCTGCCATACATGCAAGAGGGTTTGGGCACCAATAGTGCAGAATAACATCAGCACAAAACCAGCTCAGGAAGCCCCATATTCGCAAAGCTAAAGGCAATTTTGAAAAACTGACCTGGCAGATTATAAGGAAAGTAGAAAATAAAAAGTCAGATCTATCTACTTACCGCCTTCTTGCTTTTCTTGCATGCAATCTCCAGATTCCCATTGGCTTCAACAGAACTTAGCACTTCTTTTACTTTTCTCTTCTTTTTCAGGGTTGTTGCTTTGTGGCTGGAGACCTTATTCCCTTCTAAACCACCTAGTCTGAGTTTCTTCTTCAGTTTGATCTTCCTGGAGGCTGCAGCTTCCGAGTTTGCCTCTCCCGGTAGGGTCCCCAGCAACCTCTCCTTGCCGGGGGTCGGGTCACTCCGCTGCAGGGGGACGTCTCCGTTCGTGAGGACAGTCCCCGGTTTCTGTTTCTTTTTTACCACCTCGGGAGCTAAGGGTGTGAAAGACGGGCTCACGCCCTTGGCCTCGCTGGCACTGCCCGTGCGGTGCTGAGGCTCTGGCTCTGCAGCTACGTTCTGCGCTTTGGCGCTCATTTTCTTCAGCTGAACCTTTTTACCCTGCTCTGGGTCAGTCGGGCCGTGGCGCACAGAGATACTGTGGTCACCTCTGCTCTCTGTTACTGTGTTTCTGGTCTCGTTTGCCTCGTTTACTAGGGGCTTCTTTTTCTTCCTTTTCTTGTTATTTTCTGGCATCCTTCCTTGGTTGGAAACATTAGATCCAGATGTTTCAGTTATCCCCACCTCACAATGTCCATCAGCTGTGCTGAAATCAGCACTTGGACCATCCCTCCTCTTCCTTTTTTTCCTCTTCTTCTGGCGAACTGACGCCTCCTTTTCACTTGAAGTCTCCTGTTCATCCTTCTCTGCACCCATCCCAAAAAGAACACCACATTAGACAGATGGGAGAGACTTGCACCAATTCAGGTTTATTCTACTTACAACAAACAAAAAAACCCCCGATGTACCATTTTTCCACTACTGGGACAGTGGGACAATTTTACTAGCACCAAAGCTAAGAACTTGGAATTTCCCCCCTAAACCTTGACCTAATTCATATTTTGTTGATCTAGTCAGAGCTGACATCTAAGCCAATCCCTGTGGTAGCCTCTTTTTGTACAGTGATACTGCTATAAAAAGTTATTAYTATCATCTTGTTCAAGCAATGACAACTCAAGTTTTCAGCAGTTTTGTGGGTATGACTGAGCTCGTGACATGTCAGTAAAAGTCTTGACACCAGCTACCCTTACACATGTCTCTCAGTAACTCTTCTCTGAGTCACCTTTCCAGAAGCACTCCCAAATTCCTATAATAAAATTCCTGTAAAAGTCACATTATTTCAAGGACTGACAACTTTCTGCTTACCTATAACAGATGTAACTGTTTCCAATTTTGCCTTTGATCGTCACTTCTGAGGTTATCTTGCCTCAGGTAGTGACAAGACTCCCATCATGTTCAAGGAGACCTTAATTTCACATTTAACTTTCACTGCTACACAACATGAAGCACAACAGCCTGAGTAACAGGCTATGCTTTCTTGAAAAAGGTTGACGCCTGACACAGCCAAATTGCACAAGCTGCTGCAGATTGCCTCTTGGAAGACTGGTCTTGTCTTACCTTTTACTTTTTCTAACTTGTTTTTCTCTGGAGGCTTGACAGGTTTTCTCTTTCGCCTTCCCCTGCTGAAGGTATCATCATCTTCGTCTGTAGAAACATCTTCAGGAATATCTTGGGGGAAGATTCCTGTTGAGGAGAAAGAAGATATGTGAAAATAAATTGTATTCTCTGCGCTGCTGTTCATATATGGTACAACAGCTTATCCAAGCAGTAGAAACACAACACCAGCAGAAACACTAACACAAATAATTACAGAATCACAGATTAATAATTACAGAATCGCACATAGATAAAAGCAGTTTGCTCTCATTTAAGCACCACGTTCAGGGTAACTACAGATGGAATATGACCATCCCCACAAAAATGTGCAAAATGAGGCTTAATGAGGTTCGTCCCCAATATCCCCAAAACTCATTTAAAATAAACAAGAAGTTTGCCACGCACATTGTACAGAGTGGATATCTTTTAACAGAAAGAATGCTGCTCAGTTCTTACCTTCTGCTAAGTCCTGGAACCTGGAGGCAAGGGGAGAAAGAGATGGAAATAAAAACACAAAACAGCATTATTGCTTTAGAATCAGTTATAACACTAGCACCACAGCATCACTGCACTTGCAGTTTTATAAAAATAGGAGCAACAAGTTTTAGACAGGGAGCTCATTCCAGGAGAGAACTGCCTTCCTAAAACCAAAAACTCAACTCAAACCACAACTCCAGTGTCTGGAGAAAAGAGCTGTCCAACACATCTCTGATATCTGCAACCTGTGTCAAGCACACTGTAAGGTTGGCACCTGAGATACCAACCTCTTCAGCCTGCTGAAGACACGGAGGCGGTGTTATTTTTAAACCCTTTTAAGTAGACAGGACAAAATGTTTTTCAGCATGCAGAACAAACCTAAAACTGCCATTGTTTCCAGAATTCCACAGAAAAAAGAAACTCCTATCAGTTCTGTAAACATCAGCATACAGCTCGTTCTCATAGGAAATGCTCACTTTTAAGCAAACACACTGGACTGCTAATAGCTGGGACAGGGCCAGGAAGCTTCTCTGAAACTTTCTGGCACTATCAGGGACAAAAACGGTGCACAGAAAATTAAGCCAAAACTGTTCAGGACAAGCCAGCACATGCAAAGTGTGTTTCAAAAGAACTCACTTTTTGACCAGCTTGTAGAGACGCTTTCTGTTAAAGGAGGGTGTATTCTTCTTGCTCGCCATTTCAAAGAGCTTGTCAGCAACAGCTTTATAATCAAACTGTTGGAGGAAAGCGTGATAGGGTTTTTCTTTGCTTATCATGCAAGAAAATGCAATGTAACCAATATTATAAGCATCAAGAAGCATATATATTTTATCATTTCTATCTTCTTTAAACCATCATACTTGTTTTCTGCCAAAATTTAACACTTTTTTTACACATGCATTCTGATTTTTACAGACCATCACTTCACTTAACAGCAGAATTCAGTATCACTTTCCAAAGCATTCCTAACTTGAATTCTCATTCAACAGAGAAACCAACCATCATTAAAAATCCCCCATGCCAAATTTTAAGTATATCACGACCTAATTTTTCCTTGGAAGTTGCAGGAGAAACATGAAGCATCTCTACTTGAATGTGCATTTGTTCAGTGGATCCTTCAAAAAACACCGCGCTGAGCTCTAAGTGGATCCAAAAGATACAAGTCAAAATGTGCTGCCTCCTCTCCCACGTGTGCCACCGCCTGGTGCTCTTATTGCTATTGTCAAGAAAACGTGCTGACCGCTGGCTCACTAAGAGCAGGACTTGGCTTTTGCCACACATTTCTGAATTCTTGAAACAGAAAGGGATGGATGGGAAAAAAAGGAACGGGGGATGAAGGAAGAAATTTGAATTTAGATGGGGTTATTTTCCTAGAAACTACTTACAGGGAACATATGACAAACACCACAGCATATGGAGGTGGAAACAGTTTAAAAATTCATTGTTTTCTGATTAACACCCGTTATTTCTTTACCTCATGAAAGGAACAGAGAAAAAGGAAAAGAGAGAGAGTAGCATTAGCAAAGAAAACAAGCCACAAACCTGAAGGACAGGCCCGATACTGTCATCTGCATTCTCACAAACATCCTCCAAGTTTTCAGAGCTCTGTGCTGATTTTCTTGACAAACTTTTGCCTGTTACTGAAAAAAAAAATTATGCTGAGTTTTTAAGAATCATGTTTTTAAGAACCAAGATAGCACCGTTCTCTGATAGACAGAACACTAGGTGCATTTTTCTTTACACTTGTACCATTAAACTTGCCACCATTAAACTAACATTTCAGGGCCATTATACGAAACACAACTGCACTACCTGGGGGCTTCTGAGATAACTGCATCCATGTCAGGCTACATCAGGATTCTCAAGCTTCTGATCCAGCCCACTTTTCTATTTTGATAGAAAGCCAAAAAAGTGTAGTTTTGTGTGTGTGTGGGGGGGTTGGTTTTTTTTTTTTTTTTAATTCCTGAATATTTGAGAGCCAGACTGTATTATCTAGCACCACAACAGACAGAGGACACTGTCTGGTTTTATAGAGAAACTCTGACTTTTTTAACATGGTCTACCAAACTCATTCAAGCACAGTTGAGGGAAAAAGCGGCAAACTTAATAGTCCCYGCACTACCTGGAGAATGTACTTGGCTGAGTCAGAGCAGAACAGAACAGCTTTTTGAATCCTGCCCAACAGAAACACGACTATTTGAAAAGCCTCTGCTCATTTTCCAGCACTTCCTCCTCACCTTTGGTTGTAAGCACCTCTTCATTTCCCCCCTCATCATCTTCAGAGAGATCTTCCTCCTCACTGCTGCTGCTCAGTTCTTTCATCAGGTCCTCAATGGCATAGGGTGACTGATCCACAATGACCTCAAAGATGCCGTTGGCAATGGCGTGCATGAGGCTGTGACTGCATGGCAGGAGAAGAGGGATGAGAGGGAAAAGGGAGATTCCACCCCCACCCACACCTCCCTTTAAAAACTGGATGTTTCAGGGACATAGGGAAAGTGTGAAAGGAAGGAAGGATTAGGGAGAGCATCTAGTGAACTTGTTATTTTCTAAACAGCAGCCCTTTAAGCCCAAGAACCACTGCTGAGTAGTGGTTCTGCCCACATTCCCCTCTTCAGTTCCCCCTGTGCTTATTGGCAGCTCTGAATTACAGCTGCAACAACAGAGACACTCTCCAGCTCAGCTGTTCTATGCATGTTTAAAAAAAAACAAACCAAAAGAGATTAAGAAGATTCTTATAAATCTAAAATATTTATCTACAGCTTTGATAAGCAAGAGTTATCTTCAAATGATTGTTCTAATAATTAGAACCTCCTGCTTTCTCTATATTATGATGTACTATGGCTCTTGTTTAACCCATTTATTAGCATATGGAGAGGTAGGTGCCGAACTTCTTAATTCTTAAGAATATTTACCCTTTCACTAAACTTACTCCTTTGATTTGGCAGCAATTTTGCAGAAAGGTTCAATGAACTTTAGATTCTGGTCAGCTGTGAGCTGTATAATTAGAAAGAAAAAAAATAATACAATACATATTACAGGTCCACCCAAATTCCTTTGCTGTAATGATATGCTGTAATGTGTATTTTCTTAGAAGTTAAGTCAACATTTGTCTCATTCCAACTGACATAAGTATCCAGTGACTTCTGCTTATCACTCTTACTACACATTCCAGCTCTTCCCTAGATGCATTCCAAAAATGCCACTTTGCAAAATTTAGATTGCCGTACTTGGAAATTAATGAGACTTATCTCAGGGAAAAGCAAGGCAGAGAAAGCTTAAATAACGTGGTGCTCTTTCACCAGAAAAGCCTGTGGCACAGACCCCAAGAGCTGATCTTCTCTTACCCTGCTCTCTTGGACCAAAACACTGTCAGCTACAGTAGCACTACAGATCCTTTCCTAAGCTCACTTTACTAGCACTGGCTGAGATTTCAAAAAGCCGGGGGGTCCTGGATTCTCTGGAACCCCCCCCCCCCAGTGGCTAAGTTGTGGCACAGAGCTTCTACTACTGCAGGGCTGCAGAAGCCATCAGGTTTCCAGGAATGGGCACTTCCGTGGAGCTGGCATCTCCTCCATCCACACTGCACAAGCACAAAAGCTGCAGGGCAGGACCTCTTGCACTAACGACTCCAAACACCACACACAAACGCAAAACTGCCAGCAGCTCCTGCTGGACATGTCCTCAACTGATAGGAGACGTGTTGGGAGYTGGCACCTAGCCACATGCGGGGCAGCAGAGAGGTCACTCCAGTGGGGTGGCACAGAAAAACTCTCCGGAAAAAGAGTGACAGCAGGGACAGCTACAGCAACAGAATCTCAGTTGCTGCCAAACTCTGCAGCACTAAAAGATCAGCCAAAATTAAAGGCAACTATTTCATGAAGACAGACAGTATTCCACAACAGAGAAAGATGAACTGCACTGAGATCTTCACATCAGTAAATGAAGGTTAACTTGCACAGTGCACAGGTCTGAAGAAACTCAGTAGCTCACTTTCTTCCTCTATTCTACAAACGTCCAAGAGCAAGTTTGATATCAGTTTCTATATACAGTTTTTATATAGATTTTTTAAGAAAAAATCAAAACAAATCAAGAAATCAAACAAAAACAGCACAAAAGCAAAGTCTGTCAAAAACATTCAGCCAAGGAAAAAGGGTCTGAACACGTTATTAAGGCAAATGGTAAAACTTTTCTTCTTCCATTTCCTACCTCAGCCTGGACCATTATACCCATGTTCACAACCTTACAGCTGACACATACAACAATTTATCATATTATAAATTATAAATTAATTATAAGTTGGAATTATAAACTATAAGATTTTCACTGCTAAGCATACATGGTACAAAAATGTATTTCCTTCAAAACGATGCATGCCACATCTAACCTCAGGAAGAGAATTACAATGTGCTTTCTAACCTCCTTTGCACCAACTTTAGCCAACTCRTCCAGGTAAATATCAATGAAATGGAACTTTATTCCAATGGGAGCATTGCTGTCTGGGTCCATAACTTCTTTCATTAACAGCTGCAAGAATGACTCAATCAGACTGGAGAAAGAGAGAGAGAGAAAAAAARACCATTCTCAGTCAACTGCTCAGGCTCTGTTTAAAAAAACCAAATGATTCAGTTTTACCACTATACCACTACTCAGTTTTACCACTATAAAAAACTCTGCTCTTAAAAAAAACCCAAATGATTCAGTTTTACCACTATTTTAAGATGGCTGTTTACCACCCACAATAAAGATGGAGGTCAGACAAATGCAAGGCCCAATTTTCACATTAAAACAAACAAACACACAGTAGTCAGAACACCTTATGGTCTAGATAGGTTTGTAACACCAGACAGGCCACTCAAAACGATTCATTTGCTAAATTAAAGTTGTATGGCTTTAAAATTCACACCTTATTTTGAACTAAGCTGATTATGGCATAAAATGGACAGGCAGGGAAAAGGCTTTTGCCATTTGAGCAGAGCATCCCTGAGGAGTCAGCTGATGGTGCCCGTCCATGCTGATGGGCACCCTCTCCTTTTATGAGATGATTTGCTTTGACACACACGCAGCTGTTCAGCTTTAAATTGATCCTTCTCAAACTCATTTCAACTGCACAGGCTTTACCTTGGCTAAAGCATGTCATCCTATGTCCCAGTTATATTAACGACTATATTRCAGGCTAGGCCAGGAGTACAAAACCCATTCCAGTAGCTCCACTAAACTAATGGACAGCACCAAAAAGAGCCTGGCCCCATCATCTTGCCATCCAAACATCAGATACTTGTAAGGACTGACAAGATTTCTCTGAATTTTCTGTTCTCCTGGCTAACCTGTTGTGCAGATTGCTTTCTCAAATTCCCTACTATAAAATACACACTTAACTGCTTAGGCAAACCTAAGAGCAGTGTATATTTAATTGTAATGTATATTTTATTTAATAAAGTGTAACATAAGCTGTCTAGTTGAAGAAGAAAGCAGAAGGGATGATCCAGATAGTAAATAAATCTTTGTGTTAAGACTTCCTGGCAACACTACCCATAGAAGAAAGTGCATATTATTTGATATATCAAATATTTGATACTTAAAATATATTCAATAAAGCATCAAATATACCCAGTGCTTCTTTAAGGCACAGTCACTTTGAAGCCTCCTTACCTTTCCTCCCAGTCACTTCTTCTCAGGACTTCGAAGGATTGCCTCAAGATCATACGAATTAGCTGCAAATACAAAATTCATTACTAAACGTTCACGAAAACAGAAAAAAAAAGGGTTGCTGTTACCGTAACATAAACGTATTCCTTACTAAAGCTCTTTGTGGCACAAGATGGAAAACTTTCTTACATTAATGTTTCGACAGACCTGTCTGTCACATCAGGCAGAAGGATGCTGTGAAGCTCTAATACAACCTGCCACTACCATATCCCAAGTCAAGCAAAACCAGTGACTGCCTCTTCCTGGCCCATCGCCCAATTTTCTTCATTAAGTGCTCACAAAGCTACAAAAGTTACAATTTAAAGAAACTGGAAACAACAATAGCCAATAGATGATAAAAATAATTGTTTGTCTAAAAGGAATGAAACTTTCACCAAGASATAGCCATACATAAAACAACTGCATTCAACTGACTCAAAAGTCTTCACTTTTTGAAAAAYGTTGCTCTGCTGACATCAAGAAATAAAATACAGTAGTGAATGCACCTGCAATTAACTTCTTTTAAAGAAAAAAAGATTAACTTTGTTTTATTACTAAAAAGGTAGGTTTTCTAAGTGTTTTCTCCCACTGGTTTTACAATCTTTTTTATCACAGTGTTTCCTATTCGAAGAATTCTGAAAGCTCTAATGTACTACAGTGCAAGAATTCAGTTCTACTGACAAATACCTTATATCAGAGCTCTCAAAAAGCCTGCAAGAGTCTGATCTAAATGACTGCTGATGACGCAGTGCCCAGTGAGAGTGCCTGTGTGCAGCAAGGGCACTTAGGCATGAAAGCAGCTTCCCCTCCAGGTCTCCCCTATGGAAAGCAATGGGAAGCAGTCTATGGTATGCAGCAAGGCAAACAAACACAGTCACTTGCAACAAGACAAACTGTAATGAATTTCTGATTTGTAATGGTGAGTGAAGGCCTTTTAAAAAAAACATGGGTTGCAATCTGTCTCAGGATAAGCCTTTTGTTACAATATACGAACACATGCACAGATAAATCTGTCTTCCAGACCACTATCGCTATTTATAAAAGATCTATTTAAAAAAATAGGTAGCATTACCATATAGTACTTATCAAGACGCAGACCATCCAGTCCATTCCATTCACGGTTCATCGTTTGCCAGAAAGTCTGAACGAAGAGGTGTTCTGGAACAGAACCAAACCCACCACAGCATAAGAAAAGGCCACGACCAAACCTGYATGCCTGGCTGGCAGCTTTTGCTGCTTTTGCTAACCTAAAGAATCTCAGGAAGCCTTCAACCTGGAAAACAGCCACAGTTTCCTCACGATTTACCCAGGGATTGGAGTGCTGCAGTGGGAAGACATGCTGGAGGCAGTCGCAAGGACAGGTTACTTAAACCTCAGGGCAGTGTAAGCCAAGGCACGCTGCTACCTTCAAGCACACATGTAACTGCACAGACAGGTGTAATAACACAAATCACACAAACTGAACTTTGTATGTATTTTGCATTACACCTCCACATGGCAGAGCATCACATCCATTTGGCATTGATTTCACTCTTGCTAATTTTGGCATTAATTAAGCACCACAGACAGAAACAATGTTGAGGAGCAAGTAGCCAGAACAAATAGACTGAGAATCTAGTTCTCGACTGGGAAAGCAAGGGGACAAGTCTGCTTTGTTATCCACCATGCAAAGGCTAAGCTTTATCACACTGGAAATGCAACCCTTGCCTGCAAAAAATAGGACAAAAAAAAAAAACGCACATGAATCAGAGTCTAGATGCCTCCCTTAATGCAATCACATATATTAGTTTCACAAAAAGTAAAGAASAAAGAATCACTCATATCTGGCAATGTGAGAGACTCAACACCTCCATCCATAAAAATACGTTTAAAAAAAGAAATAGTACTTACGAGCCTCTGAGTTCTGAATAACRTGGATAAGCTGTGAGATGTTATTTGCTAGTTCCTCCTAAAAAAAAACAAATAAATACAGTCAYTAGCCTGTTTCAGAGCTTGGTCCCACTAAAAATACTTTATATTTGTACTTTATGGTTTTGGTTGTAACACCCACTAAAGTTAAAATTATTCTTTGAACAGCTGCTTTAGTACTGTAGCAATCCTTCCACTGGAATTACGTTATTTGGAAAAGAAGACTCAAGGGTATCAACCTCCATTTAYAGGGAGGTCATCTTCTGCCCAAGTCATCTTTTGATAGTAGAATATATAGTTATGAGATAAAAACCCCATACATTTGAATTTATCAATGATGTTAATATAAAGAGGCATTGTTTACATGTAGCTTACTCATATGTAGGGCWCTCTGTGAGATATCTATGAGATATCTCATAKATATATATGAGAGATATCTATGAGATAACCTTGTTCATGCAAGTGGACAAGAAATTTGAAAAACGATTGAGAGAACTAAAACTTGGAGAAAGAAATAATCATAATCCAGAACTGGTAACATGGAAGTAGTGTGACAAACTGGAAGAGGGAGTAAAAAACTGGTAGGATATGAAGCACTATTAAACTCTTTGTACTAACAAAAGAAAAGTAAAAAGCTTTGAAATGAGGCTCACTCAAGCCCAAACATAAATTGCAGGTGCAATTGAGGGCAGTGTGCTAGGATAGCTCCCATTCCACCAAAGCAATGTGCAAAACAATGCACATTTCAGCCTGGTTTTGGAAGGTAAACATCTCCCCCTTCCTATGAAGGGCTGACTCTGGACACCAGGCTGCTTAGGCTTCTGTTCCGATGTGAGGACCAATGAATCAGTCACATACACAAATGATAGAGGAAAAAAAAGAGAGTGAGATTCACTAAGGTCTGTTTCCCCAATGTAATTTACTATGTCCCTGCAAAACAGTGTAGAAAAAATGTACTCAGGCAAACAACAAGCCAACACTACCTGCAGCAGAGGTTTATCCTGCATCCACATGCAGTAGAACAGACCCTTCCATATTTTCAGAAGTTCTTCCTCGCTGAAGCCACCTGCAGTGCAGAAGAAGTCTGAATAAAAAAATCTTGCATCTCCAGCAAGACATTTTCAAGCATTTTTCTCTGTTTCTCCATCTCCTCCTGGTCTTTTTTTTTGCTCTCTTGGGCCATGAGAAAACTAATCAGAAGGTCAATTTGTGCAGCTCAGCGGTCCCATACCCTTAAGCATCTATCTTCCCTCGCAAGTAACAGAGATTTTGAAGAAATCAGATGAGATAAACACTAGGCAATTCTCACAYAAGGCTGCCAGCTCAGCCTTGTTCCCTCTGATATATTTTTAGCACAAAGTCAGAGTGTTATTTTTGATGAGAACAACCTATCTAGTTTTACAAGAGARGCAACACGTAACCCTGGGATAGTAACTGATTTAACAACGCCTTTTTATTTTTTTCTTTTARTATTAAAGTCTCACTTTAATACTARGCTTGTTCTTTACTAGGGGCATCTTCTGACAACATAAGACTTCTGACAATCAACARTTTTCCTTCTGCATTAAATTAAGATGAATACTAAGAGTCTAAAGATCTATAATTAAAATATTCTCATTAGTGTTAAAACTGAGGTGACCTCAGTTTTACTGAGTTTTAAAACTGTCCTAAGTTTTAAAACTATGCCAAGTCTARCAGTATTTTTTTTCAATATTAATGCAAGCATTCCATTCTTGTCAAAAATTCTGTATTAGAGAAGGGAATAATTACACAGAAAATAAAATTTTACTATCAGTAGCAGCTGCTCAATAATATTTTGAAGACAGGAGTATTAACGATGTCAAATATAGTTCTGAGGGGTTATTATAGCAGCCTATAAAGTAGCCACAATGACCTACTAATGCTATTTTCAAACAATGGCCTGATGAGTACTTTAAAGCAACTTCAAGAGAATCATTCAGAAAAGGTAATTATCTTCAGTAAGCTGAAATTTGCTCCGAGATCCTTTTTRGCCAACCAGAAAAACCTCAGAGCCAGCGTGGAGGCTAAACTGAGCACCTCCTCCTGGGACTCAGGCATTTGCAAACAATTATCACTACTTCATCATTCTGTACTCAGAAAATTGTCAACAGCTGCTGCTCTAACTGCTTACAGTCAGGCTCAGTTAAAAAGATTCCAAGTAAACCCGGGTAAAGCAAATAGGCAAAAGGCTACATAGGAAACGGTATGTCCTTTAAGCATGAATTATATATCACTATTATAATAAATCTAAGTTGGATTTAACATTAAATGTTAAGCAGATTTGACTCTCTGATTTAGTATTTATTAATAAATTGCTGTTAATTTTARTATTTTAACAGCTATATGTGCAACATGTAGCAATAAGAAGAATGCTTAACCTCATAAATAGCAGAGCTCTATAGAGGCATCAGGCTCACGTGCAGATGCTGCCAGCTGCTAACTGTAAGGACATCTGAAGAGGGTTTCTTGTGTAGGGAACAGAGACTTTCACAGGGTCATTTTTCATAAACGGAAGGCTTTTTATTTATTTATGTTTCCCAGGCAGCCCTTTCTTCAATTTGCCAAGGATCTAATGCTCCAGAGTAAACTTCTTAACCTAATCACTCAGAAAGAGCTTTCAAGATTTTAAATCGCCATTTTTCCACTAGCTGTGCCTTTCTGCCACCACCCAACAACAGGCCATAATGACTCGAGTGAAATTATTTTATAACCTGGAACCTACTTTACTAGCAAGAATGCTATGGTAGCTTTACTACCAAGGGCTATGAAAAATTTCCCTGAGGAGGATGTCACTGACAACTCCACCTGCTCTTTCAGATGTTAACACAGTCTTGAAGGTTCAGCTTAACTGGGGACTCTGGCAGAATGCTGCAGAGTAATGCTGCTAGTTTGAAGATTAACAGAAACAAACAAAAATCAAGCAAAAAAACCAACCCCCAACCACCTATCTCCCGACTATAAGGCTTTTTTCCCCAAGTCCAAAGAAGTTAGCCATGCCCTAATTATATTAGAGTCATACATAAAAGCAAATTTTAGAAGCTCTGCAGATTAATCACTCCAGTTTCCTACTAACTTGCCTTTCATGGTGAGCGGACTCTAATATGCAAAAGGTTCATGTTCTACCTGACAATTTCCCTGGGGAGGTTCCCAACACATAGGGCATTTGCTTACACTGCAAGTGTTTCCCRGAGTCAGGATACGTACAAAGGGACTGTCCCCACCACGTGGCACAGACTGACAGAAATCCGCACTTGCACTTTTCCAGGAGAAGCACAGAGCCAAAAGTCACACTCACACACACATCTGATGAGGTTTCCAAAGCCCAAAATAGCTGGAAGCTCTGAAAACTCTCCTGAGGAACACGATGTACATTTTACTCACTCTTACTCTTCCCYATACATACCTATGATTTATGGCTACTGTAAGAAATGGGATAAGGGGCTATCCGGCCCTAAGGCCTGACCCAGTAACACTATTCTAACATACTCTTCCTCTGTCAAATGTGGCTAAGATGATCCAAACAGATCACGAGCTATYTGGAAAGAGAAGAGGGAGCAGGCAGGAATCAATGTACAGTCCCTCCTGGCTGTGCAAAGAATTAGCTTGGTTYTGAGCAGCCTCCTGGGCCCAGTTTAGCTCTTGGGGTGTCGGATCCGTCGCTCACATCCAAGGGATCGCACACGGGTGCTTCTGAGCTCCAGCTCTTAGACAGCTCCACACTGTGCTCCCTATTATCYCAAGACAAGAGACTTCTGAGCTGGTTCCATGCATTCACAGTGCTCTGATGTACCTCGTGCTACAGGAGCTTCCTAATGCACGGAGGGCTTCACACCAGCAAGGATGAGGCCAGTAACTCCAGTGCAACCCAGGCTGGCCTGGTCCTACAGCAGCACTACAGAGCTATGGGAAAGTCACCAAATCCTGCCACGATACAGCTAAACCCCCACGGAGGTGGAGATCCCAAGCAACGCTGATGATCTCAACAGGTAACTGTGAATCTCTTGCAACTAAACCGCTCCTAAAGCTTTTCTGAGCTCTCCCGATTCCCTGCAAGGCTCCGGGACCCCCGCTGCRGGACACCAAGCGGCCCCGGCCACCCCGTGGGGTTGCAGGCGCCGTGGCGGCGGCCCCACGGCCTCACTGCCTAAAGTGAGGTAAGGCACACGGGGAAGAGTTRCAAATAAAGGAAGATAAATTAACACATTAACAATAAAAACGGAGAAAACGGCGGCAGTCCCGACGCGGAAGGCAGCGCCCGGCCCTCCCTCCCTCCACACGTGCTTCCCCCCCACACCGCAGGGGCGCGTTTCCAACGGGCGCCGCGTCCCCCGCGGCGGCAACGCCAGCCCCGAGCAGCGCATCCGGCCCCGGTGCCGCCGCCGCCGCCAGCCCGCCCGGTGCGGTGCTGGTGCCGCCGCCGCCGGGCCGCGCTGGGCCGTGCCGGTCCGGTCCGGTCCGTACCGCGGGGCCGCTGCGTGCGGAGGCTCACGTAGCCGCGCAGCTTCCTGAGGGCGCGGTCGCGGATGCGCTTCTCGTTGGCGGCCAGGCGCTGCGCGAGCTGCACCTCGGGCGCGTGCAGCGCGGCGGGAGCCATGGCCGCCGCGCCCTCCTCTTCCTCTTCCTCCTGCTGCTGCTGCTGCTCCGCGCCCGCCGGCGCCGCGCGATGGCGTCAGCGCGCGCCGCACCACGGGACGGGACGGAACGGGATGGCGGCGTCCCCAGGAACGGGGTTCCCGTCGGCGGGACCTGCYTCTGCAGCGAGCCTGCCCACCGGGGCCGTGCCCTGAGGGCTGCAGCTTCTGCTGCTGGCAGCAAGCGTGGGGCTCTTGCCAAAGGCCTGGACCTCTTCAACGCCATTGTTTATAAAACCACCCTGGTTTAAGTGTGCTTTTATTTGCTATAAATTGCATTTCTAGGSTCGGTAGACATTAAAGCGGGTACTTTATAAAGTCTTGTTACTCTTGCGCACTTSACACCGCTTTGCATGTGGTGGGTCGGCCCCCAGTTTGTCAGGCTGCCCCAGGTGCTCAATGCCTGCGTTAACACGAAGCCCAGTTGCTTCAGGAAGACCGATCAGGTGAAAATTCTCCCTTATCCACTGCTTTAGTGATGTTTTTTCAAGAGCAACAGTAAAGCAGCCTATCCTGTTAATGAGTGAAACTTGCCAGCACAAAATGTCCCAAAGCAGAACCGATGTTTAAACCTTTATGCTTTTTAAGCTTGACTAGGGGGCAAGATGGTAGCATCTGTACAATTTTCTGTGAAAATTAAAAAATCAAAAATAAAGAAACCCCACAGGTTATGGCAAAAAGCGCAGCAGTGATTCCCACTCAGCCAGGCTGGTACCAGCGCCCTGGGGCGGAGCTGGGCCCTGGCAGCCATTTTAGCGCATGGGCCTCCCTGTCCCTGGGGGAGCCGTGGGTCCTCCCAGCTCTTGTCCCCAGGGAAAGAGCGAAGGCCTCGGCACCATTCCCTGTGTCAGCTATCAGTGTGAGGAGGCGGCAGGAATGTCAGCGTTGGAGTTGGGAGTGGGACGTGCTTCCGAGCGGTGCCTGGGAGGTGGCCAAGCGGGCAGCGAGGCAGYGGCGAACACCCGCACAGTGAGTGCACCGGGAGAGCGCGGGAGGACACCTTAGCGCGGTCGGACGAGGAGAAGGACAGGGGTGTCACGGCTCTTGCTGCTCYGTGCTGAGGAGCAGCGCTACAGGAAAGACACGGAGCGTGTCCAAAGGAGGGCAACAAAGCGGGTGGATGGGCTGGAGGAGAGACCTGAGGGAGCTGGGGCTGTTTGGTGCGGAGAAGGCTCCCGGCGGACCTTTCCACCCTCTACAACTGCCYGGAAGGAGGTTGTAGTGAGGTGGGGATTGGTCTCCTCTCCACAATAACTACCCATAGGACAGGAGGAAGTGGCCTCAAGTTGTGCCAGGGGAGGTTGAGGTTGGRTATTAGAATTTCTATGTGGAAAAAGTAGKCAAGCTCTGGAACAGGCTGCCCAGGGAAGCGATGGAGTCACCAGCCCTGGTAGTGCTCAGGGAACGTGTGGATGAGGCGCTGGTTGAGTGGGATGTGGTTTAGTAGGTGTSGTGAGGGGTTTGCAGTTGGGACTTGATCATCTTGAAGATGATTATGTGAATAAGAAAAAAAAGGGGGGAATGCAACAGAAGTCCTGTGTAAGGGGCTTCACTTGCCATTGTATGACAACAGTACGAAGGCCCCCAGGAAGAAGTAAGAGCACAAGCGAGGGCCAGGTGCCCCCGGCGCGAGAGCCACGTAACCGACAGCCTCGGCCCGGGCCAGAGACAGCGCCGARCGCCCGGGCGCCATGACGGCCCCAACCGCCGCGCCGCGCGGGTGTGGCGGGGCGTGACGTCATCGCCCCGCCCCCGCGGCGCGGGCGCCATGAGGCGGCGCGCGGGGCCGGCGGGCGAGGCGCAGGTAGCGCGTGGGGGTCCCGTGGGGCCGGCCCCGGCAGCCGCGCGTGGGGTCCGCCGTGTCGGTCTGCGGTCTGAAACGCGCCCCGCTCCGCGCCCCCGGCGCCTTTGGGGCCCCTGCGGCGCCGCGCAGGCCCGGGGGTGGCTTGTGGGACAGCCGTGGCAGAGGGTCCCCCTTTGAGGGAGAGCGTGTGCTCGGAGTTGTGCGGTGGGGTTTCAGTTRCCCCCATGGGCCAGTGGAGCCCGTGAGGAGCGAAGCGTCCGTTTCCCGTCTCAGCCGTCCTTACTGCACGGAAGGCTGCTTTCCATCCTGTATGTTTGTTGGTGCGTGGGAGATGCTGAGTGCCTGCCTGTGCAGGGAAAACAAATCCTGCCTGCCACARCTGCAGTGTTGTGAAGGTGAAATGTGTTCACACTGAGAAATACGGGTGGTTTTCTCCACGTTATATGTTCCGTGTCTCCAGCCCAGCGTTTTGATAGCRTATTTCACTTGAGTTTAGCTTCTTCTAGTGAACAGAGATTTTTTTTCCGTGCCTATGCTGAGTTTTGCCCCATAATTTTGAACAATACTGAATAGTCTCCCTGACCTCTTTGTGTGACCATGTATTTGCTGATACAAGGGGTGCTGTTTCTGCCCCCACTCGGTGCATTCTTGAGATATGAATGGGTTGAATCTTTCCTGCATGTGGTAGGTTTTGGCCATCCTGACCTCACTGCAAGCACTTGGTAAATACGGCTTAGAGTGTAAAAAACATGGTGGAAATAAATATCCTTCTTCTGTGTCTTTGCTGCTGCTCTGTGTCCTCCTAACCCAGAAGGCCTGGGAGCCTGGAGTGTTCTGTGCCCAGAAGCACATGGATTTGGAGGAGAGTGGGGAAGGAGTAGATGAACAAGCAAAAATGGAAGGGAATGGTTAACCTGAGGAAGCTGAGAAGCAAGAAGAGAAAACAGTTGCAGAAAATGATCGCAAAGGACAGAAATGCCAATGTGGCATTTTYCCTTGGACTGAGCAAAACTCCTAGTGGAAATGACCTTCATTTGCCTCCTGCTGCTGGGCCAGAGGAGGCAGTGGAGGTGGCTCGGAATGCAGTGTCTTCAGGAGAGAGCTGCTTCTGTAGATCTGTAGTGCCCCCTTCCCCCTGAACTGGGAAGGCAGGAGCCTTGCGGAAGGAATCTCCTCACTGCTTCAGCACCACTCTCAAGAGAGAGAAAAAACCCGGTGCATTGATATGGTGTRATTTTGCTTTATGAAAACATACTGGGTGTTTTGGGCAAAGGAAATTAAACCTTTCAGTAATTGCAGATAGATGGTAATCTTTTCAAGATAKGGCACTGTGCACATATGTATACACCAGAAATGGGAGTTTATTTTTTTGATACAGAAAGTTCTATCTTGTTTTAAAAATGCCTGTTTTCTTGGACAGTGGATTTAAAGTTACAGTGGTAGTTTTGTGTAAGAGCAAATTAGTAAGCATATTTCCTATCTTCACCTGGTATATTACTTTTATTTATGATTGGATTGCAGACTGCATATTTTTCTTTAAATGATTCATTTTCTGTGAGGAGCAAAAACTGTTATTTCCTCTGAAAGAACTATTATAATTTAGCAAGATGGCTGAGCATCTTGCAAATAATTGAGTTAATTTACAAAGTTACATGCACGCCTTAGAACAGTCTCAAAACAATGGCGTAGAGTGTCTGTCGCTCCTCATTTTCCAGCTTTTGTAATCAAATTACTTTTTACAGTGTTCTGAGATATGCTGCACACATTTTAGACAAAGAAACAGATGCACAGAGGTATTATGTTTTGCTCTAGGCCACAGTGGCAAAAATGAGGTTAAAGTCAAAGAGTTCTTACCTTGGAAACTCTTTTTGAGTTTTGGGTTATTGCTAGATAGTTCTTTTAAAATAAGATTCTGTTTTTCTGAAATGATGTAATACRGAGGAATATTTTTTTTTCTGAGGGAAGAGATGAAAAGTGAAGAGCACTCACAACAGTGGTAATGTGTCTGTTTGTTTGCATTTCAGAAGGCTGAAACCGAAGATGACTTTGTTAAAGTTAAAAGGAGGGATCTGGAAAGGCTGACAACGGAGGTTATGCAGTTGCGGGATTTCTTACCCAAAATACTGGCTGGGGATATCTTGGGGACATTCCAGAAACTGGATGCTCTTGAATCAAGTTAGTTGAACCATGTTACAAGCTACTATAGATAGTTAATTTTGTTCTTACTGCCAGTTACTGCAGGAGCCTTGGAAACTATTTTCGCCTTACTGTGTGTGACTTGGTCCCTGGAGAAATGCCAGGGACATTGATCCCGTGGAGCTTCCCATACGACATTGATCCCGTGGAGCTGCCATTCCATCACTCCTTGGCGTTTGCTACGACTGTGCCCAGTTCTTCACTTGCCACAGCTTTGAGATTGGGTTTCTGGTCTGGAACATCTGGTATAACGTGTAGGATGGAGCCCAGCTGGCCTGCAAGGTGCCTCAGTCATGTCCAGTGCCTCATTCTGCTTTGGGGCCTGSCAGCTACGTGTTTTTTGGAGGTAGATGTACCTGGAGCTGCAGCGGGCAAGTGCTATGTCGTGTTGACATGAGAATGCCCTTTCCTCTCCTTGGCTCGTGCAGGCGGCTGGTGGAGACCAGTGAGAGACCCTGCTGTGCAGGCAGAGAGCAGCACCAGTGCAGCGGTGCAGTGTCAGTAATGCGGCTGCCTGGGCCTTCACACAGCACAAAAACACTGCCAGGATAGTGTGAAATGCTGGGAGCAGCCCTTGAATTCCCTTCAGATCAAAGGAGCACGCRGCTGGGCAAACTGGCTGAACGTGGCAGTTCAGGGAATGGGGAAGAGTTTGGGAATAGGGCAGAGCTGGAAATGGGTTTCTTTGCATCAACTTTTTTAGTTTGGCTATTGATATCGTTTTATTTTTGGTAAATGCATTCCTAAAAGAATTGCCCATATGTAAGGCATCGCTTATGAAGTATGTTAAGCTTATGGCATTTATGTTATGCTTATGGCATTTATAAGTTATGTTTATGGCATTTATGATCAATGGGGTGGAGCTTGAAGTTAAATGTCTGTTGCCTTTTATACTGGTAGCAAAAATTAGAATAGATGCTATTTGCCCATTACTTTTTGGAGTTATTGAAATGCCTTTTTTTATTTTTATTTTTATTTTTTTTTTGCTATCCACTAAGCATCCAGAAGAATGGTTCTCAAAATCCACATAAATTTCAACAGTTGTTAAAAAAAATACCCCTCAAAGTGAATTTTTCAAAACTGACCTTAGGGTGTTGAAATGCAGTATTTTTCAGTAGATTTTCATTCATTAAAATAAAGCATCTAAAGTGAAATGTATTTCTGATAGCATCTGACCCTTTTTAGGGAAACAATGGATAAATTTGAGTTGTCACTGAAATAGTGTTAAACATTCTTATATCCCGTATAAACATTAATTGCAAACATTGGATTTCTATTACATTTTTATTATTCCTGTAATTTGTACATCATGTATTGAACCACTCTTTTCTSACTAATTTGTTATTCTTTTACTTGGATTTTCATCATACCTTCAATTGAACTTCAAGGATAACAGAAATCTGCAGATCAGGAAAACCAATCACAAGTAGAAAATAACCTCTATTTTTTAAAATCCCAGGAAGAATGGAGCTCACTTCCAAAACTGTATCCCAGCCATGCACAGTATTTAATAACCAGATACAGTTCTTTCTGGTTTTCCTGTTTGCGGATTGGAAACATCGTGTTCTTTTGATTTTGTAAGAACTGTTGAAATGTAACCAATTGCTATATACCAGTTTAGCCACGAGGAGGACGTCTAACACAAGCTAATATTTAAAGCACTATCATTAACACTGCATTTGGAAGATTCATTTTTCTGTAGTGCACACCAGTTGGTCATAACTGATTATTTCATTTATCTAATTTATTTTATCACAGACATGGAGAAAAAGGAGGAAGAAGTAGAGCAGCTGAAAATGGATTGTGAACACTTCAGAGCCCGCCTGGAAATAGCCCAGGCAGACTGTATGAGAGAGAAGAAGGTAAATTTACTGGCAGACAGAATAGTGATAGCTGCGTGCCTGACTTTTAGCAACAAAAGCAGTTAATAGTTTTGCATGTTACGCAATAGTTCCTTTAGTCCTTGGAAAACAATCTAGGATTTACATAGTCAGGTGATGAGTAGATTTCTACCTAGAAATTTGTAATCTCTTGATTTTTTTTTTTCTTTTTTTAGTGTTTCTAGCACAAGAGGATCGATACTATAGCTAGATAAAATGTAATATGGTGCCATATGTACTATGGTACCAAAAAAGGCATTTAATGTGTTGCTCCCCTACTTGCACACATAGCCATTCCATGACTACTCAGATCTCCCTCATTCCTTTCCTGTGTGAGGTGCAGTTCACTGCATTGCGTTTGGGGGCTTTTGGCAAGGTTTGACCGTAAATTTTAAGTCTTTTTCAATTCACCTGTTTATCCAGTTGCCATGTACAGCCATGAATCAAAGAGTTACACAGCTCATTTTGCAGTGTCAATGTTGCGTTATAAAAAAATTGATTATAAAAAGTGATAATAGAAAGATGGGAGACTCTTAACAATGAGGGAATTAGCAAGACCACATAGGGTTCTGGAGCTGGTATCTTCCGGCCATGGGATTGCAGGAAGACAGATGAACCTAGGTGCTTGATTTCATTTCTAAAAAGAAATAGATAAAAAAAATAAGATGTGTGGCAKCAGAGCAGGTCTGTGTGGGCAAGACAATCTGGAATGAAATCTGATGTGGATGTAAAATTGAGTAGTACTGTGGAACAACTGTCTATCTGAATATTGCTCACTTCAAAGTAAGTATCTTCTGGAATAGCTACTGTGGTTCAGTAGTGGGTACTCAGTTAGTTGGGCTGTACACCCAGGTCCCTAGTTGTCTAAGCATCCAGGTGGAAATTTCCGTAATATTTCATGTTTCTGCTTTAGATGCCAGCTTGTCATTGTTGTGAAGATTGCAAAATAAATGGCAGGTGGTTTAGGTCTAAAATTCCTTTGGGTGAAAGGCTTAATTAAAGCGTGGATTATTTAGTCAGAGTAGTCTGGTGTCCTGGTGTTTCTGGTCAGAGCTCCGCTCCCTGCATCTTTAGTGACAGGCAGTGCACACYGTCTAAATTGCTTGCTATATGCCCCAAAAGGAGTTTCTTTGAAGGGACTGTGCTTGCGTAAGCCGTGAAATCCTTCAGCTCTTCAGGATAAAAGAGTGGTGTTTGTATATATTTGATTGTTCCTGTTAACCACTCGGCACAGTATTTTTCACTCGGCTGCTATTGTATTACTCCTGTATTATAGGCATCCTTGGATATTGTTTCTGAATTATTTCCTACATATTTGTCTTGTGAAGAACAAGGAAGTGATTCACTGAAATGAACATAAAATAAAAGCATCCCTAGTTAGGCAATTCTTTTCTCAGGTGACCATAAACCAACATTTCACATTTCAAATTTTCTTTGGTTTGTTGTWTTGCTGTTTTAGCGAATTCCAATGCTTTCTGAACCTGAGCAGAACTTGGAGTGCCTCAGTTATCTTGGCGAATGTCTGTCTTCTGTGGCATTTCCCAGTGAGGTGCCCGAGCACTGCGGGACTCCTGTGGCTTGGCCCTTCCCYGAAGATGGTGGTGCTGCCCAGCACCCTGATTGCCTGGGGACGTGACCTCCCTCAGGACCGCTGCTTCCAGCTAGGTTATGTTGTTTTGCTCAGTTTAGTTTCCTGGCCCTTGAGTGTAGTATTTGGTCTCCCTCAGTGTGTAACTCTTTTTTTTCTGATGTTGCTTATGATCTATTTAAAATTGAGACTTTTTTTTTTTTTTGGCGGTGGCTTTGGATTCATGTTTAACTAGTATATTTTACAATATCTTACTAGTTTGTATTAGCACCCAACTGCAAACTGCAATCTTTATTAAAAGATAAGTTTAATTAACAAAAAGACAATACAGAAAGGCAAATGAGGGAGGATACAGAGAATAGACAGGAAAATGCCTGCGAACGTTTTGTTGATGCACATGGTGGCAGCAAAGCTGCTAAGCTTGATAGTGAATTATATAAAAGATAAATGGGGCTAACTTAAAAATGAAMGAACTATGCAGAAATAAGTGACTTTCTGTAGACATGGAAGCCTCAGGAAATCAGCAGTGCTGTCTTTTGCATATGTTAAAGTACAAGGTGAAATGGACTCCAAAAAACAAAACAATCAAAAAGAATAGCAAAAGGCATGGAGGTGTACCAGATAAATTTCATTAGAACTTGACAAATCCTCACCCGTGTATTCCATTAGGAGCACRACAAAGCCATGCAAATATGGCAGTCCAGGGTGAGATAGAAGCTAGATATAAGTGTAAATAACTGATGACAAACAGAAGACAAATAACGTTGTGCTGGATCATRTCATGCTACGTACATTTTTAAATGACTTTACCTTTGTATTCTTTCCAACCTCACAAGTTCAAATTAGAGATGAACCTCTAAAGTTCCAAGTACTTATTTTAAAATCTGTATTGGAAGGTATAGTTGATTTTTTTTTTCTTTTTGCTTGACATTAAAAAACGATTCTTTCTCATTTCCTCAGACTTTGTCCCAAAAACCAAATACACAAGGGGCAGGGTGGGCTGAGGAGGCTGTTTTCTGTGATGAATCTGAAAGTCATTGCCCACAAAGTGGGCAGAGCTCATTCCTTCTGTTCCTCCAACATGTGAGGGGCAGTTGTGCCTCTTCTCACCCTTGAGCCAACACTGTTTTTCTTGATGGGCCTTTATCTTTGCCTGCAGYGCTGCTGCTGCCTCATATCACCCCACTCAGAGTTGCCAGAAGTCCCCACTCAGCCACCCTCGCAGGCTGCAGGCTTTGGTGGCCCAGCCTKGGTCTCAGTGACCACATGGGCTTTAAGCTGAGAACTGCAGCTACCTCCTCACTACCTCTGTGCACTTGGGAGGAAGCTGTTGAGACCTGGAAATGTACCTATTTCTCCCTACTGCTCTGGCCAACTTCCAGTGTGACTGGGAAGAAATGCTGGCAGATTAGAGCTGCATCCAGCTCTCGCTGAATTGCTCTGATTTCTCCACTGCTTTATGGCAAGGACCATAGAGCACCTCATGCAGGTGGTGTAGCATGACTGAGCCTGGGCCTTTCTGGTCCTGAGCGTGAAAGGGCCTCCAAACTTCAAACATGAGGCTTGAAACTGCCTTACTTTGCCACTGCTGGTAAGGAAGATGGCAGTGGAAGGAGGGTGGAAGAGAGGATGCAATTTACCCTAAATCCCCACTCTACCCCAACGGCTGAGACAGAAGTCCAGTTTGAAAAAACAAAACAATCCTTCTTCCCTAAAGGGTGTATGCAGTTATCTTTTGTAAATGGCTGGGGAAGCTGACCTGTGCTGCAGAAATCCTTTCCCAGAGAGACATGTAGCTATCTGTGTAGGAGGRGCAGACTTTTCTGTCAGACTGCTCTAGGTGCCGCTCAGTCCCAGCACGTCGCTTGGCCTGACCTTGTGGACAGGCTTCTGGTTCCTGTCAGCCCCCACAATATAACTGAGATAGAGCTCTGGAGAGAAGGTATGTGTGTGGCGCCGCTGAGAACTTGCCCCCTCGCCCTATTTCAGATGAGGCTATGGTACTGCTTCCTGTTCTCTGAGCCTAGAAACACGAGGGCTGACGTGAAATGCAACCAAAATTTCCTTGTGCCCTTTCAGGAGAAGCTAGACCTGCGGCAGCACCTGAACGAGGCTAAGCAGCAGCTCCTGCAGCAGGCGGAATATTGCACAGAAATGGGGGCAGCAGTGTGCACCTTGCTGTGGGGTGTATCTAGCAGCGAGGAAGCAGTGAAAAATATCCTAGGAGCAGTAAGTATGGCAGCTGAMTACCTATTGCTAATGCTGCTAGGTGTTTAAAATAAGTACCATGTATATAAGTGCCAAGTAATAGTGCATTTTAAGAAAACGATGTGTGTTACAAGCTGACTGGAGAGCAGAAATGTTTTCTGAATTGTGTATTCTTTGGGGACTCTCCATTTTAATTTAAGAAGTATAGGAATGGTTAACATACAGCAGGTTAGGAATAAATAGAGTAGTTTTTATGTTGCCAACCAAAGCTTACTCATTTCCTTCCTCACATGGTTAAACCGAAGGCAAAGCTACAGCTAGTAGAATGTAAATATCTACCAGCTGACTAACAGAGGGACAAAACAGTCCTGCATGAATGTGCAGTACTGCCTACCTCATGCAGTGGCTCCCATGCCTGCAGAGAGCTTGGAGGAGCTACTACCATGGAAGGAAGCTCCATCTGTCAATTTGCAGCTCCTTTACATGTGCACCTTAATGTACTCTTTGTGTTGCCCACATACTTGCATGGGTCTGGTACTTRGCCTAGCTGTTGAATCTTATAATAAGTTCAGTAATGAACATGGACTGGTAGCTTGTTAAAAGAGCCAAAACCACAGCAGTTAAAGATAGTTGCATTAATATAATTAACACATTTTCACTGCCAAGTGCAGCTGAAGGAATTGGGAGGGATGAGGGGTGTATGCCCGGTGAGAACACGGTTGAGCATAGCCAGCGAGAGCAGGAATMGATGTATTGGAGCTGAGCGCCCCCATGCCACAGTTCCTTCTGGCTTAGCTTTCGAGCAGCATGATGAGCAACTGGGTGAATAAGATTAGTTCATTTTAATAAATGGTAAGTTAGAAGTTTTGTAAAGGCTTTTCCAGGCCGGGTGCACCAATTTGGAACAGGCTGCCCAGGGAGGYTGTGGAGTCTCCTTCTCTGGAGGTCTTCAAAACCCGCCTGCATGCCGCCCTGTGCCACATGCTGTGGGTGTGCCTGCTTGAGCAGGAAGGTTGGACTAGATGATCTGTAGAGGTCCCTTCCAACCTTAAATATTCTGTGAATCTGTGAATCTGTGAATTTACAATATGTAACTTCATATTGGGTATCAGAAAAATGTACAGTGATACTTTCTGGTCATGCAAGTTACTAAGAAAAAAGTCTGTAAAAACATCTATGTAAAGCAGTTGTTAACAAATAAAGAATCTTTACAGCCAAACTATTACTTTGAAAAAAAAAAAAAAAACCCTCAAATCTCCACATAACAACAAAAGCAGTATAAAAACACGTGCCATATTTTCAGAATAATTAGTGAGGGAGCAGACAGTCTTTCAGGGACTAGTCATTGTTACTTAACTTCAGAGAATTGGTATTGAAAGGGGATGTTTTCTACAAATTAAACATTTGKGCAGTGATGTTATTTAAATGTGGTAGATTTATTTCTACCAAAGTGAGAATAAAATTGGTAGAATATGTATAATATGTATAATTGGCTGAGTATCAAAATTAATAAGACAAATACATTGATTATGTGTTTTAAAATAAAAATGCCTAACTGGGAAGATGCAATAATTTTGTTTCTAGATTTGTTTTGAAATGCAAAATACCTCTACTGTAGCCATTCTTAGCAACCATTCTTAGCAACCAGTAAAGGTCCTGGCAATGTATTGGGGTATTGCTTTCTTGTGATAGTCAGATAACATGGTGAGAAAGATGGCTGGGTTTGCAGCAAGACTTCTAGGAAAAACACCATAAATGGATTGTATGGCATTGCACCAACCACTGTCAGTGAGTCATATTATTAAAATATTGTAGAGATTTGTCATGCAAAGTTTTCATTCTGGTTTATATTTGGACAAGTTATACAGCTTGGAGCATCTTCCCCTCTCCTCTCCGGAAAATGCTGTGAACTACAGAAAAGTATAAGAACATGAAGAGTAACTTCAGTCTGTATCACCCACATTTAAATATGTGGGAAGGGTGATATCAATTTGGAGTCATTTAATACCTGAGGGAACAACACTCAGTTTTTGTCAGCTGTTGAGCAGACACAAAAGCAGGTCTCCCCTACTCCAGAAATGAAGACTGTTGGACTGAAGTGGTGCTTATAACCAATGTATCATTCATGTCAGATGTGTTCACAAAGGCCGGGAAAGTCAAAACTACAGCTGCAAACTGAGATGTAACACAGAGTTTGCAAGGCAGTAGAAGTGCCTCGTGTTTCTGCCCGTGCTTAACGTTTTTAAGAGAGACCTTGATGAAACGAGAATAGAGAGAAGCAGCGTGAGAGTTTTTCTGCATGAGTCAAAAAGGAAGAAAATTACTTCTGAAGAGATTGTGTTAGGTGCCCTTGAAAAACTTGGACAGGATATTCGTGTGAGAGGCCTCTTGTACAGAGACACTAACTGAGGTTTGTTTTTAGAAGGACATCAGGGTTTTATTCAACAAGAGAAGTTTTGGATCCTGCAAGGTGACCTGCTACTCCAGTAATCTGCTGTGATGACAGCTCTATATTTCAAGGCAGCAATTTTGAGTGTGAGCTGGTGTTTGCATGCAGGAGTTACTTGAGACAGCAAAGAGCTCACCAAGCCACCTGAGCTTAAGCACCTTCTGGCTGCTCTCAGAACTCATCATCTCCCTATCTGTAGGTGAGAGATTCTTCAGTTCCATGAAAACACTGCGGAGCTGATTGGAGACTGCACCGAGATAAACCTGAGTGTGCTGTGCTCCAGCTGCTCGGAGCTTACCACGAGTCAAGTGATAGTTGTTTGGGAAGAAAGTTCGACTGACGTGATAGGTACCTACGCCACAGGAGACTGGCAGATAAATGGTTTTAGAGTGCCCTGTGGGAAACAGTGTGCCAACAGTGTTCTCCTGGCCAGCACTGTTAATAAAAGCAGTTCTTTCGGTCTTTGTGGGTTCTGTCTGCCCCTCTGACTGTTGTCTTTGTTTTCCTCTGAGCTTTCTCCCAGTTGATTGGTTCTTCAAGGGAGATAACCAAAAGCAGAGGCTGTTTTCCACTTTTGAGGTCTTGTGCTGAGTGGAGAAAATGGTGTAACGTAATTGGGTACTGTATTCTTGGTTTATGTCCTAGCATGATGGTTCTCTTTCMTATATGACCTTGACTTAAATTCAGCCTCTGACCCGGAGAGCCCTCTGTATCCACTTCTGAAGAACTTCTGTCTAGCCAGATGTTCTCCATCTGTCTTGCACATCTGTCCAGATCCAGCTGAATTCTACTTTTTCTGAGTATATGCTTGCTTTTGTGAGGAATATTAACATCAAGTCATGAAATCAGTATCTAGTGAAGCGTTCGACTGGCGATAGGTGGGTTTTTGACAAATGCAGTTGTCGTGGTCCCTGTAAATGAGACAAACACACCTGATGCATCTGTTGCAGAGCAAATAGGTAATAGCATCAGCTTTGAAAATAAGCATTCGTTCTGTGGTTTGATATGCACGGCTGTGGGTTTGGGAGGGGTGTATGTAATTGGAAGATTTTATAAATAGTTGTATCATAAACTAGTCTCCCATTTTTTTTGTAATAATTTCAAGTATGAGGGCGTGTCTCCTATTTACTGTTGCTTTGTGAAGTGACTGAAAATATTAGTAATTTTACAAATTGTCTAGTTTCTCTGCCATAGTTATAACTATAGTTATTCTAGTATGTATAATATTTTCTTTCTCCTCCACACTTGCAGAGTAAAGCAGTAAAATTTTTTACAATCACTGCACAGACTATGGAGAGCTTTGTGAAGTCGTTAAATGAAGACATGAAGCAGCAGGATCTGGATTCTGATGAAAATCAGTTTGTCTTGGCTTTGGCAGGGATTGTAACAAGTAAGTTAGTGTTATCTCTCACGTTAGCCTTCCACATACAGGCAGTGGGAATTCATATGTTATGTGTGCTGCAGTAAACATGTTTTTCAAAATCAAATGTCTAGTCAATGTTGATATCTTTGGTAACTTCCTAGTCTAGGTTGTAGAAGATCTTGTCATTTGACACTTCTGCGAGGAATTGAACTCTGTGAAAAGATTGAGGATTACATGTTGGAGAACACTTGTGCACAAACTGGGGTAATATAAGGAGAATTTTGTTTGTTGGAACTCATTTCATTTGTAAAAATCAGACAACATACTTCCTGAATCACCAAAAATGTTAACAGATGTATTAATTGCAGATAATCTGCGTAGATCAGTTTGATCTTAAGGAATATATTCAGCATTTTTAAATTGTTTATGAATATCGTTGAWACCATATGGACCCCTCTAGATTTTATGATTAAATAACGCTAAAACAGGAAAAGGCAGTAAATCTGACTTCCATAGAAAATCTCTCTTTAGGGTAACGTGGTAAGCAGGAAGCTGCAGATCTGTTTTCACATGGCTGAGGTTGACTTGGAAGGCTGTTAGAAATGGTGATGCTTTGTCCTCAGCRTTTATGAGAAATAGGGCAGGTGTCAAAAGGGCACTAATTAATGACATGATGCAAGACAGATGAGACAAAGGGTGTATTTACAAATAAGGGAGTCCTGCATAAGCAGCTTTTTTTTTTTGAATATGGGATTTTAGATGCCATGGCTTCATTAAAGAATGTAATAAAAACAGGGTACGAAGCATTAGGCCACTGTTCCAAGTAAAGGTGGGATTCAGTTCTTAAGTTTCTTCACTGAAAAGAAAAAACGCAGCAAAAGTAAAGCCTGAACCCAGAAAGCTTGGAAAGGCTCATCCCTTAGCACAGAGGGAGACTGCTGAGTGCAAAAGCATTATCATGGTGAAGGCACATAAAAGGGCCCTGAAGTATGGGGCAAGCACAAGGGAAAATATATGAGGAGTCCACCTTGGAGATGTCGGGGTTGCTTTTGCCTTAGGAGTTGTGCATGAGCAGCACTTGTAGGAAAAGACCCTCACRTGATGCAGCGGTGCAGTTTGCCACTGTACAAGGAGTGTGCCAGGCATCCCGGACTGAGAAAATTTAAGGCAAACTGCAGGTTTGTTTCTTAAAAGTGGAACCTGTGGTGGTCAGCCCTGCTTCATGCCCACATCGTTTGCATGTGCCTGCTTATAACTGCTTGAATCCAACCTTCTGTTTCRTAATCCACTGCGTTACCATTAGAATCCTGGCCACGCTGAACACTTATTTTAATCACCAGAACATTAGCATCAATATTTGCCATGTATGTGACAGCATGCATACCGAGGTGTCATGCTTGGTTCTTCACAGCTGATGTATTTTAGTGGTGCTGATAACTCACGGTGCTGTTCTGTGCTCTCTCACAGATGTAGCCGCGCTGGCCTGTGGCCGGGAATTCTTGGTTACTTCCAATCGGGAGCTACTGGACACCATGATGCAGCTCTTGGGAGACATGAAGCCTGGACTCTGTACTAAATTTAAAGTGTATGACTTCTTTTTTTTTTTATTTTTCTTTCAAATGAGGTGCATCATCTTGCAGTGTCAATCAAAGTGTTTTCCCACTCTTCCATTACTTCATTTCCTGGAAAGGAAGCATAATTGTTGGAAAATATTTTCACAGTGGCATTWTTTGCAGATGTGTCAGGCTTGGCAGCTAGGCTAGGTTTGTCCAGGTTTTGTGTTTCTTGGGAAGTGTCTTCAGCACCATAATATTCTAAGGATGAGCAGAGAAACATTCCTCTACCTTGGGAGGGGCTGATGAATCAAATAKTAGATAAGGAAGCTGTGAGGTAAACTTTTGGGACAGAGAGAATGTGGGGATTCATACTTACTCTATTCCAATAGGAAAAAGTAATATCTGTAAAATAATTTATCTGCTTAGTGGGAAAAAAAAAGTATATTATACATCTGCCAAAAGCAAAACCTAAATCACTTTATGCTACCTTAGTAGTCAGAAGCACCATATGTATGTTTGTAAAGGATAGAACCTGTAAAAGGACCTTGGAAAACAGAGCTGTTTTAAAGAAAAGGCCATGTTACACCATTCAGACATTGGAAAAGTACTTTTCAGGAAGTGGGGGAAATAAATAAACTATCATCTTTGCCTTTTTCTCAGAGCTGTTATCAACTGAAGCTGCGTGGCTTCAAGTAAGTTACCCTGCCTTAACATGTCCTYGCTCATCAGCTAAGTTGGGGGCTGCATCTCGTACACCTGGTGCACTTGTTAGTGAAGGAGCCTTAAGCCAAAGTGTTTTCCCACCAGGTGGGGGAGTTAGGAATTCAGCTGCAAGGCAGCTGTGCTGACAGGCAGCAATCCAGGCAGCCACGGTCCCTTGGAAGTGCCCCAGGGGCAGGTTGGGTGTGATAGATATGACACCAGTCGGGCTTTACCTTGGGGTGGGTTTTATCTTGCCCGGCCTCAGCTATGTAGAAGCGAGAGGTCACGTATCTGCAGACTCCTTCCCACAGCCAGCAGAAGGAGATAGTCCTGGGAGAGGATTGTTCCTTGAGGCCATGTTAGGAAGGATTTATTTGCCTTCTGAAGCTGCTTGGCTTTCTTTTTTTGGGGTAGTGAGGGGAAGCTGAACAGCCTGTGTTGTGTGTAGTGCTTAGGTACTTTGGTATCAGTCATTTACTGTATTTACCAGTTACAGAGATAGAAGGTGAGAACTCAAAGCAGGCTTGTTAACTTTTGGAACAGCATCTTTTTTAGGCCTATACTAAAAGATTCATATCAAAAGCTCAGCTTTCACTTAAGAAATAAAAGGCAATTTGTGCCTTCATGTATACAGGAAAAAAACATGAGTGCAAGACCTGTAAAAGTTTTTTTTTTTTTTTTTTAATGACAGAAGTAGAAACCAGTAACAGCAACAAAAAAGCCACAGAACTTTATATGGGGGCAGGAGGAGAGAGTAGCAAAGTGTTTCTAAAAACACGCATGCAGACCCACTCACCCTGGTATACACACTTTGGATTTTAAGCAAATATAATCTTAATGATATTTAAACATTTGAGAGTAGTGTAATGTAAATGGTGATTTTCGAGGACCTTTCAGAAATTAAGATTTGTGATTTTATATTTACTAACTTGTCAGCTTTGCAGAGGAATTTCACATACGCTCTAATCTTGGCTGCCACTCATCAATCCTGATAAAATATGCAGAAATCTGTCCCAGGAAGCACACAGAGATTCAACAGGGTCTAAACTCTTGGCCAAAAAAAAAGGAAGGAAGCCTTAAAGGGCCATTGCAAAAATGTATTTGAGAAACTTTAAGCATTTTTTACCTTGTGTTTGGTGATAAAATAACATTTTCTGATATTCCGTAGAGTTAACTATATATTCTTTTTTTCTTATTTTGAATTTGCCATATGATTAAAAAAACATGCTGTATTATGACCCTAGAAAAAAACCACCAGAATTGGGGTTTCTTCATTGCCTTGTTATGGAGTGAGGGATCCTATGAGGGATCAAATGGTTTAGTGCAAAGTGTTTCCGATGTGTTTGTTTCCCTGCGCGTTTGGGCTCTGTTCAGTTCTGAAAACCCTCTGCTTACCCTTCCCTCCTTTGTTCTCCTATCTGGGGATTTTCCCCTCTCCCAGCCCCAGGAAACGAGGATTTCCATGTGTGTTTAAACTTCTCCATGAATGAGGCTTCTCCCTCTGCATGTTTCCTAAGAGGACATGTCAGGAGAACTCTCTTTTCTGCCTAGCGTTAAGAAGCACCAGGCAGTACAGAGTGAAAGGCGGTGATGCGACAGAGGTATCACAGCTAACAGACTTGCAGAGTTCTGTCTAAACACATTCTGGAGTCATCATAAATAATGTTTATGTAGACACTTTTTAGATGATATCCAGGGAGTGCTGATGTCTGTCTGATGTTTTGGAAATGTAGTGAATTACTTGAAAGGCCATCAGCAACTTGAAGTTTAACTAGGAAAAGAAAAAAAATTGGCTTTATATTATATTTTATATATATTTATATATATATATATATATTTTCAAGGATAATTTTGTCCTTTGCTCAGGTGCTGTAGCTTTACTTCTTTTGCTTTTTGCTTCTATTAAAAATATATTTTTTGTTAGTTTGTGATGGATCAGGAGTAACTGTGAGTCTCGTTCTGCCCACAGCTGCATCAAGCACAAAGTAAATTGAAAAAGAGAGAAGTTCTCTTTCCTCCTTCAGTTCCAGCAATTCTGTGTTTTACTTTTCAAAGCACAGAAATCAAACATACACGGGGAGCACCTGTGATTTATCATGAATATTGTTGCKGTGCAGGAATAACTCATGAGTATGCAAAAGTTATACTCAGGGCATCTAAATCAATGTGAGTTCTGAAATCTCATGCTTGTCTTTGCCTGCTTGGCTTAGCTCAATTGTACAAGCTTTGTTCGATGTCTGTAATGGTTAGGCAATCAATAAACATTTACACATCTGTTTATAGCTATAATTTAATTGCTAGGRATCTTTAACTTCGCTTGTGTAGCACTTCAAAGCAGCCAGTAAAATAGTTTATTTCATGTACTAATCTCATGTGTTAAGCAGAAGAGAAGGGGCTTCAGCTGGGCTTTTAGTTCTGGATTTTGAAGAAGGCTGTGCCGGTTATACTGATGCAAGATGTTCGTTGGATTTGGCTTGTCTAAATAGGAAGACTGAAATCCATCAGTACAAAGGCTTCCATGTCAAAAAGGAATCGGAAGATTCTGTGTATCCAGTAAGACTGTGTGTCAGTTCTACTTCAGTAGAATATGCAGTGCAGAAAATAGCTGTTCGTACAAACAGTATAGGTGAAGGCAGGATAAAGAGCCAGGAAATGTAGCCACGCTGCTTAGGTAACTTGTGCTTAACGAGCAATAAAATACTGCTGATCCTGCATCAGGCCTTTGCGTTGGCTTGTGGGTGGGTTGAGTCTTGGGACACTTCAAACACCGTCGCTTTCCTGCCGCGCCACCGCCAGGGCCTTTGGTCTGCGCAAAGCAAACAAGAGGAGGGAGAATACAAAGAGCACAGTATCTCCCTACGTCACTTTGTTTCTGGCTGGAAATGTCAAACAGATTAACGAGGAAAGACCTTGTCAAGAAACGTTAACTCTTTCTATTTTAATTAATTGTTTTATTGATATTTTTCCTTCTAGAGAGAGCATTCCCTTCTACGTCAGTTTTGAAACCCTGCCTCCCAAGTGCGTGCTGTGGAGTGGGTGCTGCGTGGAAAGGAACATTTGGGCTTTGCAGGTTCCCTGGGCGCCTGCTGGGCAAGGGCAGCAACTTGCAGCAGCAGTGGGGACTGCTGATGGAGCACATTTAATAAGGCTGTTTACTTAATGAACCTACTTGATGAGCCACACAGTGATGCACCAAATATATAACTGAAACTGCTGCCCCTGTAGAATAAACTGGGTTGTGTTGCTTTTCTTTCGAGGTGTCTGCAGGGCGTGCGTGGAGGCTGTATCTAATTCTGCAGTGCCACTGAAGCCATGCTCTCTTATTTGAAATGGGATGTGAGGTGAGAGTCCTTTAGGAAAGAGCATTTTGCCCCTCTTGGTTGGAAATGGTGGCAGTGCAGCGACACGCTGCTCTATCGGAGCAGCTTGGCCTGTTTGTTTGTGCCCGGTGTGCTGGTGCACAGTCCCCTGGGCTGCGGGGTAGTGCCAGGCTGTGAGCTGCAGTGATGACAGACAGGGGCCCCGCGGGCTTGGGGAGCCCTGCCCCTGTGTCAGCCCTGTCCCTTGTCCAGAAACTGCACCACACTCTCAGTTTTAAAGGGCATGTGCATAGAAGGTAGAACATCAGGGAAAGCATGGAAGAGCTCGCTCATAGGACAGCTTTTAGCTTCAGAATACGTCTGKTTTTTTTCCAACATGTCACAAGCCCTTGTCTAGGAGTTCATAGCACAGCAGTGATCTCATTTTGAAAGAAGCTGAGCAAGACGTTTCTCCTATAAATCACTGTCTTTTTTTCTTTTTTTTTTTCCCCCTGGGAGTTCCTGCCTTTGAGTGTCAGGTCATTTTCCTACTGGCAATTAGGGAAATGAAAATAGTTTCCATTAAGCCCACGGAGACTCTACGTAGCTAAACCAGAAGCTGTTACCCACCAGAAATAYGAAAACTCTTATCAGGACTGTGGAAGACGGAGTAATAACATTAACGCTGAAGAATTTACTTCAGCAGGAACTGCAGAAAGACTCAGTACCAACAACGTCTCCTTCAAGTATTAGCAATTCTTTGGGATAGCTTTGTAAAGAGAGGCTTGCTCTGAGCTCCAGGTTACTGCACTTGCCCAGCAGGGTCGAGTGGCTGAAAGCAATCTCTGGCGTGGGGGCCCTGTCTGTGTGAACAGGCAAAGCTGCCCTTTCTGTGGGTCACTTTGTGCATCCTACAGCCTCAGCACGCTCAGAGCCAAGGCTAAGCTTGCACTTGCAGTCGGCTCCCATCTCCTGATGCTTCTCAGGTTTTTCACATTAGTCACCATCTGGAAGCTTTCCATGCTTGCAGGACCCTCTCTGTCAGACTTCTTGGGAGAATCTGGTGGAATAGGCAGGCAAGAGTAAGCCTTTTAAAATACAGATGTTTCTCCAGCAAAYGTGTTTTGCTTTGCTGTAATTTATAACTTGGTAGGCATGAAGCCCCGAAGATGGGGCTTCATGCTGATGARCTTCCTATTTTAGAAAGCTGATAGATTAAGAAAGCCTGTTTTGGGGAGCTTTTGAACATGTTGCTGAAATTAGTATATACCTGGTATGCCTGTTTTTATTATGCCTTTTAAGCACTGAAGTGCYGTGTGGCTATAAGTGACAGTCTGATTTTCTGTTTGTTGGAAATGTCATGTTACRTTTTTTCAATTCTCAATTATGGCAATGTTTTCTAGTCAGCAGTCCATAGATTTTTCTTATTACCTGAAAGGCAGGATATAGGCTTGGTCTTGCAACATCATAAACAGTAATAAAAAAAAAAAAAAAAAAGGAGTTACCTCTGAAAAAAAGAAAAGAGAAAAGAGAGAAAAGGAAAGGCTTTGAGTTTGCTCAAATGTTGTTTGGAAGCAGCAGTTCTGAAGAAGCGTAGGTGAGAGCATCACTTGGCCTGTGTTATCCTGGTGCCTGAGCTCAGGTAAGAGCAGTCTGCGGTCAGATTGAATTCCAATTGGTGACTTAAAATAAGAAAAAGCCAAGTGTCTTTTCAGCTGTAGTCAGCTGGGCTTCCTAAAGGCAGAATAAACAGAAAAGTCCATGAGGACTTAGGAGACAAGTGTTGGTTTTGTCACAGCAGGGTCCCTCTGCCTGGGCTTGGGAAGCAGGCGGGATCAGCTCTTCGTGTGCTCTACACYTGCAGTGGGGAGGACAGGTCAGGCTCAGGAGGAAGGGTGCCACGTTGGGCCTGCCATACATCGTCCTTCCCTCCTCCAGGCCCCGGCCCTTCCTCCGAGTACTTCTGCCAGCCTTTCTGTGCTGCTTGCTGTGTGTTGCCCATGTGTTGTGTCTCTTCCCCCTTGCAGGAGACCTGGGAGGGTGCTYGAGGAGGATGCCCTGAGCAAAGTGTCTGGATTGCAGCTGCCTGAAGGGGCAGCGAGCACTAAGGCCTGCGCTGCAGAACAAGCAAGATGGAGCACACGGTTCCTTGCACGTTGCTTCTAGCTCCGGGCGTGCGCTCCCCGTGTGTCCTGTGGGCCCGTTTGCTTGTGGAGAAAAGCAGTGTAGCTGAGAGGATCACCTCTGCAGTGGGAACCCTCGCTGAGAAAACTYCTGTGTAGGCTGGATGGTCATTGAAGGCCAAATCCTACTTTGGCATGTTTCTTGTAATGAATCTCATGGAGTTTGATGAGACTTTGTTGCTGTCAGATCAGTATTTTTCTTCAGGACTTCAGTGATTCAGTGTTTTGCACAATGTTGCATGTATGTGCAGTGGGCTGTTTTATCAAAGTGTGCATTATTAGACTCGGTTTCTGCACCAATATATGCTTATTGCAAACAGCAAAAGATGCAGAGAAATTCACTTCTTTTTTCCTTTCAATTTTAGGCTAATGCTTATGTCACTTTACAATGTGAGCATCAACTTGAAAGGCTTGAAGTACATCAGTGAAAGTCCTGGTTTTATTCCTTTGCTTTGGTGGCTATTGAATGGTAAGCTCCTCYAAGAGTCATGCACGTTGTGGCTGTGGGGATTGTAAAGGGGGAGGAGATACTGCAAATAATGGGGATATAAATTGGAAGTGGGTACTGCAATTAACAAAAGAGAAACTTTTATCTGTAACCTATGTTAGCATCTGTCAGATGAAAAGTAGCCAAAAAAAGGCAAATAGATGATGATGTTCCCACAACATTTCTGGCGCAGTGTATAATATTCCGTTGATATCAAGTAAACCGATTGTAGTATCAGAAAAAGGAAGCAGATATTAAAAAGCCATTCGTGTTTTCATGTATCAACTTCAAAACAAAATCTTGGGGAAACTGTATGGAATAAATAAAATCTACCGAAGGAAAATGTAACAATTCTGAGGCATTTTGGAAAACCAAGCCCAACTTGGCTCGTACGCTCACTCGTGGCCAAAGTGAGCCCGGGTCCAGCTGAGGAGAGTCATTGTGGTCTAACAGGACTGGGGTGGCCTGAGTGCTGTTCCCAGCTCTGCCTTTGGTCCATGAGGACTTCAAGGACTTCTCTCTGTCACTGTCAATGTAACTAGCAAATGATACTACTGGCTGAAATGGAAGCAGTTGCATCCTGCTTTCTCACGYGCTGAATTTGATGTTGAAGTTCTTGATTTGACCTGGTAAACTGGTATTTTCCACAGCTCACACTTGCTCAGCAAAGAACACACAGCAACACAGTGCAAGTGCTGCCCTTGCGCTGCCTTTCATGTGACATGGCAGCAAACTCACCAAGCCTTGTGACAGCATGGGGGAACACCTCCACGTTTTACAGGCTTTTAATACAGCCTGAGAAAAAACAGATTTGCAAGGACAACTCTGAATATGTGACCCTTTGCTTTGCTGTACTTGCAAGCTTCACTTAAGCTAGTCCAGATTTTCCTCTTCATTTATGTTAGGAAATATATATATCAGCATATATGTGTATATATAATATATACATCAGCTGTTAGAGCAAAAACCAGCTTTGCTCCAATACCTGGTCTGCATTTGAGTTCCCAAGGGTGCCCTTTGCAGTGTTGTGGCAGACCAAGGAAGATGGTTTTGTTTGATGCAGCCTGTTGTTTGAATGTTTGAATGAGGCTCAGAGGTCATGGACAAGGAGGGAATGCGGCACAGCTGTAATCAAGTTACAAGGAAGTTAAAAAGTTACTGGAAGTTAAAAAAAAAAAAAAAAAAGGACATTCAGCATTTAGAAAGTGTTAACTGGGAGAAGCGATGGGCATGGTTAATTCTTTCACTTTTTGATAATGAAGTTCTGCAGGTACAGCAAAGGAGGGCGCTTCTCAGATAACCACACGTGCTGGCTCAGATTTGTGGCTTCAGAGGAAGCCTGTTCACTGTCTGGGGAGGGGCTGCCTGGGTTGTGTGTTGGCTGGGAGATCAGACCCAGGGCTCTGCCTGGCTCCCATCATCATACAGGAAATCTCTGTAGTCCATTTCTCTCTTTAGTCCCTTTCACAGAATCAGCATGGTTGGAAAAGTCCTTCAAGATCATCAGGTCCAACCCTAGTCCTTCAACACCATGGCTGCTAAACCACGGCCATGGGACCCTCATCTACCCCTTTCTTGAACACTGCCAAAGGCAGTGACTCCACAGGCTCCCTGGGCAGCCTGTTCCAGGGCTTCCTGAACATTTCCCCTTGCAGAAGGCAGTGGCTTCCTCCTGCTCTTGCTCTGCACTGCATCTCTGGGCAGCATCTTCAGCTCCCGCTGGCCGTGGTTCAGCTTCTGGACACGTGGAGCAGCTGCCACAGGTCCAGCARCTTTTTCCATGCGAGAGGGTAGAGCAGCACAGTCTCTTGTCAGAGTATCCTGTACAGGTCGCCTTCCTGCAGGAAGCTTCTGGAAAGAGTGTTTGGGTGAAGGCTTGTGAGATGATTCAGCTTTCCTCAGTTCTCCAGAGTTTATCAGAGTTCCCACTAAGAGGCGCCAAGAAATCACCATGTGCAGAGGGCAGATGTGTACATTAACTTATTGTTTTTTCCTGTTTCCTCTGGCTGTATCCAAAGCAAAGAGACTKCAGACAGGTTGTCTAGCAGGCTTCTTGAAGGACAGAAATAGGAGAACTGGACATGGCATAGATGGATAATAGAAGAAAGGTAGAAAAAGTAACAAGAGATTTCTAGCGGAGTAAGGCTTGGATCAGTCTGGATTTCTGTCTGTGGAGCAGCTTCTTGGATAGGTAGACTTCTCTTCTTGTGGAGCGCTATTTGTCTGCAGAGAAACTTTTAGCACTTTGCTGAAAACATGGTTCTGGGKTTTTTTTTTCCTATTTTTTTTCCTTCCACTTGTCCAGTGTCCCTATGTAGATATTTTGGGCGAAGTTTTCTGTAATCTTCACATTTAAAGGAATGCTGTCCCTTAGGGCTTTCAGTCTGACAAAGAGGTTATATATTTTGGGGTACAAATCTACTTGAAATTTCTCGGATTATTTTTCTGGTACTTSAGCTCTGGATGCAAGAAGACTTCCTCATTCTGATGAAGAATACTCAGATACTGATCATTAAGACTAGGCTTGTGTTTTCACAAGCATGCAGAATATCTGCAAGCAAATGGGTGCTGGATAAGATTGGCTTGGGCTCGCCTCTTCTGTTCTATTCCTATCTCTTATCTGTATTTGTTTTTCCACTTCTTAAACTTTGTTTGGATGCAGTTAATGCTCTTGTTGGACACATTAGAAAGTGTGGAATTGAAGGGAAACTGTCAGTGTTGCTTCCCATCCATAGCTGGGAAGTTACTGCAGGTGCTTCATTAAACAGGACACGACAAGAGGCACATGACTCATCTTGGATCTCTCCCTTCAGTTTCCTCCGCCTCGGATGCACATGGAAATCTAACCTTGTTTGTCCAAATTCCTTACAAGTGACAGTCTCTACTATAAGTGTCTGTGTGCAGCATATTCTCAATCTGCTGATGCTGTCTCCAGCCTTAAATATGTGCTGCTTGTCCTGCTTTTCTGTTGGGTTTGGTTATGGTTGTGAGTATTTAAAAAACCCCGGTCGTTATTTAGAAGGTATCTATACTACCAAAAACTCTGCTTACAGGAGAAATCTGTACTAAAGAAAACAGATACTGTTTCATAAATCAAAACTCTAGATCCCTATTTTTTCAGGCTGTGAGCAGTTCTGCATTCTTTAGGCGATGCAGAAGTGTTAAAAACGGTCTTGCCCTTGTGTCTTAGGACCCATATCCGTGTTCTTGAGCACAAAGCTGAAGCTCTGGCCTGGAAAGTGCCCGGACCGCTGCTCCCCAACCTGAGGGCTCATTTGGCCTCCRTGGTTGTCCCGGAGCAGCTGCTGGGAGCGCCATCCCGCTGGAGGTTGGTAGGACCCTGGGAATGCTGCCCTGAGTGCCAGTTCTCAGCMGCTGCCATGGGAATGTGCACCATCCCTCCTGGGGACGGCGGGAAGCTGAGCAACACGGCTAGTGGAGGCCAGCGATGTGCGGCTGCAGGATGCCCATTAGCTCCCAGCCCCRGGAGCAGCAGGCAGGCAGACTGGGATGGGTGCGGACACGGAGCCTCTCCAAGGAGACTGCAGTCCCAGTGGCGATGTCGGGGCTGGGGAGAAGGCAGGGGCTCAAAGCGCAGGTGCTTTCCTGGGAGCTATGCAGCAAAGCTGCTTATTTTCTGTTCCGCTGTGCACCCTGCTCCTCCTCGAGCCTTCATGGCAGCACCTCTTGTCCCAGAATGAGGGAAGTGTCTGGAAAACCCTGCACGGCGGCAGGCTTTGGCTGAGCTCCGCCAGCCCCAGCCGTGCGGAGGGCTCCTGCACGGGGCAGCTCCTGCTGCAAACGCAGCTGGTCTGACCGGTGCCCGCTGCGGACGGGGGCAGCGGCAGCGCATCCCGCTGYGCCAGCGCGTCCCGCTGTGCCAGCGTGTCCCGCTGCGCCGGTGCAGTGCCCTGAGCTGTGCCGCAGGGAGCAGCTTATCCACGAGCGCGAGCCGCCAGGCACCGGCGTGACGGGAACCTGCCCGCGCTGCCGCTGCTGCCCGTGACTGAAAGGAGGTGACGTCAGGCGGCGGTGACATCAGGTAACGGTGACATCAGGCRGCGGTGACATCAGGCRGCGGTGACATCAGGYRRCRGTGACATCAGGYARCGGTGACATCAGGCRGCRGTGACATCAGGYRRCGGTGACATCAGGCGGCRGTGACATCAGGTAACGGTGACATCAGGCGGCGGTGCCGGCAGCTGCCCCAGCGTCAGCCTCCTGCAGCAGCTGCAGCCCCTCGTGGGAATTGCATCCGCCCGTGGCGCGCTGTGTGTTTCCAGCCGAGCGTCACCCGCGCGAGCCCAGGCTGAGGCAGCCTGCCTGCTTCTCCTCCTCCATTGCCCAGGAATAGCGACCGTGGCTCTGTAATTTCGGCTGCAGAAGTGCGTGTGGTCGTTGCTGGGAGGAGAGGATGTGGTGATTTGATTACAGCTAAAACATTCTCTTTTTTTTTTTTTTTTTTTGGACAAACAAAATGTTACTCTGCGAGCGTGGAAATGACTAACTCTGGAAGCTACCGAAAGCATAATGCTGAACAATTAAGATTCTTTGCATTTCTTTTGACTGTTTTTTAAGAGATTTTTCTTAAGAAGAAAATAATGATACTAGAGAGACAAGGAAAAGACTTCTAAAGTACTTTAAAAAAAATCCTCTTAGAAAACATGATTATCCATAGTAAGCAGTAGTCTCAAAGCCAAATGTAATCTAAAAGGAGTAAGTTTTAAAGCATCTCTAGTTATTCCATTTAAAGTGAATTAGAACGTGTGCAAAACAGCAGGAATCAGATGTTAAAAGTGCATTAAGGCGTCCTGTGGTGCGGGAGCTTTTCCTGCCTTCGCTGCCCTCCCGAGCAGCCGATCTGCCCTTCCTTGGGGTGACTCAAGCAGCTGAGCTTCCCCGGCTGCTGTCGAAGCCTCTTCCTAGAGCCTCTCTGGCCTTACTGGAAAACATTCCTGCGGGTCAGGCTGGAAATCATTTCCTGATTCCCCTACAGATCCTGATTTTATTATCTCCCCTGCTAATGCTTCGCCCTTGATCAGTTCTTCATTGCTAAACGTAATGGTAATAGAGATGCAGTATTAATAATGAAGCACATTTCACCCAAGGATTTAAAGTGGCAACATCTATGAAGCTTCCCAGCAGTGCTGTGAGTCACTACAAGTATTAATGTCTTTGCTTCATGGAGGGATAATCCCACACAGAGGAAGACAGTAATGCACTACATAGATTGCACTTTCTGAAAGCTTCCTTACCTCTTTGGACTATTCTTTTATTACTGCTGTTTCCAATGAATTAATATTGTGTGATACTAAGCATGGAGAAGGGGTGCCAGTGATATGGGCAGAGTTTGGATGTTTTATCTGGCAAAATTACACAATTGAAAAGAAATAAGCCTGTGGGAAGCATGAAGATGAAAGTGGAAGGAATAAAAGGAAGAAGGCAAGGCCTTTAGACCTACTTGGATTACGTCAGTATAGATAGATCAGAAAATCGAGATATATAGATAGATATAGATCAGAAATGGAGAACTTTAGCACCCACTTGTTTTTGAAAGGGTTCCCTGAATCCTTTTACTACCCAGGGAATTGGTCTTGCTGCCTTTGCTGTCTAGGAGGCTTGAGTGGCAGCGTCTCTCCTTGAGAAGAAGCTGTGAGTGTTCAGTGCTTAGGAAAATGGCACTTCCAGGTGTTGTAGGAGCTCGTGATGGAAAGAGAATCCTTCACGTTTATCAGTTTTCAAAATGATGATTCGAATGACTAAGGTTGCCTGGGATATGCAAAGACTTAAGATTTTGGTACATAGAAAAGTGGGAAGTGGTGCATGTTTGGACAGTTCCTGTGTGCCAAGTTGATACCACACTCTGCTGGATTCCCAGTAGACAGAAAAGTAATTATTTTCTTGAGACGTTTTTGCTTTAAAAAGGGAGGAAGATGCAGAAAAGACTGAAATACCTCATTTACAGGTGGAAGATGGATAAGGAGAGAGATCGTGACCTGCTCGTGGGTGTAGATCGGATGTCACAGTCTTTGATACTGTCCCAGCCACATGCTTAAAAATTCCCATGCGAGCAGTTTCATGCTTAGCCATAGTCCTTGTTGTCTCTCATCTGCTTTCTCCACTGGCTGCTTTCAGCATTGCCCCGTTCCTTTCATGAGCAGTACTTCTTGCTCACTGCTCAGGGTCACACGTGCAGGTATTAAAGGCGCTATTAACCAATTTAAAGCCAACAGACCCAAGAACAGAGCCCGCSACAGGCCACCCCGCGCTCCCTTCCCTCCCAGGACACGTGCTCATTGTGGCACTTGATGCTCCTCCGGCCAAGCTTCTGTCTCTGCAGTGATTTCTACGTGCCACGTTATCTGCCCTAATTTTGCTTGGTGTTTCCAGACAAAGCTCTGTCAAAGGCTTGCTGAAGAGACTAGGTTTGCTCGTGTCCTGCATGCCCAGCATGTGGAACAAGTAGCTACTTCAGCCGTATGTTGTATGTTGTCATTTGGAGTATGCAGAATAACCTTTGTAAAGTTGTCAACTATTAAATGCAAACAGACTGTTGTGATTAAAATATAATCGTGCTAATGTTTCCGTAATTAAGCCTGCATGCTGCATTCCTAGCAGCAGAGTTACTRTATGTCTTGCTAGCTGAAGTCACTCAGAGATCTCTGCTGAATGGCTCTGACACATCCCTGAGGAACCACGCTTCGCTTCAGGACCCGTTTCAGTTTTGTGTAGACTGCATTTAACCCTTGGAAACTTCATTCATTATTTCTAATAATCTTTTCTAAAAAGTGATGTTTTAACCCTTGGAAACTTCATTCATTATTTCTAATAATCTTTTCTAAAAAGTGGTATTTTATTGAGCTTTGAAGATATCTGAAATCTGAAGGAAGAAGCAGCTCGATTATTTACAGCAGCTTTCGTTAGTTGTTCTGTCTGTTGTGGAGTCTATTGTTAAGACTATTTAGTCATGGGATAGAACTTATTTTGCTTTCAATCCGATTATATCCAGCAGTACATCTTGGCTCCGGGCTGTGTAAATTCAGCTTGKTGATAAATGCACTTAGTTATGGTGTTACATGGCCGTGCAAGRGCAAGGCTCCCGGTTATCCATTGCTCCCAAGCACTGCCGAGGGGCTCAGCTGGGTTTTTCTTCAGCTTCACTGTAGATCYAGCTGGCACTAAAGGGCAGATGTGAATGGTGGCACCTCAGTTATTCCCAGCACACCTGGTGGGTCAAGGAGAATGCCACTCTAGAGCTTTAATGCTACTATATATATATATATAATATATATATATATRTCTGTTCTCATGTTTAATTGACACCTGGCATTTTTTCCCTCCCATTTTCAGACCCGGATACGGAAGTTTGTCTTCACGTGCTGCGACTTCTGCAGTCGGTGATTCTGGAGCCAGAGGTTTTAGCCAGGTCGGCCCCCGAGATGCGGGACACGCTGCCCTTCCAGCGTATCATTGCGCTCTCCAAGAGCCGCAACGCAGACTTGCAAGCACTGGCCAGAGAACTACTTGAAGACCTTAAAATCCTTGAGTATGAAGCATAGAAGAGCTCTGTGACACCAACTGCTTACATTTTTTCCTGTATTTTTACGCTACAGGAGTTGTTAGAGATGGTCTTGACTGAGAAGCCTTTGCCYAAGCTGCTCTGCCTGAGTTCCTTTCTGAAACTAGACAACCCAAYTAAAATAATACTTGGCCAAATGTGCTGGATTTTAAGTGTCCAAATGCCATATTAGGTACTCTGGTAGAGATGGAAAAGGCTTATTTTTCTTGAGTAGGATTCTGTTGATAATGGGTTTCCAAAATAATTCGAGTTACATTGCCTATTTACCTATTGCCTACCATAGGTAGGGAGTAAGGCAGTCATCTCACCCCTTGGTACTGTGTGGTATTTGCAGTGCAGTGTAAATAATCCTTCTGATCCATCTGTAAGGACTGCTGTGCTGGAGGAAAACTGTTGCTTTTCATAACTGTTCTGTGTCAGAATGCATCTCAGGGTTCAGTTTTACCGTTGTAACTTCTTTCACCCTCCCTTGTAATAAAAGAAAACTCAAATTCTGTAGCGTGTGACGGATTCTCTTTTCAAAATTCTCCATCARATTCACAGGAACTGCAAGTGGACCCTGTTTGTGGCTGCCAACGTGCTGGAAACTGAGCTGTTAGTTTCTCCAAGGCCCTGAAGAAAGGGCAGYGTTCTGTGGTTACCCGTGTGGCTGGTCCCGCGCTGAGGAGGGCCCCGTTAGCTGCTCCTCTGGCCCAAGCAGGACTGCGCTCGGAGCTGGGGTGTCTGCCAGGGCTGCTCTGCAAAGCTCCTTACCCCAGGGTACATGCAAACACGTGCCCTGGCGCTGGGCATTTGTACACCTTACACATATATCTTAGAAAGAAAATACGGTGTCCATTTCCAGGCTGATAGCGGCATAGTGAGTTAGGTGATGCAAGCCAAGGCAAATAGGAAAGGCAGTGCTGTGCTGGCAGTTTCTGGGCTATTAAAGTGGAGAATAAGGCACAGGCCTCACCTGCCCCTCTGAAAGCCTAAGGCAGAGACCAGGTGGCCCAGGGAAATTAATGCCCCCTCTGTTTCTTCCTTCTCCTAGYGGAAACTGTTGGGATGGCTCCGGATTTGCCTGCCTTGTGCCATTGCTGCAGAGGCAGCTCCGGGGATCTGCTGAGCAAAGGTGCCCGCTGTGAGACGCATGCCACCCTTGGGCACCAGTTGTGTAGCAGCAGCACATGCAGAGCAAGTTCTCCTGGATGCTGGCAGGCATCCACAGTTGTGGAATCCGGTTTGTTCCTAAGCTGGAGAAATCCCTGTTAGGAGGAGAACCTGGTGTAACAGCTCAATTCTTTCTCCTGTGGCTAGTACCAGAAAATTAAGATGTTAGATTACTGTGCCTCTACTTCAGTCTCTTCCCTAAAAACAAACAAATGAACAAATACACTACACTTTTGAGAGTTATTTGAGAGTTTAKGCATAAAAGAAAGTATATAATTAGGAAGGGGGTGCTCCAAGAACTTAAGAGYGTGTTGAGGCTTTATTAGCAAACTGCACGTGCATGGCATGTGGAAGACAGCATGATGCTTCCTGGGGCTGCTGTGCTTAAAAAAGGGTCAACACACACATTATACATCTCTGGTTTTACTTGCCTGCACACTTCTGCTTCAGCCTCAAACTCTGGCCCACTACAAAGCTATACTATTTTTCAGTCAATTGAATGCATGATTTGAAATACTGGCTTTGAAATGTCACCRTTTTTTTGCTGCAACCTGAAAATCTTGATTTTACCTGTGTAGTAATAACTAGTTTGCAGAAGAGGGGGCAATTCACACGATCAAAGCACTAGTTTCACTAACGCTGTTCAAAGTCCGGTTATTCCGTTGGAACTGTTTCTGCTGTTGCACAATTCCAGAGTTTCTGTGAAGAAGAAAACCTGAATTTGGTGTTGAATTGAGAAGATTATCAGAGTTACTCCGGTTACATACTGTGTAACAGGAAATAGAATTTGATTCGTATCGTAACATGTCTCTAAAGATTAAAAATCTGTTTTAAAAATCCTTAAGAGTAAAAGCCTGTTTACTTTGCAAGCCCAGTTGCACAACTAGACTGAACTTTATTCCTTGGAATTTCGTGTGTGCAGAGCTGCTGAAATCACAGCCGCTCTCTGTCACTCCCTGGAAACACTCGCTTTTCATATTTGATGCTGATGATTCAGCTAATGAATTGTAATGATTAGGTGCTAAGGAARAGCAAATGAGGATCCCTGAGCATATTTCCTGCAGCGGGAGAGATCTGGCCGTGCTGGGTCCGTGCCCGGCATTTCCTCRTGGTGGTTCAACAGCCATGAGCTGCCTGGTTCCTAAGGGAGCTGAGGTGCTCCTGGCTGTGCCAGCTCCCAGTGATTCCCAGCCCACGCCGTGGGCAGGAGAGTTCGGGACCCATCCTGTGGTGGTGGTTCAGCACTTGGCAGGTCAGGGAATTAAGCAGGAGGAAGCAYGGGAGAGAGTTGGGATTTGGTCAGATGGCCACGAGTGAACCTGCAGGTGGTTAAACTTCAGCTGGTCGCACCAGTCGTTCAGCTGCCCTTTCGGSTTAACATTTGCACTCGTGATCTGAGCTGATTAGCACAAATTGCCCTTCTGAATTGATAAGATTTTACAAGCCTTGCAAATGCTCCGTGGTTCATCCCTCTGCTGCCGCTTTCAGCACCGGAGGGATKCTGGCGCTGCGGGGAAGGGGGCTTGGCTGGGCAGCAAGAGAGCTCTGTTGCCTCTGCTCTTCCTGCCCTGTGTGTGTGCACGCTGCACGTTGAGTGAGACAAGGAGAGGCTGCCCCTTTCCCTCGCGTTCAGAGCATGTAATTCCCAGCTGCATCTGGCCGTGTCTGTGCTGTTCTGCAGGCAATTCTCCTGCTTTGTAAAGCAGGAGCTTTTGCAAATGCTGCTCACTTCCCGCGTACGTGTGTGTGGAACTTCGTGTCAGGTTACAGCTGGTGAAAGCCATCAGAAAATCGGTGAGATCATAGAGATTTCAGCATCTGCAGTGCTCCCTGAGGACCTTTACAACCTACAACTTGCCAGGTCAGAAACCCGCAAACACAATGCGTGAGACTTTGACCGAATCGTAGCTGCACGTGTAATTTATAGGGYTGTAATTTTTACTGTGGGCGCGACTGCCGTGCGAGCGCTTCTGGTGCCAGGCGCCGAGCCCCGCTGAGCGTGCGTAGGCCTCTCGCGTCCCACGTGCTGCAGCGTCTCCAGATGGAGCTAATGGGATCCCTGGGAATCTTATTGCTCTCCCGGGGCTCTCTGGGGCCTTGGGTACAGCGTAGAGATAAGTCTTCAGGAAGATCTTGTTGCATTTGTGCAGCTCGTGGGTTTCCAGGAACTGATGGAGCTGGGGAAAGGGTGAGGGACCTCCACGGGCTAAAGGCAGCCAGGGCCTCCTCACAGGATAAGGTGCCTGCTCAGCTCAGGGTTGTTGTGATGGGGTTTGGCCATTTGCCCCAGGTTGAGACCAGGAACAATCTTAGGCAGAACATTCAGTTGGAGGTGGAATATCCATAAATACCTCAAGGGAGGCAGTGAGGAGGAGGGGGTGGCCTCATTTCAGTGGTGGCCAGCGACAGGACTAGAGGAAACGGCCACAAGCTGAGGCACCAAAAGTTCCACAGGAACTTAAGGAAACACTTCTTGACAGTGAGGGTGMCAGAGCCCTGGCACAGGCTGCCCAGGGAGGTTGTGGAGTCTCCTTCTTTGGAGATCTTTAAAACCCGCTTGGACGCAGCCCTGTGCCCTGTGCTCTGGGWGTCCCTGCGTGAGCAGGGGGGTTGGACTGGATGATCCTTAAAGGCCCCTTCCAACCTAAAGGATTCTGTGACTCTGTGAAGTGACCCCATGGTGATGGCAGTGCAATGCAGAAGCATGGGGGACCCTCCAGGCTGATCTAGGCAGGAGGCAGAACTCCGGGATACGGCGGGAGCAGCTTGCTGCAGGAAGGAGCGGAGCCCCCATGGGTACATAAGCGTCCCTGCTGGAGCAGGAGTGGCCATGAGAGCCCGACCTGGAGCCGGTGCCGTGGAGCTGGGAAGGGCTGCAGCGMGGGGCGAGCGGCAGGCCGGAGCGCACGTCCCGAATCCCGCAGCTSCTCCTTGCTCTGCTCCCCACAGCTGGCCAGCCTTGTCTCTGCCCGGGCAAGTTACCTGGCCTGTCCGTTCCGCAGGTGGGACGCGGGGCCTGATCTGTGCCAGGAAGCGGCGCTAGCACCACGCGAGACGCTGTTCCCCGTGAGCTGCAGGCGCCTGGGGGCCCTTCCGAGAGGAGACAGACGCTCGGGCAGCCCAAGTGCTGGTGAGAAGAGGCTCTCCAGCCGGCCCGTCCGCTGCAAGAGGCCTGCAGCCCGCGACGGACTTGGCTGCCACTGGAGATGAGCGCGTGAAGCTGCCGCGGGGTCTGGCTTTAGCCCATGCTGGTTGCAGTGATCCTGACCAGCCCGGCAGGAGTAGCTGGAGCGAACCCTGTGTGTTTAGCCTGAAAACAGCACACAGCAGCTCTGCCAGCCGGGCTTACAGACAGCACCATGGCTTGGGGAGCACGGAGACCCTGGGGAGCAGGGACACCCTGGGGAGAGGTTCCACACCTCCGTGATGGAAAACGGGACTCCGGGACGACCTGCAATGTGCGGCAGAGCCACCGTCACAACAGCCCTGAGGCAGACGGTGTTCATGCGTGGAGGTGTTGTGTTAGCAAGCTCCCCCGCACACACACACACAAGTGCTTGCAGCCTTGTGAGTGTTTTGCAGGCCGTGCCCTCACGAGGTGAAGCTGCGTTTTGGAGAACGCAGTGGACACTTCACACTGTGCCTCACACACACACACGTACAAAAAGRAAAAAATTAAAAAAAGACACAGAGCTCTCTATACATGAAGAAATTGCTCAGTAACAATAACCTGCCCAGAGTGATTGTCTCTCTTCCCAAACATACAGTTTCTCAGTGTTTATTCCCATAACTATTTATCCCTGCRGAGCGATTTTCATGGCCAGCACCGGTACCCCGTTGGAGCAGAAGCCTCCGAGAGAAGAGCCCGCGCGCGGGCCTCAGTCACCCCCTCTGCAGTGAGGAAGCTCCCTCGGGAACGTGCGGCGCTCCCCAGCCGTCCCGCGGTGCCGGGGCAGGATTCCCGTGTCCCACAGTGCCCCGGGGACACAGGGACACGGCTCCCCACACGCCGCCGGGGCCGCGCGACCCACGCGGGCCATGGGTGCTGCTGTGAAGGGCCTGGGGAGCGGGCAGCCTTCACGGCTGCGTTTGCAGCACGGAAGGCCAGGGAGGCCGCCGTGGAAAATGCCACAGAGAAGGCAGCTTTCGGGTGCTGCACGGAGCCCGTAGCGGAAAGGGCGAGAATCCCTGAAGCCTTTGGCCTCAGGATGAAACGCGTTTTTCGGATGGACAAAGTGCATTGCCATTAATTTTTAATATTAATGGAGTATCCTGTAGGCATGGGCAGGTTCTACCTAACTGCYGTATGGCAGCGCCTACCAGAAAGCCTCACTGGTGGGGCCATCACAGGAAGGACACAGAGGAAGGGACTGGAAAATGTTTCCAGATACTGCTATAAGGCTGCAAAAATAACCATTATTACATAAACTGGGCACTGCTGTTSAAGGGCTCCTCATGCTTGTTACGCAGACCTGTATTTTACTTTCTTCGGGCTGAAGAAGGCCCTTTTCTTCTTCACACAGCCTGTCCTCCACGTGTCAGGAGATTCTGAGGTGCTCCGGGGCACTCAGAAAAGGCAAGTTCAGACTCCCTGCCAGGCAGGGCAGGGAGGCCCAACTAGCTGAGGAGCCAAATCCTGGGGGAGCATTCCCGATCTGAGAGCCCACGTTTTGGAAGATTCAGTCCTCTGAATTATGTTTCTGCTGTGAGTCTCTTTTCTTACAGCTTCCAGCCTGTCTCTCGTAGTCTGTCCCCTTAGCTGAATGGCAAATCTGGGGGGATTAGTGTGCTGAAGTGCTGGTCCGACACAGAGGGTCTCCTGCCAGCCCTATGGATGCGGCAGCGGGAGCTGCGGGATGCTGCTGCTCACAGGAGCAGACCCTACATTGCTGGGTGGGCTGGATGTGGTTTTCCTGCTCTTGCCTCCAGAGGATACAAGAGGGAGAGAAACCCCAGCCCTGTGCTCCTCTGCTCCTCCAGGTCGGAGACTGCTGAGGTCCTAAATGAGTGAAGAGAGAAAAAGAGGTTGGCAATGTTTTCTGGATACCTTGAGAGAAGACCAAAGGGCATCCTGGCACTCAAGGAAGAAAAAGAGAAAAGTGCTCCCAAGGCTTCAAACCCTAAACACAGTGAAGTAGGAAGAGGTAGTCTATGTTCACGTAAAAGATKAAATTAAAGAGTTCTATCTCCCAGGTCATATGTGAAGACCAAAGAAAACTTGTCCTCTAGGGTAGGATGAAGGGGTAGGTCTTCTCCTTGGAATGTGCATGTCCTGGAAGTAGAAGGCCCCGTCTGTGCGTTGCTCTGGGTTGCTGCTGCTCGTGGGCCAGGCTCTGAGGAGAACCGTGTGCGTGCTCATTCCTTCCCCAGCCCAGCGAGGCCTGGCTCTGCTCCCTCCCCTGAGCGGGATCAGTCGGACACTTGTTGCATTTCGAATCCCTCCATTCTTGAAGGGTTTGACTTCCTGGGGAAAATCTTCACAATGTAGTATAGGGCATGGGCTTCTGTGAGCATCCCAAGTTTTCTCTTGAGAAAAGCAATCCCTCAGATAAGCCTGAGCAGCAGGCAAGCTATAACTTGGCACGCGCCTTGGAACCTGGGAGATGCCCCATGTGCTTTGTTCCCAAATCCTGCTAGCCAAAGCGTGGAGGAGCTGGCCGGGCCAATGGCAGCGTTGCGGTGGCTGCAGCCGAGCTCCTCTGCCAGGGCTGCAGCCCAGCAGCCCGCTGCTGTCCCTGCAGCTCCCTGGGAGGTCTTCACGTTCTTCATGTGCCCCCCTGCACCTCCGAGCCTGCCGGTGGCTTCGGGTGCTGCCACGCTGACAGCTGCTTAGCTGCAGCAAGGCTCTCCCCAAGGGGCTGCAAATGCTGCCCTAACCAAGCAGGCTGGCGCCTCGGCTTCTCCACACCAGCAACCAACACCGGGCTGCCGCAGGCGAGAGGGCAGGGAGGAGAAGGGCAACCAGCAGCAGTGACCACATGAAGGCACGTGGCCCATCTCGAATGCCAGGGCACCAGGAGGTGCCTGGCTTGCGCAGATGTGGGCAACTCCTCCTGTCTGCTTTGCAGCAATGACAGGCACAGAGAGCACGCGAGCCAGGCAGGTAAGTGCCATAACTCTCTGTTCATCCTGACCCTCCTTCAGGGACTCCTTGTGATTCCCCTTCTCTCTCTGCCCTGTACGTGATGTTTTGGTTTTTTCACCTTGCAAATCTCCCTGTCCTTGAGTTCAGAATAGCAGCCAAAGCCAAGGGTGCAAGTGGGACAGAGCAGAAGGTCTCCTGGATGTCCGTTACTAAAAGTGGGAATCTTCTCTGCTTTTTGCTCTTTCCAATTCATTCCACAAAGACAGGCATTTTCCTCTGTTCTGCCCTTCCTGCATTCCAGAGATTTCCACCTGGATTTCTCCCCGATTTCTTATTATTATTATTTGCCTGTCTATGCGTGGCACATAACTCATGGCTCTTTGAGTTGGGATACTCAGAGTTCTTTCCCAGGAAGCTGCAAGGAAACTTGTTTGTCCTTCCAAGGAAAACACAGGGAGAACTTCACCACTTCCSTTGACTTTTTTGTTTTCTCACCACAGCCCCTCTGTGAAGACAGGTACTCAGGCCATAACCTTTGCCTTCGGACGCACAGGGTAGCAAGAGCTTCCCAGTCTGGCATCCTTCTCGTGTGGAAGGGCAGTGGACTGAGAACAAAACTCATGTAACTGCAGAGAAGACATACTCCTAATGTATTATTGATCCCAAAGCTACTTTTGATGGCTGTTGTATTTTTTTCACAAGAGCTGGCCTCTTGTGAAAAAACAATTGTTCATAGTAGGCAAAAACATATCCCTRTCCAATGGGTGGAAATGGATTTCTTGTGCCTGTAAAAAAAAAMCCCAAAAAGCCTTCTTCCTACAAGTTAGGAAGAATTTGAAGGCTTCTGCAGCATCCACTGGTGTCTCAGGGGGGATATTCAAGTGATCTTTGTTCCAGGAGAATTGGTACTGGCTCTGTCTACTTTCAGATGAATAGGAAATACCAGCAGCTGCCATCTCTGAGGAGTGCTACAGAAGGACATGGTTAAGATCTAGCATTGCGTTGAGCTCCTGGGATTGCCAGGCACGAAGTCTCCCTGCTAATCGTGACATTTTTAAGCACTCTGACGGTTTCATCCTAGTCCCATTGGGCGCTTTGCCATAGATCTTAATGGGTCTGCAGCTGATCTCTTAATCTCCAATGCACCTGTGCAAACTTGACASTTCAGTGCAATTTCATGCTTTTTGGAAATCGTCTCACACTAATGCCATCAGAGAGAGCAATTTTTAAGGTCATTAGCTCCGGACATAGCAAATAAATAGCGAGAGAAAACAATCTGTAAATGTCATATTTGTTTAACACAAAAAGTAGCTCCTGAAGAGCAGTTTTCCTTATGTCGACAGACAACATGAAAATTGCACTTCTGTGGCTTGAAAATGTGGATCTGTTGGAAGTGAGAACTGCATAAGCTGGCTGTTTAGCTTCAGGAACACCTCTGTTCCCTGTTTCTTCACTGCATCTGCCCAACTTCCTCCACCATATCCTCAAAGTTACACTCACTGCAGGCCGTGGCTCAAGGCAGAGCTGAAGAACCGCAGGTTCTCCTCTTGCTGAGCTCTGATAACAGTGCTCTTAGGCTAAACTTAGTTTTCTGCTCTTAGGCTAAACATTTCTTGTTAGCTCCCTGGAAAAGGAGTCGATTAAGTGGAAAGAGTTATCCCTTTTCTGCATAAGTAGAAGATACAGGCCCACTGGCAGAACCTGAAGTAAATGTCCTCCAAAGCAGAAAGGTTTCTGATAGGAAGCTTTATCAGCGGAATCAAATCGGCTCCCTCAAAAGCTGCGCTTAAAACTGACTTCCAAGTCTGCCAGTGTTTAGCTTGTGGAAACAAGCATGAATCCATGGCCACATATGGACATTGGAAGGGGGAAAAACAGGTAGAAAGGCATATGGATATTCAATTTTAAAAGGGTTGACTGGGGAACAAGAGGAAGGTGGGTGAATGGAGTATAAGTTCGGCTTGTGGGTTACATTTGGCACAGAGTGTGACAAGGCAGAACCCATACAGCCCCACCACTGCTGGAACTGTTTGTCTGGAGGTGTTCAGGGTCACTGATACGTTTTTCCTTGGTCTGGGAGAAGTCTGCTAGGTGCCCTGGAGAGGAGCTCTCAAGGTCACAGTAAAGGCATGAGCACAGACCCAGTGCGCACCACAGCAGTACCAGTAAAACCTCCCTTTGGCACCTACTGGTCCATTCCAACAGTGCAGGGTGACCCCACCATGGCAGCAACTGGGGGCACTGGGGATCTCCTAATGGTCCATGGAGCTGGTGCTTAGAAAAAACTTCTTCTGCCTCCTCTGTCACCATCTACCCTGCCCTCAGCAGAGGGGGCACCCTGCATCAGTGCTGKAGCATCTGCTTGTGGGGCAGTGCTTGAAATCACACCAGTGAAATKACACGGTTCAATAAAGCCACCGACTTCCTCAGTAATTCCTGGGAGACGTGAGAGAAGCCACTTTCAGGGACTTTCACACTGGTAAGATCCTAAGGGGGAAACTGAACCCTCAACTCCTGAGATGGATAATTAAGAAGGACCTTCCTCTGCTTCAGGTCACCACATTGATAGATGGGCCAGCCCTGCAAAGGCCGACCAGAGTCCCCAGCTAGTCATCTAAAGCAGCCAGGTGTCCCCTGGTTCATGGTGAGGATACAGAAAGAACAACCTCCTGAGTCAGTGAGTGGATTAAAACAGGTTGCTAGGTTAAATGGAGAGAAATACATATTCTTTTCTATGGCAGAGGAACACCAGGCTATCAGAAAGTCCAGATAAACTTTAATGATAAATAATTAATAAAAGACATTGTGTCATGCTTGGGTTAAGACAAGACAAGAATTTCCTGGTATAAGTAAATGTCTTCTGAAAATATGAGCTTTTTTTGCTGTCTCAAAATATTTGTTTGTTCACTCTGAAGAAAGTGAATGCTGTAAATTTACRTCTTCCAATGTAAATGTTAGTCTGCCTGCTGGCTAGTTTTCCTTTTTGGCCAAGTTTCTCTAACTATTTGCAAAATGTTTTTGAGCACTTCATTCTTTAAAAGTTTCATATACTTCTTTTATTAATCTTGTAACTCAGCAGGACAGTACAGACTTGAAGTGGGGCTTCACTGCCCTTATGATGACGTCTGTTTGCTTTTATCAAGCCCGGTGACTCAATTTCAATTGATTTCTCCATCCAGCTTCAGCCACACTAGAGTATGGATGCAATTTAAACCAAAAAGAGGCAAACCAAAGTGAATAGAGAAACGCTGACAGTTTTGTCATTCTGGAGGACGTGGCGCCTTTGGAAATTCAGCCTCTGTAAAGCGCTTAAGGTTTTGTCTGGTGGAAATATAAAATGCCAAGATTTGTTGCCCAAGTAGCAGGTGCAGGATGTTGGGAGCCTTCTGGACACTAACAGCCTGACGTGTTGCCGTAATCCAGCCGCCTTCCCCCAAAATGTGCAATATCGGGACTAAGGGAGCAGCAAGCAGTGCATCTTCCACAGACACACGTTTTCCACCGTTGTGGAGACCAAACAGAACCTGCACAAAGAGAGCGGCGGCTGCTGCATGAGAAACATCACAGCCTACAGGCCAGAATCCTCCTGGAGCTGCGAACACCGCCAGATGTTTCCAAGAAGGATGCCGCAAGGCTGGGAAAGAGGCTGCTCGGAGGCAGGTGGGACACTTCTGCCGGAGTACTTAATCCGTGCTCTGAAGCCTGACTTGGTTCCTTGGTCTTTGCCCGAGCCAAGGGTGCTGCTGGTGGCTTTGCCCTGTGCAACCAGGGCCAGTTAGTGCTAGTGCTAAAGCGCCTGCAGGAGCCAGAGCCACGAGAACCTCAGCCGAGGGCCACAGCTCTCTGCTAAAGTTAGAAGTGTGTCAATCTGCCGCAGCAACGGGTAATTTTAGAGCATTCCCTACAGCTCCAGATACTCCACGTCAGTTCTACCCAGCCCGTGAATATTTTGCTGTCCTGTGGCAATGAGTCCTGCAGGCTGCTGGAGCTCTGCTGTCTTTGTAGTCATACAGGTACGGATCTAAAAAAATAGAAGCAAAAAGATCTAAAGAAATGTATTTTTTCTTTCTCACAGGTCACATTAGCAAAGATAGTAAGTCTCTCCTAAGAATGTCCAGTACTGGCAATTTTCCATGATTAAATGCAAGTTTTCTTYAATTGCTATTGTTTCTCTGTTAGGATAAAGAAAAATCTACATCTATATATGTCCCACATATGAATATGGGAGTGCATATTTATATATATAGCTGCTGAGAAGTATAAGTCCTGGTATGTTACCATTTTAAGAAAAAAAAAATGCTGTATGCAAGGCAGAGAGCACCTCAGTCAAAGAAATGCTGGTCTAAAATAGCAGTGGTCGTCTGACTGCTGSCAGTGGTGCCCTGGGTGTGCAGCGTTCTGGGAATTCGGGATAGTCCCGAGCCCAGCTGAAGGAGCTGCTCCCTGCCACGGCACTTGCTGCGTTTGCCCCTATATAACRCAGAGGTTCCTCTAACGCAGACTGCAGCCCGGTGCTGCTGGGGAAGCCTTCCCACGTGGCCTGTGATGGCCTGGATTGATTGCTGTCACTCCCCACTGCGTATCCCCCCCTTTCCCAGCCTGACACCCCATAGTTCCGAGGCCTTTGGGGGTAAAATGCTGGGATTATCCCACTGCCAGGCAGTGTCCTGGCATTCGGGAGGTGTCCTTTGGAAAGGGGGATTTTTCTGTGTCTCCAAAATGACCCCTCGCTACGGAACATTTTGAAATAGCAAAAGATAGAAATGTAGGTTTAAAGGATATTTTATAGGTGAAAATGCCAAACCCAGCAGCCCCTTTCTGGCTGCTTTAGCACAGGGGGCAGGGTGGGGAGGCGCTTCCTGGCTGTACGTGCCTGGCTCAACTATGGGCCCCAGGCAGAGACCTCATTTTCTGCAGATGACTGTCAGGAAATACCCTCCCCATCAGCTATTATTGCTTAAATAATAGGGAGGGAAGTGCAACCGTCTTGAGCAAGATCTGAGACACTCTATAGGGCACATCCCAAATCTTGCACAGGGCAAGGCAGTTAAGGCAACTGATTATAATGTCACTGATGGGTGTACACAGTTCTCCTTTTGCCTCAGAGATATGAGGTCATGTGGAAAAATATAGATACGTGTTCAGAAATAGGTAACTTTATGAAAAGAAGCATTCCAGAATCTCTTCCTAACCATGGCCAAGGTTTGCGCATAGGTTTAACGTCAACAGTAGAGCCTCTAGGTAGGAAAATGTGCACAAATGTTTGCAGGATTAGAATCTTAAATGCTAAGTTTCCAGAAAGTCTAATCCAGGAAGGGAAAAGCCCGCCGAGGGAGAGGTCTGCTGGGCTTTGATTTATGCACAGGACATCCTGCTCGCTTCCGAGATCCTGCAGATAGGATTCTAGCGAGACTGCTGCTCATTGTGATGGCAAAGAAAGGAGCTCACCCTCCGCCTGGCTGCCAAGGGCGCTCGGGCCCATCCGAGCATCGTATCGGGGCTGAACATTTGGCATGCTTTATCAYGTTTCATCACCGCTGTCTGCTGAGCAATGCTGGAAATGTACGGCATGTGTCCGACTCCGGGCATGTAGCCTGGCATGCCTGTCGCTAATTAGTGAGCTGCATGCTGTCATTTACCTGRTTGAGCTCCGCGCTGATCCCTACTGCGATCTAGGCATAGAGCAGGGCTCCGCAGAAGGTTCGGGTGAGAGGCAGAGCGGGGGAAGAGCTCYTGGAAGGACGTTTTCCAACTCTTCCTCTGGGTTGTTGCAGTCTCCTCTGCCTTTTGCAGAAGCTGTAGCATGGTCATCTTGAGCACTCTGTTTCCTTTCTGTAGGAACCAGGGTGCAAAGGGGAAGAAGGAAAGGGCATAGCATTCCCACACCAGTCTGTGATCTGGAGAGAGGAGACATCCAAGACACACTCTGCTCCACTGGGAGCAGAGTCTCTCGCTTGGGTGAGTCAACCAGAACAGAGAGGCTTCAGAGAGCAGCTCTGTGCTTGGTGTCGGGGCTGCTGGTGCCCAGCTCACTCGCGGGCTCACTGTCAGTGGCTGTCTGAAAGCATCTCCTGGTTTCAGCTCCAGTCACAGCAGCTCAGGACCTCGAGCTACTTAATTAAATGGTGCCRAGAGGCGCATTCCCAGACATTAACTCTTCATCATTTACACTGCRAAATTGTTCGGATGTCCGAAGCACGTCTGTGGCTTCTGCCACTTCTTCTAATGTTTCCCAGGCCTGCCTTGGAAGCTGGCAGAGGCTGGAGACCATTCTTAATAAGCATTTGAGATGGGACTGCCCTGTTTTGCCAGATAAGGAAGCTCAGTGGTTTGCATGTGGAATACTCCATGCTGGCTGGCTGGCCTCAGTACCAGAAGACAGACCTGAGCGTGTCTGGTTTATTAGTGTAGATGTAGCCTTAGTGTCTCCAGCTGCCCAGCTTCTGGATAGAGAGCTTTTTATTTAACAAGGGGGTTACAAAGGATTGTTTAGTGCCTTAAAGGTCAGTGATTCAGCTGTCTGTTCAACTACATATAATACAATTTAGCTTGATGTGAGCTAGTAAGGAAGGAGATGGGTAAACTCGCTTGTCTGGCTGCTTCATCATATGTGAAGGAAGAAAGTGCCTGAATTAGAAGTGGGTGAGCTCTGTTTACCTGTATTCTGCATACACTACTGGCAGAGCTAATTTTTCACCTTGTTTTATTCCCAGCGTGTCTTTTACTTATGTCTTTCTTTTACCTGTCCCTATAAAGCCACAACCCAGCGCTGAATTTTCTATTGTGATGGGAATTTCAGAAAAACTAGAGSCAGTCCTGCTGTCCATGGACAATGKATGCACACTATCAGGAGAGATAATTAATCCAGCTGCAGGTTAGCAGGAGTGTACTCCAGACACTGTTCTCTCCCTTCCTCATTACTTTGCTAGTGATTGGACTCCTGCAGCTCATCTTCTGCTTTATTGTTTTATTCAAAGTCAGGGCACTTCACTTTTACCTCGAGACAAAGCAAAAGCCAAACACAAACCTCATGCAGATGACTCACAGCCATCTCACAGARCAATGCATCTTCCATGGGCAGAAGACTGATGTCCAGTTTGCTCTACCCTCTCCAGATATACCATCTTCAGACTGAAGAAGCTCAACCAGTCTGGCTACTCATGGCTTTTGCTTTGAAACACCCCATTTTTAACCTTGACTGCACAGCCCGCACTTATAAGTAGCCCCAAAGGCATGTAAGGCTTCTAAAATTAAAACAGACTTATCCTAAGAATAGGGCAGATGATATAACAACTACATGGCCTTTCAATCAGTTGTTAACCTAACAAAGGATGATTTAGATCTCCTATATGAATTMCAACTGTAGCAGTGTTTATCTTTGATGCAACTGGAGGCTGCTCAGAGCCACCCCTGCTGAGAAGGAATCTCCTTCTGCAGAGAAAGCAGTTCCCAGCACTGGTGCAACCCTCTGCCTTTGGGGCCTTAACTCCACGAGGTGTAAATGAGCTGGAAAATTCCATTGTAGAGCACTTTTTTCCTGGACTAAAGAGTGCTGCAGTCTAGGGACACAATGTCCTTAAGAGGCATAACATTACTCCACCAAATCCAATCGGGGATAGCTGAAAAATCCAATCTTGTGTGGCATTGCGCTGTGACTGCACTGCTCTTCACTCTTTCCTGGGATTTTGCTCAGCTTTTTTGCACCCTTTCCTTCTTGGTGTTCGTATGCTCCTTCTTTTGCTTGATGCCCCCTGACTCCAACAATTCCTTGCCTGCTGCCAGATGTCTTGTTCCAAACACCTCAGCAGTCAGCAAGTCGCCAGCTGGTTGTGGACTCTTGGATACTGAGCAGAGTCTCAGCATCTCTTAYGCTCCAACTTTGGAAAGTGCCTGCATTGAGAAAGCCAATGTGGGCACAGACACTTTTGGCTTCTAAAGCACGAACAAGAGTTTCACATAGTGAAGTGGAATAGCACAGGCTCTCTCCGGGCACACATAAATAAACGCCACGTTCCCAAAAGCTGCTACACCAGGCAAGGATGGAAGAGAGGACTTGCTATAGTGTTTGCAATGGAAGAAGGCACCTGAGGCACAGAGGGCTCAACTATCTTGCCTAACCCCACGCAGACAGCCTTAAAAACCAACCCAGACTTCCTGTGTCTGGGCCTTAGCCACATAAGAGCAGCTTCTGGTACAAGGAGTGGAGAGAAACCCCAGCACATGGCTCTGACAGGGTGTTGTGAAGGGGCCTGGGTGATTCCTGGCATGGGTGGATGGGTTTTCCCTATTTTTTCCTTGTTTTTTTTTTCCTCCTACCATGCAGCAGCTAGCAGAACGGACTTAGAGAAAACTCGARGGAATGACTACAAGAACAACCTTTTCTTTTCAGGGCTTGAGCTAATCATCTCTTTCGCCAATACATTGTTTTTTTCACTGGTGCCACTCCATTGATTTTCATTGAGGTGGCACAGTTGTAAAATGGGCTTAATGTAGTGGAGAATCAGACCCGAAGATCTAAATTTGTTTTTCCAAACTGTGTTTTTCTTATGAGGAAAATGAAGTGTCCTGAGTTTAAAGTTAAATTCCAAGCATTCACCGCACTTCAAAAATTTTTGGATAGAAATCCTATTTAGATGGCTTTATAAAGCACTCCACAGCACCAAGATTTAACCTTGGGACGTTCCCTTTCTTTAATGTGATTAATGAGCTTTTCCCCATGCACAGGAGATATTTAACCAACTTTGTGCATATGGAAGTGGAGCAATTGTCCAGCTTTACGCAAATGAGGAGCTACTTCAGTGTTTGCCCCGTATAGAGACTTCAGTTTCAATGGGCTTCAAGATTGCACTTTTGTGTTAAGTGGAGCTGTGATCTTTTTCCAATGAGTGTTGCTATGCAGGGCCAATTTGTGACGTCCATTATTCTAAAATAAGTAACTTCTGCACAGCAGAAATATGCTCCACTTGCACTGCTAATCTGTCTCTCACACAAAGGAGTGTTTGGGAGAAAAGTTATTTATTGCAAGTAATAAATGCAGGTTCTCAAAGCATTTATAACTTAGTTTCCAGAGTCAGAGCACTCTAGTTTGAAATAATTTCCTTGCTATTTTCTGTATTTTCAGTCTCTTTTCTGGCTGTTTTAGACCATACATTGAATACTTAATTTTTCTCCAGTGGAGAATCTCAGACACTGAGAATAGAATATAACTTATCACAATTGCTCATGTGAGAATCTGTTACTCAGGTATCAACTACTGCTTGTTACGAGACAGGAAACCTATCTCCTTGTTAAATAAACATGTCATGTTGAAGTCTACAGCCTCACCTATATGCAAGTGGTTGTGGTTTGCGAGTTCTTCTAAGTGCTCAGTATGACCTTTGAATGTCCTCTGATGGAAAATGCAAACTGTGGTGAATATCTAGCTAATTTGGCTGAAATTATAGAGGAGAGCTGGGGCATTTTAGGGCCACAAGCAGTTTATCTGTGTTTTTATGTGATGTCTTTGTCTTTCCCTCTAGATATTCCTCATGACTATAAGAGCAGAGCTCCTGAAGCTCTTCCCAAAAGGACCCAGGGACTTTCACTTCCTTAGAAAACATGTTAGTTACCAGCTAGGTAGCGCTCCCCTTACTTAAGGCTGGAAGGCTTCATATTTTGTTTATCAGATGGTCCCCAAGAAGGAGTAATGCAAATGGGTCAGTATCTGTGAAGATTTTTGACAACCAGGTACCACAGGACAAGAAGGCTCAACTGAATAATTTCACAGATGCTAAAAAGCCAAAAAAAAAAAAAAAAAAAAAAAAAAAAAGTTGGTGTTTCACAGCAGCCAGAAAAAAAAAAAAAAAAAAAAAAAAAAAAAAAAAAAAAAGCAAGGGATTTGCACAGAGGGGGATTTATTCCTGTGTGAGGCATCCCCTAAGAGCCTGTTCACTCACTCCCTCAGCAGAAGTTGGTCGTGTGCTCTCCTGTGTCTGGGATGAGGCTGTATGTGTGCAGCTGCACAGCTCTTGCACTGTGACAAGAACCTGCGTCCATCCTTGATGTGTGAAGAGTCTGCCAGGAGGATGCAGGTGCATCACTCTTTTGTTTAATAACCACAAACAAATCTGTAGGATTTATGTAGGTTTATGAAGATTTAGTAAAAAAAAAACATGTTTGCTGAAAATAATTCATCTGCTTAAAATCCCTCCTTTTCTGGTGTCTTAGACCTACCAGTGCTCTTACAGAGGGAGACAAACTGTGATATTTCTGCCTTTGGAGGTAATGGAGAAGCTATGGGTCAAAGAAGAGGAAAGACACTGTTCAAAGTCACACAAGAACTGTGCCAGTGCTGGAAATATCCAAATTTCCCTCTCATTTTCAAACCCTTACAAGATATCATCATTCAGGGCAGATTGTTAGTCAAAAGAGTTTTTTCGTGTTTTCTGAAAGACCTTCTGTAAGAGTTCTCTGAGGACACATTTCTTTGTAAAAACTTTCATTAAAATTAATCTGCCTTGATTTCCATTTTCTTTCTCATATCCCAACAGCAAGACTAATACCCTAGGGTAACTAGTTGCTATGAACATCTTTATAAAATGCAGGTGAAGCTGCTCCCCACAGGAGAATGAAAGACAGCTCTATCAGCCAGCTCCTTAGCAAGGGGCAGAGCATGTGTGAGGCTGCCTGTTTAGCAACCAGCATTCACTGAATCTGGGACATCAGTGCACATATTAAGTATGGTGCTGTATGCAGGCTATACATAGATGGTAGTATGATACGAGTTTGCACATGAAACGCTTTCTAAGGCGTCGGGGCATTGCTGTTTAAGCCCCTTTTAGCTATGAAATGTTGCACGGCTGGCATTTGTTTTTGCAAGTTACACTTGCATTGCACATGAAGGCTGCTAATTCCTCCCGAAGACAGAGCCTTCCTGGGGTCTTTCCCTCCTCACCGGCCAGAGTGACCTCTTTAAACACTGTTTAAAGGGAGACTCTGCTACAAGCTGGGAATTAAGCTGTAAGATCATGGCTTGCTTCTCTTTCACTTCCCTCCACAGGACTTGATTTTAATATGAAGCTGATATTTGTGTGTACGTGACGTGTGTGTGCTAGGCAAAGCACTCCTGAGCAAGCCTAACTTTGGTGCTATCTTTGGCTAATGTGCTGGCCTGAGAGAGAAAATGTCATCCTCACCAGGGCTCATGCCCTTTCCCAAGAGGTGCTGAGCATGGACACCTAGTAATGGCACTGAGGTCAAACCTCACAAGATGATAGATAACTGAAAAAGCAAAACAAAACAAAACAAAACAGAAACAAAAACATCAGCATCTTGATTTGGTCACTGACTGTCCCAGAGGAGGCATCCTCATGAAAACCCAGAGAGCTGATGAGTTCTTACAAATTTTGTCGTTTGTTCTCACTGAACCTTTTTTTGGCTTTTCCTGGAAGCTCCCAGTAAAGCTACAGTTCCAGAAAGCTTGACCAGTACTCTCAAGTTTGACTAATAAATGGGTTCAATTTAGTTTACTGATCCATAAAAGGGATACTTTATTTCTTACTATATATGTGTATCTGAATGTGTGTATATATAAAAGAAATATAAGCTGTTCCGTTGACCTCATCCCACTTTCCATGAAGTGTTTCCCTGGAAGCTCTAGCCATTCATGTCTCACAATCTGCCACCTGTCAAGGCAATTTAAGATTTACTAGTGACAACTGAGTGCTAATATCTGCCATCCTTGCCCTGCAAATAGCCCATGCCTTCCAAGTCCCATGGCTCTTACGTCAGCTTTCCTCCCCAAGATTAGTTCAAACTCAGCCAGTCACCCAGTGGCCGTTTGGAGTGATTCACTCTTAGAAGTACATATCTTCAACACTCACTGAAATTTCAGGGGGAAAATGAGTCATTTCGCATTATAGAAAGTCATATCTTGCCCTTGGTATTTCTGTGTATACATGAACGATAATCATTTATTTTTAGAGAAGTTTCTCCAATATAAATATTGTATCCTTCAATAAAGGTCATCTGGAGAGCCACATGCTAATATGCTGCTTATTGCATAAATGTTATAGTAGGTTATTTATTTATTCATTCATTCGTGGCAGTGCAATAGAATGGCAAGAAGCTATAGAAGCAGCTTATTGCTGGAGCCAGCCTGGAGACAGGATCCCTGTTGCTAGGCTTATCTGTCCAAAGTGCTTCCAAAAATGCAGTGAAATCATCTCCTTTCTGGCATTTACTTGYTGTTTGAATGACTTGGGTCGTCCTCCTAGGCTGTCCAGTGATGAGTGTTATCAGAGCTTAGAAAATCCTGGCTTCTCAAGGAGAACCATTAGACAAGATAATTGTTGTCATGTCCCTGAGGAGATCTTGGCATTGGCTGACCAAGACCAAGCAAACAGAAAAGAAATCTCAGGCGTTGTTAGGTCTGGTGACCGTCCAGAGGAGCAAAAACACTGAACGTTGGATTTATGGGTGCGTGTGGGCTTAGCCCAAGCAGGCCTGTGTGCCTGCGAGCCCCTTGCCGGGTTTGTGTTGAACATGGGCGCCGGTTTGAGGCACTCCATGCCTGATCCCAGGCCCAGCCGCAGGCCCGCACCATGTCTGATCCCACACCAAGAGCTTCAGCTGCAGGCCCACACCATGTCTGATCCCACACCAAGAGCTTCAGCTGCAGGCCGCTCTGGGCATGGCTCTGCAAGCTCCCAAGCACAGCAACGCTCCTGGATATGTGTATGTGTGTACAGAAAGGCATATATATAAATACACTTTTTTTTTTTTTTAAACAGAGACGCACGGTTTTGTGTTCCAGAGGGAACACATTACCTGAAAAGCCATTTCCCGCCTCCTCCCCAGGAAAGGCAGAGGGTCCAGCCATCTTGTGTGCCAAGCTTGGCCCCCATCTTCCTCGCCAGAGCGTCCTGCCCTCTAACACACATTTAGGGAGGAGATCCSAAGCGTCTTTGCCCTTCCCTGCAYGTCTCTCTCCCCCACTGCCTGCTGTGCTCACAGGGTCAGGGTTCGGCCTGGCCTGGCCTCTGGAACTGCTCTCTGGGGCACATTCCCCACAATTCCAGAAGCAAAACCCAGTCCAAATTGTGACTGTTGGTCCTTACTACCCTGCAGTAGCTAAGCACAATTTTGGACATGAGCTCTACAGATTAAATAGATATCTGGAATATTTTGCTCTCGGGCCAGCTTCTAAGCTAAATAAACACTGTAAATCATGGAGCCAGATACAGCTCTAACTGAACTTTCACATCAGGCTTTAGTTTGATGTTGAAATAAGGTGACATGCTGATTTCAAGAGTACTGACTTATCCCCTATTAGTGCTTATGTAAGGAGAATTCAATCCACAGACTTATCCCAGCATCCTAAGGATATTGCCAAATGTTACTGAAAGTGGTGTTTTCCTGCTCTGCCGTGCACTGCTCACCAAATGTTCAGAGGAAAAACGGGTCTCAGACAGCATCTGTGTAGGAACTGCCTCAGCGCAGATGTTATATCATTTTGGCTCAGGGTGACAGAACATAATTATCAGAAAAGGTTTTTAAGTAACAAGCTCATTGTCTGCTCTTTTTCAGATAATTTCTGGCAAATGATAATATCCCAGGCAAAAGACCAACTATCTTGTTGTGGCAGAATAGATCTATGAAATGAATATGCATAGGAAGGATATAAGCCCTGAGTGAGAACAGAGTTTGCAAGACGTCTGTCTCCTTACAGTGAACCTTTCTTGCCAACTTACAGAGAACAGAAGGAAGCCCCAGGGGAAAAAACAGACTATATATGAGAGAAGAACGCGTGTCCCAAATCTGACATTCAGTGGTTTGACCATTTTTACTATGACAGCAAAACATATTTTCAGTGAGCTTAGCAGAGGAAGTAAAGCAAGTCCTTTGAGCGCCTGCATTAGGATGTATTTATGTTTTATGTGGCTGGGTGACATAGAACAGTGGTTCTCGTCTCGTCGTGTAGCTGTGAAAGCTGGCAGTGCTCAGGCCTCCCTAGACCTAGTGGAGTGAGCACACCAGTGTGCATCTCTTTGTTGTCAGAAAAAAACACGGCCAAATGACCAAAACAGAGCAGTGCAGTGTTTCTAGGTATTTTCTCTGCCTGTGGTTCAGCTATGGAATATGCTGTCACTTCTGCTTCTCCCACATTTCTGACAAGAGGCTTTAAAATCTTTTAAGTGATTGCATTCATAGTCTTCACTCTCCTTAAACTTGTCRTCATTGCCTTGCTTGACCTTTGCATGGTGGAGGACTTCTTAGAATTGTGTCCTCCAGTTCCCAATAGTGCAACGGCTTTTAGCTGAATTGTGTCTGTTACGAAAGTTTTGCCAGTCTGGATGCAAAGATATAAAGTAATCGGGATTGCGCAGTGCCCCTTGGCAAAGGGTCCCTTGCTCGATTGCTTTCAGGAGCAGATGTCTTCTGGCATCATCTCTTCCTCAGCTTTCAGCTGCTCGTCTTCCACTCATGTCCTGTCTTGTAGAACCTTCTCCACCTCAGACTGCTCCCCATCTTTGAGGAGCTAAGCAGAACCTAATCCTAATCAATGAGCCCTGCCAAGGGGACCTGAAGCCACTGCAGAACTGCAGGCTAGTCCAACGAAGTGCATCTGCAAACTGGAGTTATGTGTAAGGCCTCAAGTTCGTGCATAACCTTGTGCTCTTAGGCCTGACCCCTGCAAGGTGCTTATATCTGAGTGATACTGAACATGGTTATCTGCCACCAAAATCATTCAGCCTCTCTCAGGCGAGCTGGGACTCATATAAACACGGTTTACTCACCACAGGGCATTTCTGGGTTTGTCAGCCAAAGGACTTTAGCATCAAACCAGCCATGTTATGATTCGCCTCTTGGCCCATCGGCAGCCCTTCTGGAGGTGATTACAGAGTGTGGGAAATGCTGAAGAGGGTTTTGGGGGGTGTAGGATGGAGTCATGAGAGGGAAACTGAAGGGGAGAAAGAAATATTTTTTTTCATTTTTATAATTTATTTTTATTTTTTTCTTAAAGCAACCTCCAATAGTCTTTTATTAGCAAAGAAACATGGTGTACTTATCAGCAGTAAGCAAACAGACTTGTTTATTGAGCTGTGGCACTTTTAGCCTCTGCTCCCTTGAGCTGCTGATGAGACATTGAGAAATAGTTGTTTAGTGGCCTTAGAGTTGTGTAAATCCTTTTAGTCAACAAACTTGGCTGCTCTTTCGAGTTAATGTGCTCTTAAAAATGCAACATTAGGCTATTTGTTTTCTGCAATGTTAATATTAAGCACCTCTCCTTATAAACAAGAAGCATGTGTAAAAAGCACTCTGCAAAATAACATGCAGTCCAGGGCGTGCAGTCGTGCTCCTTGCCTGGTGCCAGCTCTTCCCAGAGAGCGAGCTAAATCACCGTGCTGATGAAGCCTGTGGAAGTGCTTCCACTCACTTCAGGATAATCAAGATTTGGCACAGTGAGAAACAAGCTCTGGGTGTTAACACACTCTGCCTCTCTCAGACGAAGAGATGTGCATTTTAGCCCATCGACTGGGTGCGTTTTATAGTCAGGCCCCATTTGTTCATCTAAAGCCTGAGTGGATCCTTGAGTCCATAAACAGAAAAGAAAGCAGCAAACCAAAAAAAGCGTGCTCGTTAGGTCAGGCTCTCTTTACATTCCCATCAGTGAAAACTGCTTGTACTGTGGAAGTATGTCAGTACCTTTCCCGTTACACTGCTTTTAACTTATATTTTACAGCTTAAACTTCACTGGTTTTTTTTTCTCCTATTAAAGCCCTGCTGGGAGTATTCAGTCATACAAAGCTCATTAAAGTCAGTGGCAAGGATTCTCATTGACTTCAGTGGAACTTGGATCCAGGCYATATAATTAAGCTACAGAAAAAGGCTGTTTTGCTCTAGGATGTTTTCCTGGTTGAACAGTGTTACCTGGATAGGATTGTATAACCTCCATCCTATGCAGCTAATACAAATGGTACTAGAAGACACCGCGTAACTGGCAAGTCGCTGAAGGAAAAAACTCATTGGGCTGTTGCTGTGATGGGAATTATTTGTTGCAAATTTCCCCTCCCGTTTTACTGGCAAAGCTTCCTGTAACATTCCCTTTTCCTCAGTTGATGAGTTTTGCCAGCTTAAGCTCTGTCTACATGAGCTATATATATTTATATGTATATGTAATATATATATATGGAAGATGAGCTGTGGATGAGCATAAGAGGAGCTCTTCTCAGCCATCTTCTGCCTCCATTTTGCCCATCTCATTGCTCTGATGCTGCAGGGGAGCTGTGTACGTCCCGTGTGATTCCCTCATCCTGTGATGCTCTTCCCAGCTATGCTCCAGCTCCCAAACATCGGAATAGAGGCAGCCATGGGGAGCAATTGGCCTGAGCAGAGGGGCTCTGGAACAGGAGGAGTAGGAGAGGGAGCAGGACCTGAAGGAGTGCGATGTCCTCTCCTTTCCTGGGGAGGTGGCAAGGCAAAGTTTTCAGTTAAAATTAGGCCATTCACTGCAGAGGGACGAACGATGCTTGTGGCTATACTGCAGTGTCAGGGCAGCAGGTTTTCACCGTACGTCAGCTCTTCTGCAAGAGACAACTGGTGAATGCCTGGTGCTCTGAGCAACATTGCTGGGAATCTGGGCGGGAAGAGGCTGTGCGTGTAGAGGAGGGGAGGATTTCCCGCCTGCTCTGTTTTCACACCTTGCACACGAGCTCTGCTTGGCACTTTCTGGTGAGTCACCCTCAACTGCGTGGGGTACAAGGACACTTTTGGAGAGGCTCTTCCTTGGTCAGTCTGAGAACTGCTGGTCTCCTCTGGTGCTGCCTCCTGCCTCAGGGAAGAGGCCTCTGCACTTGCTCCTCCAGAGCAAATCAGAGAAACTAAAGAGAAAACAAAGCAGGGAAATCTATTTCCCATGGAAAATCATCACAACGAAAAGCTGCCAAGCCCATGCCTACTGCATCCACAGTGGCTGTAAAGGGAGGATAATAAGGCAGCTGCTTCCATGTGGAAAAGGCAACCAGAATCTTGGGAAGAACCCTGAAGAAGGTGTTGAAAATAAACAGCAAGTAGGGGAAAAAAAAGGAACTCATTTTATACAACAAGCCTCCCATAATGAAAGGAAGGAAATTCAGAGRTGAGAGAGCAGGGGAGACTGATGGCAGCAATGCCCAGGCACAGGGCTGGACACATGGATGTGGGCAAGAAGGCCGGAAAACTCCTTCAAAGGAAGCAGCAAGAGTTGGAAGCACAAGGAGCTGGATGTGAAGGGATGACTCAATGGTGATGCCTCCTTTATGAAAGCAGCTGAGGGGGAGTCTTGAAACGCGAGTGCAGGGAGGAAGAGGCCACACATAGGTGCAAGGAGGAGGAGAAAATTAATGCAATAAACCTTCCGATGGAAATAAAATTTWAAAAAAATCTGTCTACCTAAAGCTGCGAGTAAATGAATTCAGAGCTATTCATAGAGCTGACATCAATTCTTTGCTTCCAAAACAGTAGTGGGAATAAGGGGAGAAAGTGGGAGGAAAAAGAGGAAATGAAGGAAATTAATTTTTGGCAGGAAAATTTATTATGAACACTTAGGCACTCCTGAAAATGTTGTTCCAAGTTTCCTAAGTAGCAGAGGCCACGACTCAATGAGACAGTGAAACAACTTCCAGAGCACTCAGTGCCGGCTCCAAAGCGGCGTGGCCACATGGCACAAAATGGCGAGCGCTCATCCCGCATCCCTTCCTGCTTCCCATTCCCAACGGAGCGCTGTTGGGCGGGTGCACGTTAGGACGGCAGGCGCAAGGCCAGCGTGATGGAACAGTGTGTGCCGGCTGGATCCATGGAATGCAGCATGCGAGGGTGATGGATGTGGGTCTGCTCCGGGCCACCAGCAGCGAGCTGACACCGAGGGCTGTGCGGCCTGTGGGGCACAAGGCCTGGTCATGGAGGAGGCCAAAGCTCGGCCACGGGGCTCAGGTGTTGGGGTTGGAAAGGAAAATAGGTTTCCCAGGAGGYTTCTCAAAAGCCACCCTGCTTGTCCAAGGATCTTTAGAATAAATAAATAAATAAACAAATTTAGGGTGTCTTTAAAATGGACCTGAATTGCTTAATTCTCGTCATAAACCAGCAGGATTTTGAAGTTTCCCAATCTCTCAGGTATGCTCCAAAGCCACCTCACCCATGGTCGTGCTTAGGCTGGTGATGTGCTGGTTCTCACCTCCTGGTGAGGCTGACGTTTAGCTGACAGTCTGGAAGGTGCCATCAAGAACATGTGGGACTTGCCTAAATCATAGGGTCKCCAAACTGCCCTTTTCCCCTGAGGTTTCCCCTCCTGTGTGGCTTCAGCACAGGCTGGGAGCAGGGCTCCCAATGCACAGGAAGGGCTGTATATACGGGGGCTAGAGGGAAACCAGACGTGACCCRTCAGCCGGGGAGCCGGGCTGCAGAGCCCAAGGGCAGGGGCAAGGGCTGCGTGTTTAATATCATATAGCCCCATCTGGGTGGCTTCAAGGCTTCCTTCAGCAACCCGCAGTACAGCGCACCTGACAGGGGTCATTGTGCGGAGCAGTGACATGAGCAAAGGCATCTTGGGATAGGAGCTTGGCTGCTCCAAGAACCTCCAAAGGTAGCACGGAGGAAGTGCCTCCTTCTGAAGAACTTCCTATCATGAAGCTGGAAGGCTTCACACTTCAGCAAGTTGTTAAAGATRAATTCCAAGGCCTAAGAGGAAGTGCCCCATGAGGTGAGCTCAGGGATGTCAGGAGGGCTGTACCGACGTGGCGTGATGAGTTGAGCCTTACTGGTGTCAAGCTCAGCACAGGCCAGCGCCGCGAAGGGGGTGTCACAAACTGCTAATGTCTTCATCTGAGTCAGCCATGAGGAGCCAGACATTGATGCAGAGGGCTTCCCTTCCCTGAGCAGTCTTGTAAATGCATATATATGTATATGTACACACATACACACATATACATATAATTAAAAAAAGAAAAGAAAAGGTAGGAAATGAATGGCCATGCTGAGGATTAAGTGCTGCTCAGGGCTGATCTCAGCGTGCTGGCCATGCCCCAGCTGGGGCCGCGTGCCACCGAGGCGTCCTCCTCTCTGCCTTCCCCTTGCCCTCCTCCCCGCTCCGTGTCCTCCTGGCGCTCCCCCAGTTGCGCTCCTGCTACAGCATGGAATGGACACAAGGGTTGAAATTCTTTATTTTTTTTTTCTGAGAAATGTAATTCTTGGTCATCTTATTCTCAGCATATCCCCTGCTGGACTCCTGACCCCTTCCCCCATTCCCAGCTCCATCCCAGCTTAAAGATAAGAGCACAGCCTCCCACAAAGGCTCAGCCTGGCACAGCCTGGGTGCAGCTCCATGGCCAGCACATGGCAGTTCCCACGGGAGCAGCTCCAGCTGGCCGGCACAAGTGGCAGCCGGACCTGCCGCGGTGCCCATGGGGTTGGCACTGCCCGTCCTGGCGGCTGCGGAGCGAGGCTGCCGCCTGTCCTGAGCCATAAGGCTGCAAAATAAACCTGGGGGGGATGTCTCTGTGTCAGGGTGTGCTGGCCTTCACAAATGCACTCCATAAAACTCCCTTTCTTGCCTGGTGCTTATCCCAGTTTCCTCTTTCTTATCTTTTTTACATTTCATTTCTCCTAGGCTGCCTTCTTTATGGGTGTTTACTGCTGMTTTGGTACTCACCCCAAGTCAAGCAGGTGTTCTTAAGGTGTTTTGCTGGAGAAAAAAAAAAAAAAGATTATTTCCCAAACCTGGTTAACTAGGCCACTAGAACCCGCCAAGTAAGCAAAACTCAGACCAGCGAGAGAAAACAGCTTATGTCATTCAGGGAGGACATTAAGATAAATCTTTCAAATCTCCCCCTTGCAGATACAAGCCTAGTCTCCTTCAGGAGACTTTACTGACATAAATCAGGCAGCTGAGCTGCCGGTAAAGCCTTTGTAGTGCAGACAAGTGCTCCTAAGTGCAGCTGGCTGGAGTGTCAGCGCTTGGAATCAATTGCAGCACGTCACTTAGGTAAGGTCACCGCTCCGCTCATGCAACATTTCTGCAGATGGATGTAGCTCCCCGAGGGACCGCTGCTCTGCATCTAACCTTTTGCATTTGTTATTTTCATGGCCTGGGTGTCGTAGTGCAGTCATCGTGTGCATCACTGCCTGCCTCCCGCAGCTCCTCGCTCTCGAGTCTCCTTTGCAGGCAGGGGGGGATCTGCCTTTCAAGGCACAGAATTGCCTGGGCTCAAGAAAAATGACTCACCCATACCGAATAATCTCCCATTTTCCACCCAGGCTGAACTGCAGCAAGCCGTAGCCATTCAGCGAAGCACATAAGCCAATTTTTGGCTCCGTTTCCATTCAGCAAACCGTTTAACCGTGAGTTTAACATTAAACTCATGCTCAAATCCCACAGATTATTACTGGATTTAAGTGGATGTGCACGCTGCAGTGCCACATAAGAAGGGAATTAAATGCAAGGCGGGGAGAGCTGTGCTGAGCTGGGTTCACACAGAGCAGGGGCACAGCCTGCCCCAGGACTTGCCCTCCCCGTCATTGTGCAAGCCACTGGCTGACACTAGGGCATGCTATAGGTTTTGTTCTTTAGACGTATATCATCCTGATGAAGTTCATAATTTAGGCAGATCTCTTCCTCTAAGGCAAGAGGTGACATTACACTCATGAAATATTTTGCACAAACTCATCTTGTCCTTAACTGCTTGCCATAAAATGTGTTAATTCCTTGTAGAACTGCATTTCCGTCAGAACTATAGTTGAGATGAATAAAGCTCAGTGTCACAATAAAACAGTGTTACACTTCTCTCTCCCTGAAACTAAGCCTCAGTAAAAGAATGAAAATGTTTAATGAGCTGGGCGGGGTGCAAGATGAGAGATGGGGCCTATAAGACTCAACCTGCTCAAAAGGGAACTGGTAGGGCGGTGTAATGGAAGTTATTTCATTGGATTCAATTGCTTGAAATCAGYTACTATTTAAAGCAGCTCTTCTGCAAGCTTTCCTAAGCCCCGAGGAAAGGCTGAACTTTGCATAAAACTGATGCCTCAGTCCCGGAGTGCYGGAGGAGAGTCCGACTCTATGACCAAGTTATTAATCCTTGTAAATCTGTAAAATGGGCATAGCAAGGCTTGCAAACTCCCCAGCACCATGGAGCTGGTTGTCCCTGAATAGTGTTTTAAACAGAAAGTCCCCAAATGCACTAAGATGAATTCCTTTTAAGTGCTTCAGAGATCTGTCTCCCATGGATCTACCACACACATGCAGGCAGTGGCACTCAGGGGAAAACAGGGAGTTATCACCCACCTTGAGGGGTGAAAATCAGAAATCTCTCCTTAAATCCAAGGGGTGCAATCGCTAGGCTGCTGTAAATAAGAGCATGTTCACTGCAAAATATTTTGATTCGTAAAGCAAAAACACAGAGCTTAGTCATCAAAAAACAGGGGTTAGTCATCAGAAACAACCTACCTTCCTCTCAAGATGTTAAAAGGAATAAAACTTTGATAAGGTTTACATGGGATTTAAAAAAAAAAAAAAAAAAGCTAATTACAATTGCCGGCGTTAATTCTCATCAGGTAGCCTTCCTTCCCATTTGATTCGGAGCCTTGCAGCTTCGTGCTCGCTGCCAAGTGCCTCAGCTCTGCTGCCCATAAAAGGTTTCTGCTGTAACTGCCTTGTTATCAGGCCATCGATGTCCTGACACTTCCTAGTGATTAATCCTGTGTTGAAATGAAATTAAGTTTCCATATATTTGGCAGAATGACCCCAGCACTTCCTATTTGGGAAATACAAAGAATAARGCATCTGCAGCCTACAGGAAGCCCGAGTCTCTGATTTCCTGCAGAGGCAGAACAAGAACAAACAGGGGACACATATTTCACAGCAGCAGTCGAAAGCGCACGTAAAAGCCCCCGTGATGAAAACAATTGGAAGGGGGAACATCTCTGGTCCCAAAATTATTTGTGGGTGTTTTGTTACATACACAATATGCCATTAGAAAATAGATGTAATTCAAATTGATGTTTTTTCCGGGTGGCTATCAAATTTTCTCCTGGCATCTGCCTTAAGGTTTACATCAGCAGGGCTGTAGTTGGGAAGCACATGAGTTTTGCTTTGCTATTTGCTACCTGAGGCCCTCAGGATCCACTTGTGCCAGTGACATTTTCCTTAACAACTTTGTTTAAATGAGCCAGATTCAGGCTAGCCTAGACTCCACTGAAATGGTCAGCAGGAGGACAGAAGGCAGCAACTTCTACATGTGTGTGCATATATACATAGATATATATATATATTCTATGTATATGAATATTTGTGTGTGTGCACAGAGAGAAAACCCACTCTGGGAACATGGCAAATGGCTGGATTTCTCTTGCTTGTCTCATCATAGTTAAGGTCTTGACAGATCTTTGTTAAATAACTGCCCCTACTTTATCAGGGCCAGTCTTGCCAGTGTCAATGGCTCTATTGCTGCTGTTTCTCATCAAAAGACTTTGCACTCTGTCTATCCTGTGAAGTGCTATATTACCATAACCACTGTGCATGAGGGCACAAAGTCTGGCTTCATGCAGTTTTATATCAGCAGAGCATCTTTCAATGCTTCCTAACCCAAACTGGAGTTAAAAAGAGGAGACTTAGGCTTGGCACTTTTCAATGGGGAAAAGCATGACTAGTGACTAATTAAGAGAGATCTCCTGCATGCAGCGGTGGGGCAAGTGTGATGCCCTGAAGAGCTCTTTGCTGTTTTAATCAACCACTGTCTAGAGACAAATACAAACTGTTGCTGTTCTTTAAACTGCTCCTCCACTGGGGAAACTAGTTTTGAAGCTCCAGATCTGAGAAAAGACTTGAAGTTTCCAAACATGATAATTTTTCTGAAAAGGAAACTTTACCTTTTTCTCTGAGATGTTAGATATCTCTGGGTATCTCTACAGCCCTGAAAGTATCAAAAGCAGCAGAAATACAAGACGTGGCTCACAGGTCCTTACTATGGTGACATTAAGAAGATTGCCTTATATCAAGTGAGTCCCAGCTGGCATCCTGTGAGCTCTGTGAGTGGACAGAACTTTACACCACTAAATGCAGCTTGCTTTGAAAAGCCAAATTCTGTGGAAATCACAGCTTATCTGTCCACTGGGCACAGAGAGAATTTTCTGTGCTAGGTCTGAACACAAACTAGCCACATTGGCTCGGCTACTGCCTTGAGCTAATAGGCCTTTCTTCTTAATCCATGCTCCTGTTGTGTGGAGGTTGCTTCTCTATCAGTTTGGCAAGAAGACCAAAGACTATCCGTTCATGCTGAAATCTGCAGGGATCCTGAGACACGGCAAGGAACAAGAGCATTCACAGCAGGGGACTCACACCACACTTCCATGTCTGCGTGGGGTTGGGTTACACCATCTTCCCACTTTTTTCTCTGTTCGGAGTATTACAAAGCATTTGTTTTCTTGCTCGCATGTTAAAGCAATGTAATTCCTGTTTCCATTAGCAAACAACAGCAAAAGAAATAAAAAGACATTTCCAGTCTACCTTGCTACTTGGTGGGGAAGAAAAGCCAGGGTCTGTGACATAAGAAACTCCCAGCTGTTTGGAAGTTGGCTAGCACTTTGCACTCACAAAAATCCTCTAATCCATCACTAATCATAATGTATATAATATAATAATAATAATGCCCTCTCCTAGCCTCCCAGCCAGGGCCAAGACTCTCTGCCCTCTCTTCTACTGCAGATTTCCTGTCTTACAGTGTCAAATCCCACGTCCTGTGTGGATGGCTCATGGGACGTGGCTTGTCTTGGATGCTTTTGCCATCTGGCCCTTGCTTGCAGCTGAGGCTCCCTCCACACATGTGATTTAGCAGCCCAGATGTTCTCTGTGAGCAAAGCCCGCAGAGTGTCCCATGGCTAAGCACGCCAGCCCAGCACGCAGCACCCTCTGTGTCACCATCTCTGGGCTGAACCTCCGTGTGTCAAAATTTCGGTGTTGGACAAAGGGGGAGAGAGCTCTGGAGCGGGCGTCATATCTGGGCAATGATTCTTTAAGGACTTTGTAGCTGGATTGCAAAGACTCCTACTTGCAAACTCAAATGAGTGTTGCTTGCTCAGCAAGTCTGTACATTTAATCTTCCGCTTTCTGCTAAAACTCACCAACCTGAGTGACACAATGACAGAGACATGATGGATATCTGTTTTTCCATGGAGAAGGCATCTTGTTGCTTTTCCTATCAATCAAGCCTTTTACTTCTGTGAGTGTATTAGCTGGTAGGATCCCCTCTCCTTTTTGCCTTGCCCAAGCCAGGCTTTCCCTGCTGGGGTTCTCAGGCTTTGTGTGACAAAAAGCAGGGGTTACCTGTGGCACTGATGTGATTCCTGCTGCTTGCTTTGTAAGCTGGATGGCARTAAAAGATCTGAAGAGGCTGTTTAAGTGCCAGCAACTGGAAGTAACTGTAAAGCTATGTGTATATACCTGCCGTGATTAAACCCAGGCATCTAAGGCTCTGCCTTAACACAGGGATAACTCCATGGAAGTCGTAATTACTGATAGTGGAAGTGCGCAGTTACTTGCACTGCAGTGCTTTCTTTTTCCCCAGTGATGTAACTCTACTGATGTAATCATTAACTTAAGAATTTCATTAAAATCACTTTTCTTTTACAAAGATGTGAGCAAACAGGAAACCATCTTAATGTGTCAGAAGTGATAAAGTTTTACTGATACAGCACATGAACTGCCAAGCAAATGTGCTCTTCATTTATAGCTCTTTTACTCCAGCATAGCTCCATTAACAGGAGTGTGTGGAGCTCCTGARAGGAATTTCACCTTTATGGTTCTTGAAGTTGATGACATCTGGGGAGCCCCAGCAGCTTAGCTGTGACTGTTCAGCAAAAATCAGTTCTACCTAGAGCTGACCAAGCTACATGTACAAGGACCATCTGCAGGAGCCAGCAACCAGCTCTTGCTTGCATAATTTCAGAGTTTGTTTAGACCTGGAAACCCATAAATGAAAGATAAGATCCTTTGAGGAAAGAAACTGTTAAACTTTTTATCTGTAGCTAGTGTCTAGAACTGAGGTGGCAAGAATATCTCCTGATGTCACCGGTTCAATGCAGGGAGGATATTGACTCAGAAGAAGATCTGACCCTGATCTTGTGCTCCCTTCTCCTCTGCAATACCATGCAAGGAACATTTTTGCATTTTTGCCTTCCTTCTCCTCTCTTACTTAAACAGCGTGACTGTCCTTGGATTGTCCTTCATATCCCATTTGCTGTTGTTTTCTCCTTACAGTCAGAAATAAGTGGATAATTTAAAAACCTTTATCCTAGAAAAATACACTCTAGAGGCAGAATATATTGCTGAACCTTGGATTTTGTGGTTTCTTGCAATGTATGCAATGCCTGATACAAATCAAAGCTTGGAATACTGAAGTTTCTGCTCTGCCCTGTAGATTTGGCTGATATGGAAATACTTCTGGGCTTCAAAGCTTTTCTGGGATGTCAAACATGTTGAGTTAATTAGGGTTAGGAGCTGTTTCACTGTTTGAATTTGTGACAGCAGAGAATCAAGTAAAGCTTTGCTTACAAAACGTCTCACTTGGAAACACACACAAAGCTGTTCAGTATTAATTCCCAAGTTTGTTTTAAGGTTCTCGGGCAAGCATTTTCTCTTCTCTATCTCCATGAAAGAGCTCTTCCAAATCTTTGTTTGCCTTCCTTTCACAGCAGTTTGTCTAAGCTTGGGGGTGATTATGCTAACTTTGCCATCAAGGGCTGTAGGAGGACAGTTAAAACACTTTCTAGCAGTATGCCAATTCTTTGGAATGATTTCTAAGAGAGGGCAAAGAGATTCAAATTTAATAGCAGCACTGAAGAAGAGTTAAGGGTTTACAAATGACTTCTGAGAGAGCACTCAAGGGGAGTATTAAGGCATAGATGGAACTTCCAAGTTGAAGAAAGAATCCAAGACTCTGATACGAGTTAGACAAAAGTATTTTGGCTACATTTATTCCATAAATTTTCACTAATCCTTTAAAAACTTTACAGAGAGGATTTATAGTCCTTCTTTATTACTAGGGGCAAGACACTAAAAAAGGAAAATGTGTTCTGGGGAGACGTGAGCACTTCATCCCAGCTAAAGGGTTAGTCAGGATACTGTAGTCTTTTAAGACATATACTTTTTGTCTTCCCAAAGTCCAACATTTGGGGTTGCAGGAAGGCAGGTTTTATCTCTACCTTTTGGAGTGAGTTTGAAGGAAGCCCACGTGGCTGCTCCCAGTTATGTCACTCACTCCATCAGAAGGCAATGGTACTAACCCTGCATCTTGTGGGAAGCCTGCTGGAGGTAGTCTCTGACTTATGCTTGGTCTGGCAGTCCTTCCTGTAGTCTTATGTACAAGYTGTGCCTAGATAAGGAGGCCTTATGTCCCTGCACCCCATTGTGATTGCTGGGTGTTTCCACCAGGCAGGCCACATGTCCCACTGCTGGAGACCACATCTGTCATTTCCCCGTGCTTGAGAGCAGCACCCTYGCTCCTCCTCATACTGCAGTCCCCGAGGCTTCCTGAGCCATCACCAGGCCCACCTATGGCTCACTAACCACCCACCACTGCTTAGGAAGCGTAGGCCACATTGCACGTCTCCCATGAGACATTTTGCCCCAGGCTGCTGCTTTAGATGATCAAAGCCCCAGGCTGCAGCCCAGCATCTCCCACTGYCTGACCGGAAGCATCTGTCCCCATCCCACCACATGACAGGATCCTCTCCTCCATGTTCATATCAGACACGCCAGAGGCACTTCAGGCAAAAAAGAATATGAGAGGAGGCTGGGGACCACACCAGTGAGTCACACAGGGTATATTTGCAATGGTTCAGCTGCCCCTGCTCATGCATCCTGTCTGAGGCTGCATTTGTACCATAGCAAAGGCAAAGAAACACACTATGGGCATCCTGCCTTATTAGCCTTAGCTTTTTACTGAGGTGGATGATAGAACTTAATGAGGTTTTCCAGGAAGCGGTAGATTTCGGCAAAAATTTACTGGAGGCGTGGGCAAGAAATGAGAAGTCATCTTCAAAGATGTTGCAGAGCGAATAGATGGTCCACGAATAAAGACCATTTATAGTCATAATATCCAATACTAGTTCTTAAGATTTTGAATGGCATTTCAAAGCTATAGCTTAGGGTTTGCTAGGATTTAGACCATGCCTGCTCATTTTTTTATTATTTAAGTAATCATTGAATGAGATATGAAGATCTTCTCTACACTGAAAAAGATGCCCTAAAATGTATTATGGCAAAATAGCAGTGCAGAAAGTTTTATGAAGATTGCACTATGTGATGATATTAGTCTTCTGTTGATTTCACTTTTGTCTCTTTGAAATAGATTACATTTAAATATAAAAAGTAATTCTTATACTGAAATAGGAGTATTTACATGAGGAGGAGATCCTGATGTAACTGCACTATATACCTGGCCTATATATACAATGCCTAATTACCGAATGTATGTTATACATAACTGCTTACACTTTCCTATGTACACAAGATCTTAGTGATTACAAGAGAGAACAATTCCAGATTAAAATTTTGCCCCAAATATGGGCTTATTCACAGCCATGAGGGTCCAGTCCCCAAATGGAGTAAACAGTCAATTTCAGGAAAGCCAAACTAATTTACAGCAGATAAGGATGTGATCCAGATTTCCCAGCTATCCTATAAAAAATCTCAAGCATTCATTGAGGGGAAAAAAAAAAAAAAAAAAAAGATAGCCCAATTTCAAAGAGCTTAATAGACTTTTGATTTGATTGATTTAATTTTATTGACAACTATTGCATGATGAAATGAAAACAGACGATCTGGCTGAACAAGAAAAGGTTAGATGGGAGTAACCCATTAGTAAATATCAGGGCATCATCCTTTTGTCCTCATTTAATAAAGGAATGGGACAGTAAGTATAATCACAAACATGTTTACATCTTAGTGAAGATTTATCTGGCATCGTTACTGGCACAGAGATGGATTCTTGGAAAGGAAAAAGATGAAACAGTCTCTCAGATTAGAAGCTAGCTCTTTTATCTGGTGTAAAATGGCACAGCTCCATAGTTTGACCTGTTTCATTTCTCCTTTTAAAGCAGCTGAGCTACTGTTTTCAAACTGTCATGGCAGATAGGCTATTTTTCAACTTTCCTTTGACAGTCTTGTACCTTCTCCTGTCTGTCTCTAACGTCCTGAGCAATCTCTGCATAAATACAACTTGATGTACAACATATCTGAGAGAATAAAAATCCAGTGAGGGAGTTGAGTTTCATCTCTAGGCTTGATCTTGGGTAGAGCAAAGGTCCAGTTTTCACATCTACCAACTCACCTCAGTTCTACTTTGTGCTGGGACCTGTGTCCTTAAGTCTGCATTTCTTGACCAAACCCACCCAATATGTGGGTGGCTGCGGGTGAGTGCAGAGGGGGAGAYCAGAAAGCAGTTTGGTCTTGGTGACGCCACCAGGAGAGGAGCTCAAGGCTGCTAACACATGCCGTCAGCAGTGTGGCAGTGCTCACTCCCTCATATTTTGCCTCAGTGTYCCAGTCCCAGAAAGCTTCTTTTGAGCAGAGCACCTAGACCTCTCCTGTCCTGGATGCCTGCATCCACTGGGCACTCAGTGTGGGTGCCAAAGGTCCACCACCGTTTTCTACAAGAGCTAAGCATACAACTTAGMCCCACCTTCAGCATAGCCTGTGACCACTCTCACTGCGGCCTGACACCTGCATCTTTTCCCAGYGGGATCCGTGCACTCCTTCATCGTGGCTTGTGGTCCTGCACCCACATACAGTCTCCTGGAAGAACCCTGCAGGTAGAGCTCGAAATCAGCTGAGTTGCACAGCACAGGGCACAGCCTTGTTCCTCCAGTGGCTGCAACACCACTGGGGACATAGGGAAGGGACAGGAGCTTTTGTAGCAGGAGGTAAATGCATAGATTAAGTCTACTGTCTCAGAAAGGCTGAGGCAGCTTGACTAGCACTCTCGAAGAAGGCTTCTCTTGGAAAGATCTCAATTTGATGGGAATCTTCCAAGGAGGTGGACAGGGCATGTGTGGGCAGCCTTTGCCCTGGTSTGCAGAGGAGAACTCTGTTTGCCCATCTCCAGTTGCCGCTTACCTGCCAGGGCCAGGCCAGCTAGATCCTTGCTGCTGGGCTGTGGAGCACGTAGGTTGCTGGCTGGAAAGATTTTCCTTCATGTTGCTTGGTTTTCTTCCCATTTGTTTCACTGGTCCCATGCAGCTCAGATACATGCAAATGAATTGCTCTAAACAATTTCTGCTCTTGCCGGGAAGGCTGTGTGACAGAGATGACTTTCAGAACTATTGAGGAATCTCACAAAAAAAAAAAAAAAAAAAAAAAAAAAAAAAAAAAAAAAAAAACACCAAACAAATGAAAAAAACAGGTTACCTGTGCATCCAGGAGAGCTATGAAGCCAAAAACCTGACCATTGCAGATGAGTCCTCTTCTTAAGAAGCATGCCTGCTTTATGCCTGCTCAGTGTGCCATGTAGCAAATGGTCCTTTCTGGCACGCTATATAATCAAGCTTTGAACCGTCTGGGGCTTGCTGGAAGTCCATCCAAACAGGATTTAAGAGCAACACTGAAATCTCATCCAAGGACAAGAATACCCTGAGGGAAAGAACAAATACCATACAGAATGAGAGAGAGAAAWTTGAGGGGAAACAAACGTGATTCCTCACTGAAGTTTTTGCCTGTATAAGTCACCAGGGGTGGATGACATTTCTCAACAGATACAGCTTCATGCATAAAGGCAGATTTTTGTCTAGAGGCAGAGTAAATGGTGTGAACAAAGGCCCATTTGGTCAGACCATTTTGTCTGCACAAAAGGCTGTCCAGACCTTGGGGAAGAAAAGGCTGTCCAGACCAACCTTTTTGAATCACTATCTGCAACCATKTTTATATAGATAGATTAAAACCTTAGAATTTTCTTTATCTCAACTGATGATGGCTCCAAAACGGCCCAGGAATGCAACTTCTTTGTTTTTTACATCTACTGGAGTTTGATGTAGACCTGCAAGCGCAAGGCTTACGGACTGAATCCTCTTGCACAGAGGGGAACAGATGCCCTAGCTTGAGATTCCCTGATGGGAGGAAGGCACCTCTGCACTCAGTCAATGTCTCCTTAGAGCTACTGATGTGGTGAGGCAGAGCAATATGTCCTCCCAGGTGCCCAGTGCCTGTCCCGGTGGGGTCTGTCCCTCCAGGACAGAGGTGTCATCAGGCCCCCATGGTCTGTGGCAGGCACCCTGTGCCATTCCTGGAGGAGTCTCCTCTTGGTGAGCCCTGCCAATCTAAGGTGGAAGCATCCTGATGGCAGATATGGCTTCCCTTGCATTAAGCCTGTGGGTTGTAACGTGGGCGTATTTGTGATAATATAATGGTGGCACTCAAAGTAATTGCCACTGTCACCACCTTATGAAATCTGTAGGAAGCAGCACTGGGAAAATGAATTCAGTGAACAGAAAATCCACTGAAGACATCAACAAAAGCAGAGGGACGCAGTTGTACCAGCTGTATCATCCCCACTGTGGGGAAGCCACAGGCCACAGCAGAGCTGGTGCATCCCTTCGCCCTTGTTTTGGAGAGATGGGCCAGTTGTGCATTGAAAATCCTTGGCTGGATCTCAACAGGCCTCTGGACTTATTTTTTAAGTGCTCCTGCSCTGGTTTTCAGCAGGCTCCCTTTGTGTTAATGAACAGAGCGTTTTGCTGTGCGGTGGCTTGAAAATCAGCMCTCACCCTCTGGTGAGGCCTTGGCCAGGAGTAAGAAGGCAACAGCATGGACTTTCTGGGGAAGATGCTCACAGTTCCAGTACTAGGGTGGCCTTTAATGTTATGTTCCCTCAGGGTGAAGTCCTGGATGTTACAGAATGAATGTGCTACCACAAAGAGGTGTTTTAGAGCTAGCCCAAGCATATTTTATCTCTCTTTGGAAGAGTTTGCTTTTTGGATGAAAACTTGAAAAGTAAGCATTTTCAACTGAACATTCAAATATTTCCTCTGAAGAACACCCCAAACAGGACCCCTCCTTATCCCAGCTCAGAGATTTTATTTTTCAGGCCCTGGAACAAACAAAAACAAAATAAAACAAAATAAAACAAAACAAACAAAAACAAAAACAAAACAAAATAAAACAAAACAAACAAAAACAAAACAAAATAAAACAAAACAAACAAACAAAAAAAAAAAGCAAGGGAAAATTTGAGATTCTCTTGGGAAACCAAACTCTTAGTGAAAATCTACATTTTTGCCTGTGGCATAACATTTTGCAGCTGACCTGACTGTTTCCATTAGGGCAGTACCTGGTGCCTGTCATGTGGGATCAGGCCTCCCTTGCCTGGGTCCCGGCGGGGAGACCTTGCTGGGGCAGGAGGGCTCTTGCTGGTAGTCCCAGCACCACAGGTGGTGCCTGGTGTGGGCCAGAGCCCTCAGAGGAGTGCGGTCCCCCACACTGCACCGCGATACGAAGGGAAAGCAGCTTGTATCTTAACATGTTTTGCCTGGCAGGCTTTTCAAAGGCTTCTCCTCTGAATCAGGGCTGCAGGCACTGCCTACATTTCCTTTTTGTAGAATTTGGCAGGTTGAACTGTGTAAAATTCCCTAATCCTGTTTATCTGCTGCCTCCTTCCCCAGAGGCCCAAGGCTCCAGTGGCCTCTTTGAGCTTTCCTCTCCTGCAGTTACCAGAGTTWTATTTGCCCATTTGAAGGTCAAACACAGCCAGAGCTAGCGGGTGGCAATCTGGGGCCCTCTGCACACCAGGATTTGGGATTTCAATGAGCAGTGATGAAGGCAAATGCAATGGCACTGTGCCCTTTTCTTCTTTCCTGGAATTATGAACTCCACAGCAAACAGCCCGTGTCCAAGCATACATTGTGTTACTGGCTCGTAATAAGCCACTGCCCAGGGCAACAGGCAGCAAAATGATGACCTTAAAGATTCTCCTCATTGCCTTTTTTCCRCTATCCTCCTGGTGCTACCTTGTCCTGATGGGGCAGGCAGGGAGCTGGGCTGAGGATCAGGCACTGGAGCCCACCAGTTACTGTTTCCTGGGCTGAAAAGCGTCATCTCCATGCCCTGAGCTACTTGGGGGGATGTTGCTGCAGTAACTGAACTCTCTAGCCCCTAGGGTGAAGAAAAAACAAGTTAAATAGGTTCTTAACCTTTAGATGGTGAAATTCAACTCCATATTTGCCAGAGAGGAACACCGGCCTGGCCCTGAGGATTGCTGCTCCAGYGTGTGGAAGACACTCGTGCKCCCTGCTGGCACTACCAGGCACGCYGTGTGGGTCTGGGATCAGCTGGAGTGAGGGCGTCAACACGGGCTGGACAACGGGGCTGAGACAGGATATTGGAAGTGGGTCAGGGATCAGAGGTGCAAACTGAGGCACTGCTGGGGTGGGGCAGAGGAAAGAAGAGATCCAGGACAAGGGCAGTTTCAAAAAGGGAAAGAGGGGAAGGGTCTCACTTAGGGGGAACGGCACAGTTTCTGCACCAGCATGAGCAACGCTCACCTCAGCGCGAGACCGTCTGTGGTTTGCTGAACCTCAGGGCAGGTGGTTGTCGATGAAGATGTGTGAAAGCTCATGGAGAGCTTGTGCTTCACCCTTCCGCAGTGCTGCCTTGCAAACTGTCTGGCTGCACATACTGCTTGCTCCCTGATGTCGGTGTCGGAGGACCGTATGGTGACCTGACAGGCTTGAATCCTGCCGGTGAGTAGTGAGAGGGAACGTCCAGGGTGGTAGCTCTGTCTTCTAGCGTGTGCTCTTCGAAGCAGTGGAAAAGTTGGGCTTGCRTCCTTGGTGGTCTTTTAACCAAATCTGTGTGGGGGTACTTGGATGTGCCGGAATCCTGCCTGGATATGATTCACCTTCCTTCCCCCTCAAGGGAGGTACTTTTAGGAACCTACCACCGGATTGGCAGCAGCTCTTTAAACCACTGACTTTCTTCTTGTGGGGCTAAACAGGGAAGCTACCTCATGTACATTTCTAAAATCAGCCTCTTTCTGTTATTTACGACAGTATTTTGCGTAATGAGCTTTGCTCGTGAGCCTGTTCTCCACGATGGCATACTGAAGGACCATATGTCATGGTTTGGACTGCCAACACATCAACATTGCAATCATTTGCAGACTGTTTTATATTTCTTTGATTTGGGAATCTGTGTAATTAGCTCCTCAGAACAGCCGGGTAGAGGAAATGCAGTCTGTTATTTAGGCAGAATTAACATCCTTGTTCTCTGTATTGTGATCCTTAGTTTCCTACTGCTGCTGCCAGAGTAGTGAAGAGATCAGTGCTGAGATATTCATTCCTTGATCCTGCCTTCATTGCAAAACTATTTCTGCTTCTTTGCTAGCCTGTCCCAAGGACYCATGGACTGGTACAAGATGTGCTGATGCTATAATTAATAAATATCTACTCTAAGTCTCATAGAAAGACTTATAACCACAAACAGAGATTTCAGCAAAAGGAAAAACACCAAAACACTTATCCTCCCAACAAGCACATCAGTTTGTTGTTTAATACGTTTTTCTGCTGCCTTCAGGCAGGATTCAGCTAAAACTTCCTATGGTTTGTGCGCCAGACCTCGCAAATAAATCCAGACCTGCTGTTTCAGAAGTCACATAGCAATACAGTGGTGGGGAATGATCAGGTTATTTTAGTAGGCTGACAAGCCCCTCTAGACATCTTCATCTTCAGCATTTGGAGATACTACCATGAGGCATTTGGTCATTCTAATCCTTTTTTTTTTTTTTTAATTATTTCTATTTTATTGTTTTCTGCTCGTTGATTTTGGGCACTGCTTCTGTACAGCAAAGAAGGCAGTAGGGGAGCACGCTTGCTAAATGGCCTCCCACTTGTCCGTAGTGAATTGGGAACTTTGCTCTTGTATTTTGGAAGCACAGAAGGGCCCTGTACCCAGATGGAAAGGGCAGAAGTGCTCAGATTGGTCATGAAAGTGGATAACGAGCAGTAACAGCAATGTTGCCCCCAACTTTAGCCCAAGCATTGATCCTCCCTGAGGGCACCACTGAAAGCTGGGATACTCACATGCAAACAGAAGGAGAAGTTGCTTTGTATCATTAAAATTAGGATGCCTCACAAATATCCTCTTCTTTATCCAGCTTGGCAACTCTTACAGAAATGAAGTCATTTTTCATATCACTGTCCTTTGGTAAATTTAATCAAAATTGGTCAATAAATTCAGAAGTTATCAAAGTTGGGAAGTAAAGGGACCAGAGTAGCCACGTATGCTTTGCTACCTTAGCAAAACAAGTGAAAAGAGGTATAAGTTACAGAGAAGAAATGGATTTGCAATCTAAACCTGTCATAATTTTATAACAGGTTTTCCTTTCCATTTTCTTTTCTTCCATTTATAACACAAACATTATAACTGACCACTGACTCCCTCCCATTTCCTCTTTTCACTCACTTTGACAGCTCCATAGATAACTGTGGGAAAAAAAAATGCATTAAAGATAATTTTTCCCCTCCTCAAACAGCTTTGAATGCAATCATCTTTGCATCTATTCCTTCTCTTCTCAGGAGATTTGCCTTGGTCATGCTGTGAGAGATTAGTTCAGCTTCTCAGTTAGAGAGGAAAAGGAATTAAAACAAACCTTTTACAAGGTACTGACTCATCTCCCCCAAGTAGTGCTGCAAGAGCCGTGTTCTTCCAGTAAGCCTCTTGTCTAGCCAAAACGTACAGCTCAACTACTGGGCAGTTTAACGTAGCTTTGGGTGTGATAATASTAGGTATAGCTAAAGTTGCATCTACTCGATGAACCAAAGTAGACAACTAAGGAAGAGAAAGGGAGGTAAAAGCAGCCAAAGGCTGAAGCGTTTAGCTTTTACCCAAAAGCAGAATCATCGTTGGAATCACCTTGAATTTACTTCAGTCTTTGGCCTGTAGCTGACTTCTGACATTTAAGGTTTCAGCCARGATGACACTATTTTGATGATGATACTTCAGGTTTCGTGTCATTTCAGTCTGAGGTATCTTCTTTCTGTTGCATTATGTCTCACTGTCCTAAGTTCTGCCTTGCTTCGTTTTCTTTGGGGAAGGTCTAAATAAACTGCTTCAGTATTTGGCTCCGTCTAGCTCCCTTTATCTCCTTTATGTCTCCCTATTTCGGTTCATAATCTTGAGGTATCTCAAATTTCCTTTGGGATRCCCTTTTGTCACTCTTGGATACCTAATTTAGTTCTATCTTTGATGAGTTTTTATAGGCTTGGGACTGATCTTTCTACTGATCTTTAGGATGTTTCCTCCACTAGTAACCATCCTGGTTTCAGTGCATCTCTTTTTCCTGTTTGCTGGTATTTGTTGACTGTACAAACATTTTTGGTAGCTATAGTGGTATAAACAGGAAGGAATTTCACTCCTAAGAGACTTAGGAAAGAATTTGACTCCAGGTTAGCTGGGTACTTGATTAATCAATGTAACAGAAATAGGAATTATTTCCTCCGACCCAGAAGGGGGCATTTATTTTGCACATTGGGTGAAAGGCAACAAGGCCTTGAGATGTGTTAGCTGGTTCAGTCAGAATCTGCTTAGAGACTTACAAGGTTTTGATAAGATTTTTGTGAAATAGGCTGCCATTAATATCCATCAATAGGTCACTGTGACCCTAAGCGGTTAAGATAAGATATTTGCAAGGTCATTGTGATTCAGTGATATAAATGTAAATGAATTGATACTTACCAACAATATAAGGCTGACTGCAGTATGTTGCAGAGTATTTGCAAATCAATATAGAAAATAGATATTTGGGGTCATAAAAGGGCATGTTTGAAAGACTAGCTGGGGCTTTGCTCAAGATGACAGCCTTTACAGTCTGCTGGTTCTCTTGGTCTGCCAAGCAAAGGGAGCTGTGAGCAAGAAATGGACAACAATTTGCTAGTAAAGCTTGTTTCGTAAAAAGATGCCTTTGAGTTAGCCTTTAAAAATATTAATTCTTAAAAATATTAATTCTTCTGTTATGTTGGAGTAAGGCTGTGACTCTCTAATAACTTCAATCTGTCTGTCAAGAATTGAACCTTGCAAGCATAACTGAAGGCTTCATCCAATAAACTAACTAATCTAATAAACTAACTTTATCTAATAAACATACCTAAGCAGACCTTATCTAATCTCCAGCTAACTTGATAGTCAGCAAACATAAACAGAGCTTTCTCTGTACGGATATGCCTTGGATTTAAATGGTCTACAGCACAGTTTCACCTCATAGGCAAAGAGGTGTTCCCTGGTGATTTCATGATGATTCACTTTCTGGGAGGAATTCATCCTCTTGTTATAGCTTATTTGAGTCAGCCATAAAATATCATTAACCCTTTTCTCCCAGGAAGTACAGGTGGCAGAGCAGGTCTTCCCAGATGGCACAGAATCCTCCAAGCATCCACAAGAGCCTGACACCTGAAATAAGGTGCTTATTTTATAAGACTAGAGTCTTTTGATTTTTTTTTAATGTTTCCCTCCCTACCTGCCCAACCTGCTGCCTCTTTGAGAAGGGCATGGATATTTGTCTCCATCACATCCAACCTGGATAACGTTACWCTACCTATGTCCTCCATAGCATTGCTTATATTACTCATTTAAATGTCCATACGACTCTAGGACTGGTGACAGCTGGAGTCAGCTTGCTGTGTTGCAAGCAGCTTAGGCCAGATGTGCATTTTTAAATGGAACTGAGAAAAAGACAAGAAATGATATAGCGAGGAAATACATATACAATGCATATACAGTTTGTGCCGGTGCATGTTGKTTTTTTTATTTTTTTTTCCCAAGGTATATCTCCTTTCAAGGTGTTTGCACCCTTGAAACTTCCGTGGAAAGAAATGCAGTAGGCAAAACCTTCTTGCTCATACATGACAGGATGCCAGCAAGTGGCAGCAGCTCCACATGCACAAGGAGACTGTCCATGTCTCACATCAGCTGCCTGCTCCAATTATCTATCTGAAAACAAAGCAACAACCACAAAAGAAAAATGTACAAATCACAAGCACTTCTGACAGAGTTGGAATAACTTAGCCCAGGCCTGACCCAAGGGGCTTCAAGAGGTGAGCTGGCAGCTGCAGGAAGATGCAAAGGGACRGGAAWACTTGGAGGAAAGGAGAGATGAGGGGTTCTGGGAATACGGAATTCCTTTCCTGCAGGAGGAGCTCCCATTGCTATTCTGGTTTCCCTGTGTCTTCAATCATCAAATGCAGCTTTTGTCTTTTGATAGGGCAAGGAGGAAAACCTTGTACAATAGCAGTTCTGACAGGCCGGCACACCCCACTTCAGTGGTTTAAAGCTTTCTTTGTATTGAGTTTGTCCTTGTAGTGCTAATGACCAGGCTGCCATAAATAGGCACTAAATAGGTCTGGACACAGTAAAGGAAAGTGTAGGTCAATGCTAGCTCTTATATTGTACCTTAGATCTGTGTRTCAAAGAGCTTCATAAAGAAAGGGAAGGTATATTTTCAACTTCTGCTTCCTTTTAGATACAGGGGGGAAACTGAGGCACAAAAAAGCAAAGCGCCTGTGAATCACACAGCAAGTTGCTTGCCAGAGCAGGAGGGGTCTGCAGGGCAGCAGGCCCTGTCTAGTGTCCTGCCGGGACGGCCGTGCACAGAAGTGGTCCAAAGAGCAGGGATTCGCAGCAGTCACGGCTCTTCGTTTGTGTGTCTCCAGATAAAAGGATGCAATGGCCCACGCAGGAAGGGGCACATTTTTTGTTTGTTTAAAAACAAAATAAACAGTGGCCCTAGGGAAAGAAAATTAAAAAAAAAAAAAAGAGAAATATGAAAGAGGAAAAAAAGAAGAAAAAAGAAAGTAGAAAATTAACAGCCCAAGGTGGTGTTGAATTAGTTTCTGTATTTAGAAGCAAGTTTTCATCATATAACACAAAATATAACCTATACTGAAACCAAAGGTAAAACTGTCACTGACCGCAGTGGAGACAGGGCTTCATTTGCAACCTGTCTTGAGTAGACAGAACTTTAAGCCAGATATCTCAGTCTAAATGCCAATACAGGAAAAGCAGATGTATTTGAGATACTGGCTACAGGGGCTGGGCTGCAAGGTCTGGCAGAAACYGAGCACAGCTCTTCTCACATGTAACTGCTTGCTCCCCACTGGCARGAGAGGAATTAGGAAGGGATGAAAGGAGGTGTGGGAGGTGTTTGTGTGTGAAAGTTGGGCTGCATGCGGTGGCCCAGGAAGAGCTGATGTCTTCTTTCAGGGCCCCGTCTCGTGACAGCCTGTATCCTTGATGGGGAGGTCCCTGCGCCTGGCACTCTGTGAGTGGCATCATGGTTTGCATCGGGGCAAAAACATCAGATGCAAGTGACTGATTTGCAGCCCATGGGGAGAAGGAAGTCACAGGGCATCTTTTAAGGACGAAGTGTGCACGTGGTTTAGTTGCAACACGTTTTCCCTGACCTCAGCCAGGGCTAGAGTGTTGGGGCTTGAGCATGGGAGGCACTGGGGCTCATCCCCATGCTCATGAGCCCYGTTAAAGCAGGAGAATTTAAGATGTACTTTCTTTTTGACAGCCTTGCAGCACTGAGTCCATCAGGCCCACAAACATCCAAATTGTCCAGTGAACAAACATCCAAATCCGGTGAATGGGGTCAGGACATAAAATGGGGTCAGGACCGCTTATATCCATGGGGAGTATTACCAGAGGTTGCCACTGTCTGCCTGCTCCTGGGAGCCTCCAGCTTGCTTGAAGCAGCAGCTTGGGGGGAATAAAAGACAAGGAAATGTTGTCCTACAGGGAAGGACGTCGGCTGTGTTTCGGGGCGGCTCTGGACAGCTATTTCGGTTCGTGGGGAAGCAGTGCTTGTGACACACGCCGTGCTGGCTGGCGGCACTGGAGCGCTCCGTTCCTCTGCTCTTTCTAAGAAGCGAACCCTCCCTTTAGGCTCCTATGTCCTGCTTACTGACTTGTGCCAGCTCCAAGCTTGCCCGGTCATCCGGGACCRGGGTTACATCTGCACCCAGGCAGTCACACGACGCGGCCGGTGGGGAGGCACGAAGGTGGAGGCCGATGCTGAGCAGGCATTTCCAAAGCAAAGAGAGCTCTGGATAGTGGCAAGACCGCTTTCCAAGTGGGGCAGGCTCGCTTGGAACCCAAGCTATGACCTTTGGTGCTGCAGGCTCCCATGTAATGTGACCTGATGTTATTAGGTTGCCACCAAGTGTTGCAACAGGGCTTGCTGGCCTTTGAATTGTGCACGTGGGATATTGCATTCCTCCCACGGACCAGGAGACYGCTGGGAAACCACACAGGATGCCAACCAAATCTCACTATTCTTCATTTTAGGGTGGAAGTTTTTGACCTTAAATTACTTTTCTTTTTGAAAAGTGACTTTGTTTCTTAGGAAAGATTGGTTTGATTTTTAAGTTTTAGAATCAAACTGTTATGAATCTGCTCGTTGTTTGCTGCTGTCCATCCTTTCCATGCAAACAGGGAAAGGGTTGTAGTGGCCGGCGTTGGAAGCCTGTCCTTCAGGTAGGGGTTTGAGCCGTGCTCTGTGCTCTTACAGCCTGTGTCAGGCAGCGATCCAGGAGCAGGGACAGCGCTGGCCAAAGCTCAACGCAGGCTGTGCCCTGAGTGCAAGTCCCCTCAGGAGGCAGGGAAGACAGCTCTGCTCTGTAACAGCCCCTCCAGTGGGAGACAATCCCGTCTGCAGTGACTGCACTGGGAGGAAATCATTTGTCTTCTCGTATCTCACTTCATCCTAGTCCTGATCATCCTGCCCTGGGCCTGTGTTAGTCYGCAGAGTGGGTGAGTTGGGAAGAGGGGGAAATCAGCTCTGAACCTGCTGCTGCAAAAATCACCCCTCCCGATGCTGATCCAGGCTTTTTGCTCCTGGAACAGAACAGGAATATCTCCCCTTCCCTCCTCCAGCTGCGCTTTGGCCTGTAACACAAACCATTTCTTGGAGTGTTAGAGAAACAAGATGTAAATGACAAATGTATCTTTGGCAGAATTCTGAAGGATGGAATATCTGGGAAAACGGACAGACAGAGGGAGCTTGAAATCACTTTCCAGAGAACTGCTCTCAAGTAATTGCTTCAGTCAAAGACAAGTTTATGGACTCAATATAAAAATAGGAGAGGGGCCAGCTGAATAAAATATCATGACTTGTGAAATCAAGACGGTTACATGATAGGATTCAGTGTCCGCTTCTGAAATCACTGAATAAAATGCTCTTTTTGCCTGCATGGCCAGTTTCCACTTCTTTTTACATGCCTTGCCTTCCAGAGCCAGCTATTGGGAAAGTGTTCATTTATTTTCTTTTTGATTCACATTGTCTGAACCCTGTCTGCAACTTCTAAATTATCTGTGATCACAGCAGAGCTGTAAATAACCTGGCTTGGCTGTGGGAATATGGAGGGGCAGGTGGTAACGGTAGCCCTTTGGAAAACCCTCCTTTTGAGCTGCTAATGGAGCTGGCTGGGGTCTCGGAGCGGAGCTGCAGTGGACGAGGAGCAATTCCCCAGGCAGCTCGAGGCCTTCCACCAGCTTATCAAATGACAGCAGSTTGAAAATATGCAAGGAGGAGCACGAGTGCACTGACTAAGCATCCCTAGAGGGGCGAGTTTTTAATGCTTCCATAGCCTGTGGCCCTCTCTCCCCACTCAGGAGGAGGCGGCTCTAGACAAATGACATAATTGAAAGGAAGGCTGATCTACTGCTAATGCTTTGCGGGGCTTTCCTCCTCCTCCTCCTGGGCTGCCTAGAACAGGTCAGCCTATTGATCAGGTCACTGTGTAGCCTCTGATGTGTCCCTCAGCTCTTCCCTCCGAGAGTAAATCCCRGCACCTAGAGGCCCACGATCTCCGTTTTTGCCCTGGGTTTTTGTCTTTGTGCTACGCCGCTGTTCGTACCCGGGCCAGGCTGCGGGATCCTAACCCGTGCGTGCGCCCGCAGCCCGCGGCGCTGCCCCGGCTCCAAAGCAGAGGCCGAAGCCCGCGCCGCCTCGCTCCGAGAGCCGCAGGGCGGCCCCGCGGCCGTCCCCGCTGCTCCCTCCCCTCTGCCCGCGGGCTCTCGCAGGGAGCGGGCTGCTCCACGGCAGGCGAGGCAGCGCTCGCGTTTGCCTGGCGCGTCTGCCCGGACAGGGATGTGATGACCCTGCACATTTGTCGGGCGCTTGTTTTTAGGCTGGTCCCATCTGCGATGTTTTTATTATTTTTTTCCCTCCCTCTGCTCAGCTCCGGCTGCGCCGGGAGAAGTGGCACGTAGGCACATACGTCCTTGTGCACACTATACTTGTATAAACTCCATCAGGAAGTCATCTGGCCAGACTTTCCAGCGCGCCGCGTTTAACTCTTCCCTAGGCAGGCGCTACGGGCAGCCCGGCGATTTCTCTCCCGGTCCCTCCGGGTGCTTCCCATGGCTCTCCAGCTCCACAGCCCTGAGCGTTCCCAGCGGCCGAGGCAGCGCTCCCGAGGCCGGGCTGCCTGCGGAGGCAACGTTCTTCCCCGGAGCTGCCGTCCAAGCCACGTGTCCCCGCCAGGCACACGGGTTGCGAAGGAAGTTCTCACAGCCCTTGGATGTTTACTGTGGCCAGGGAGAGATAAAATAAACCCTCCGCAAGCGGCCCCGTCTGCAGCGAGGACGTGCGTCCCCGCTCTGCACCGGCTGCTCCCGAGGCCTGCGGGAAGCATCCACGGGACCGCTCACGGAGGGAGGGAAAGGCTGCTGTTATTCTGCCCCGTGACACGTGCTGGTGAACGCTGCTCCCGCTGCTAGATGTAGAATAGCGGTCATCGCGTTTGGTCACTGCYGGGTACATGCCCATTGCCTGGTTTCAGTGGTCTTGCAAGGTTTGGCAGTCTACGGTAAAGGCTAAAATAAATGGAATCGCGGGACATGTTCTGCAGGTGGACATGGACCCAGAGTGGGCAAGCTGAGCCTTCAGGACAGGCCAGGCTGGGGTAGGAAATGTGCCTCAGACTAGCAAATCTCCACTGGAGAGGYGCTACGAATAGCCGTGTTGCTTCTCCTGACCACTGGAAACCAGCCCGGGATATGGCCACTTTTACATGAAATTGTTCCTCAGTTCATAGACGTTAGCCCCCGGTGTAGTCTTTTTGCAGTGATATTCACATTACAAACATTAACATTACAAAGCTCTTAAGTGAAGTAGATTCAGCATACCCGGCTTGACTCTTATGTCTGCACCGGTGTAAATCAGGGGTAACTTCAGTTAACTCGGTTCAGTTATCCTGGGGTTAATTTTGCCTTCCCTGACAAATCTTACAGGCTTCTGTTTGAGATATAGAAGGGTGCGTGTTTGTGCTCAGTGTTGCTTGGGCAGCTGCCTTAAAGGACTGCCAGAAATTCCCCCAAATCTCGGGATGTCTTTTATGGCAGATTTATCTACTGCAGAGATGCTTCCTGTCCCAAACAGCTGTTCGTGTGCCATAAACAGCAAAGAAACCTTCTGTTTCTGCCAGACTCCTACTAAAATTCATGAGATTCAAACCACAACTGCTCACTGCTTGTAGTCTGAGGTATTAATAGTGTTCCCCATTTGCCTTCTCTCCTGCAATCAGAGGAATCAATCAAGCTTTTGCAATCAGTCAAGGCRGTGAAGAAGCTCTGAGTGCTAAGAAACATTCAGGCTTTTAACCATGTCTTCCTGCATGCTTCTGTATGTTGCTTTCCATTGGTTCTTTCCACTTAATGAGTTTCTTCAGAGCTTTGTCAAYACTGTTTCTTATTCTGTCTCCTCCACTGCAGAGTAACACATGTAAAATTTGCTCAAAAATCTGGATTTGACTCCCTCCCCCACTCCCACTGCAGTCCTCAGYTTTTGCACAGTGAGTGAGGCATGTTCACAGGTATCTTTGCAGAAGGGATTTTCCATGCAAATGTACACCACGGTTTACAGGCCTGGGGTGGCATTCAACCACAAACGTTTTTTTTTTTTTCTATGATCATAATCTCTATCAGGACACTAAACAATGAAGCTACTATTTGTCCCACCCAATTCTTTRCTTTCTCCTTCTCGGTGGCAGAAGGCAGTGGGCTTCCTGAGCGTGAAATGACCATGGAAACGCAGCTTTGTGTATGCTGGAGTGAAGGGTGGGCTTGCTCCATCTCTGGGAAAGCCAAATGCTTTCCCAGGCAGATTGGGGCTCTTCCCACTATGACCTTTCATATAGCAATAACAGCCAGCATCTTGCCTCCTAAGGCCTTACTGCTGCTTCAGTATCACTTTGATGCTGCATGGGGCTTCATCTTGGGGTTAGAGGAGAGAAGGGAAACATAAGAGAGGTTGTGGAGTCTCYTTCTCTGGAGACCTTCCAAACCCTCCTGGATGCCGCCCTGTGCCCCGTGCTCTGGTTGTCCCTGCTGGAGCAGGGGGTTGGACTAAATGACCTCTGAGGTCCCTTCCAACCTTAAGGATTCTATGATTCTATGACAACGAAATACCTGTAATGCACTAGAATTTATATTGGTTTTGTTCTTCAAGTCCTGTTTCTTTTTTGTCTGCTGGGCCATAACAAAGAAACTGCTGAATGCCAAACTCCTAACAACCCCCTCTACCACCCTGAGGAAGCCAACACTTGTCCACCAGTAAGTAACAGCAAACTGCCTTTCAGTTCTACCGGACTGCAGATTAGTTCTGTGCAATGACTGCATGGCAGATCTCAAGAAATTCAGGAAAAGAGATAATCCTCTACACTGAGGAGAACAGCGTGGGGAGTTGGCAAAAGAGACTTTTTGCGTTCCCTGGCCAGAACTGGGACCATCATCCCGGCCGCTTGGGCTTTACTGCAGGGCTTGGTTTGCTTTGCCAGTCTCAGACATCTCAGAGGCAGGTCAGCACTCGGCTACATCTCTTCCAGTCATGCTTTCAATGTAAGCCTAAAGCAGGGAGAACGGGCTCATTCCTGCCTGGAATCACACATGAACTCATTCTCAAAGCCCACACAGAAGGTCACAAGGCTGCTAGTGTGGCACTGCAGTTCCATGAGGCTGGAGAGAAGGTGTCCTAGTAGGTGCATTTCCACTTCAGTGACGAAGCCTTTGGGATTAAGCGTCCAGTGTCTAGGAAGCGAAAGGATGAGGAGTGGAAAAGCTCTGACCTTGCAGCAACCTGCCGAGAAGCAACAAAGATTCCCTTTAACCATGTACGGCATAAACAGCAAGGAACGCGCAAGGAACAAAATTAGAAAGGAATCTGATAGATAGCCCAAAAGATAAACGCCACTTTAGGCAATGTTACTTTAAACTGTTGACAGCAGCACCATTCAGAGAGAAGCTGTGAGATCCAAGTGCTTCTCTGCTTCTGGGTGGGATAAGGTGTCATGTAGAATGTGTTTTGTGTTTTTGTTTTATCTGCCTCTCTCCACACTTCTCCATTGAGAGCAGACACACTGGAAGCATTAAACACATACTGCAGTGAGTTTGCTTCACCAGCACATCCCCACATCAAAGGCATTACTGGAATCTATTGATTCTGGCAGAATCACAGAAACCTGTGATGTTTTAGGGAGAAATCATGCACTTTTCAGTTGATTTGTAGGGGGAAAAAACGAAGAAGAAAAAAAAACTCCACTACGTGCAAATACTCACTCTGCACAGAAGCCGATAACTTGCAGAAGTTTCCAGTTGTCTCTTTCACTGCCAGTAAGTCCTCAAGGATACTTTTATTCACAAATAGAAGGGTGTTAGTTAGTTTACATGATTTACGTGATTTTCGTTAGTTTACAAAAAAATGGCCTACTTAATTTTTAAGTATTTTCACTGTTTGTGAATAACATGTGATAGCTCTTATCTGACCTGCTGTTTGCTTCCTCTTTCTGAAGTGAATGCACCCTCTGCCAGTGAACTGTTTTGGCATGTGGCCCCATGAAATATTTCAAGAAGCCAAGAAATTATCTACCACACTATATCAGAACCACAGATCAGATTACTGCTACACTTTGGGAGAGGGCCAGGCAGATTTACTTCTCATGTAGATATACCTGGCCTGCAGCCTCATTGGAAAACCAACTGTTGATCAAAAGATCCATCTGTTATTTTAAAGATCCATCTACTATTTTGACCAAAACTAGTTTTCCTTTCAATTTTGCCTAATAGATATGAAACCATTTCAGTGACATATTGCTTTAATACAACAAACGTTTCTATTAAAAATTGCCYTGTTGCCTGTGCTAGCCTTGTGATTCAGAGCAAAAAGCTGGAAAGGAAATAGATCAGACTACACGGTGGGAGCAACCATGTTACTCTGCYCTGTTTTCAGCACATCCTCATTGGGATCCTTCTGGTTCCCAAGGAAAAGCGCTGGAAAGCCAGTGCATTCAATGCAGAGTAATCCTCTCATGGTTTTGCTCTTCAAAGGCAGCCTCTCAACACATGCCTCAGCTGCAGGCCTTGGGGGACAGGTCCACTCGCAGTCCCTTGTTCACTACTAGCTTTGCAGTCTCTCTTGCTGCTTGCCAAGGCAGTGGCACCTTCTCTTGGCCCTTGGGCAATGAACCCTAGTCTGGCCTTAAAGGACTTTGTGATAATTCAGGCCTTGTCTTCTCATGGGGGAAGAGSCTGCCTGAGTGTCTAATTATAGATGGATGGAAAACTATGTCCACTAAAGGATGCAGATAAGTTTTCCAATACACAGCACAGCACTAATCAATACTTACATCAATACTTAATTTGTCCGTGAAAAGTGGAACGGCTTCAGCAGGAGGGAATGAGATCAACTCTTGCAACTACCAGAGTGCTATGGACTGTTACATGAGAGGGGAAACAGGGGTTTAAATCCCTTTGCTCAGTCTTCRTTCTTGAATCCTTGGATACAAGGACATTGACACTGTTGCCAGGAAGACTTTGACCGTACTGATCCATCTTTAGCTTATGAAAAGTAGTAGCGTCTTTCTGCTCCCGCCAATGTAATGTAAAGATCCTTAATGCCTGAGTAAGGGCCCACTGGGACCAGGCTGACTCTTCTCTGATCTCAAGGGACTGGCCTCTGATGAAAAGCATTTACCTCATGGCCACTGAGTCAAGCCCCAGGGATCTCCTACTGCTTCTTAAAAAGATCTGCAATTTTCGGTAAGAGACGGCGCCGTTACCCACTTGTCAGCCTACACAAATACACTTTCTTGTGCCACAGCTGCTCCTCAGCCGAGGTGTTTGCAATGTTCCCTGGGAGATGTTCGTTTCTGGGCTCGTCCCCACAGGAACATAAATGGTCTGACTCAGTGACATGGAAACCTTGCTGGGAAGTGGGGGAGATGTGTCTCCAATGCATAAGCAGTGACATAAGTGGTGGGGAAGAGGAAAACAACAACTCCTSTGTTGCAACAGGAGGTGAAGGTTTCAGCTCTTCATGAATGGTTCCCCTAATGGTGACTAAACTGTTCCCTTCGTTCAACCCCCAGCTACCGGCTAACRGAGAGACCGTAATACATTCTGCGTATCCCTGTAAATCAGCCTGCTTTGGATCATCCCGTTTCAAGTCTCCTCCAAAGGTGTCTTTTAATGCATTGGTTTCATGAAATATACTGAATACAGATTTTGGTTATATTTCAATCACCCATTCTTATCACGTAATTGCCATAGAAGCAGGAGCTGCAGCCCCGATGGTTAGGTGACAGGACGGTAGGCATGTCTCACAATTTCTGTGTGTGTCTGTGCTTGTCACTGTGCCTTGCTCCTGAACTGGGGTTTGCCTTATTAGCCCTTTCCTTGAAACACATTATTAGCAATCCTGATTTTCATTTAGTAACTTTTTCAGGATACTCCATTTTCTTACAGGAGTCTGGGCACACTTAAAAATCTGTCTGTCTATCTATGACAGCTGTAATTTTAAAGCATAATATCTACTCTAGGCAACTCAAACAAAATGGATGGACTGAATTATACAAGTTGTGTTATATAAGGTGGAGTTGCTTAGGAAAAGCTATCCCAGACAGTTCCAGGAACAGTCRATCACTGTAAAAAATGTAATAGTCTCAGTTACCTGTGGATTTATTGAGCAGCCCAGACTGCRGAATTACCAAACCATCTGACAAGCAGGTTTCAAGAGTTTGTGTTTCTAAGCTTTTAAGAACCCACAAATAGTCCTTGTTCATGATGACTCCTAGACTGTTATATGAATATGAATGCACATAACAGGAATATCTTGTTGTCTGGTAAACAGTGCTCAGAAGTTAAGTCTGTGCCTCCCAGTGTCCAAACAATTGGCCAGGCTTGCGCTTTGTTTTGGGGGGAGAGAAGGAGTGAACAAACAGGGCAAATGTTCATCAGACTGCTGAAAGCATTACAGGAAGGGGCTCAGACTTTGTAGAGATAAGTAAACATGAGAGCCTACTCAGAACACAATAGAGGCTTAAATTTATTCCTTAATAATTGTTCTTCCTTGAGGAGTGGCTTTATAGTGCTGACCTGGGCATTGTGGCAACATGGTCAAGCTCCCTCCCTACAGTGTCTTGTGGAGGGATCAGAGCAGGCTCAGCCTATCCCATGTGCGTTATTCCTCGGGGAAAGGAGATGACTTTTGATGTCATATGGGAAAGAACACCTCAGATGTGGAGTAGCAGAGATTCTTTCTGCTATGGATGGTAAAAGCCCTGGTCTTCTTTCCCAGTTGAAGATAACCTATGTAATTGCATTGTTTTTTGTGAAGRGACTTTTAATAACTGCTTTTTTCAAATATCTGATAGATATTACCATTTCAAATACCTGATAGCCAGTATGGGGATGACAAGTCAGGTCTTGGGCCTCATAGCCCCACAGTGGTAACCAGTAGTTCTTCAGCAAGGTGCCTTCCCTTAAAGGCCCTTAAAATCATTTCATTTTGGTCTCAGCTGAGACTGGGGTCCATTCTAGAGGGCATAGCTRAGGAGGTGAGCCATTGGGCATGGTGTGTAAACAGCTGGAGGAACAGGGGATCCTGGGGAGCAATTTCTCACGCTTGAGCATGAGGCTAAGARAGGGATGAGGGAAGCCCTGTAGAGCCAGCAAGGTGGGATAAGGGACAGGGAGRAAAGAGTAGGAGGAAAAGTTCTGTGGTGGACATGAATGTAGGACTGAAAGAAATGGGTATCTGTGTGCATGACTTTTATATAGATACATACATATAAAGATACAGGTGCATGTAAACATATATATATATATATACACACACACTTATATGCATATGTATGGTTGATGTTCATGCTTGTGGGGTGTGTCTAAAAGTGAAAGGATTCTTCCAGAAGAACTCCCCAAATCTCCTGTCCCCTGAGTTATTCAGTGATTCTTCAGCTGGAAGAGCAGGCAACAGAAGAGCTGGGCTGTTTTTTTCCTGCAGAGCATTGCGAGAGAGGGAAGAGATTGAGAAATGAAGAACCACAGTCACACTGAAATGTTTTTGTCAGAAGAACTCTTTCCAATAACTCCAACCTGTCACTGAACTATTTTCCTCCCTTTGCTCACTGGGTCATTGTGACTATGTCTGGGCTGTGTCATGACCCTTGACAGACAGCACCAGAGATGTTTCTGAACATGTGGGGATTGCCCCAGAAGTTGCAAGTGATTGGAGTGACCTTAGAAGAAGCCACAGCAGAAGTCAGGCTGTGAAGCAACATCCCCTGCACAGCGTGCGGCCTGAGGAGCTGCTGGGCACCTCGAGCACGGCCAGCTAATGCAGTGCTTGTGCACAGCTTCTGCACCTGAACTCTTCTGAAGAATTCCCCAAAGCAGGCAGGACTGTCCTTTGAAATGAGTGTTTGTTTCTCCCATCTGCCCCAACGGATCGTCTGTCTGTTGTAGGGTGGCAAACTGGGCTGTGATGTGCTTGAGAGGAGAGCTCATTTTTGGAGGGCCATCTCACAGCACCTTCTTGCCCAAGTCACAGCCCGGGGAAGGTACCTGCCGTCCAAAAATGCTCTCCCCACCACATACATTTTTCCCAGTTAGGCTACTACCAGCAGGAATACTGGGGGCAACAGGAACTGGCACATCGCAAAGCAGTGGGAGCAGGGTGAAATGGTAGTTCAGACGCTGATTTATGCTGTCTAATTGGATGACTAATGCTGCAAGCTCTCTAACGAGCTCCCGCAGTTTGGAAGAATGAACATGCAGAAACTCCCATGCAAAGCTCTTCCCGCGGATGGGATTCCCTTTCCTTACCCGCGGAGGGTGATGAAATGAGCCAGCTCTTGGAGAGGCTGAAAGCCATTTTTCCAGGAAATGAAGCTATTTTAACTCTCACATATGAGCTATGGCTTTTCCCAATGTAGCACAGTGGAGCCTCGCTCCGTATGGAGTAAGACAATGTCTCGCTGCCAGGAGCTGGTGAAACACGTGTCTGCTCAGGGTGATGTGATATCCCTTGTGATATACACGAGGGACAGGAAATGCCCCCAAATAGATGCCATTTATTGACACTCTGTGAGAGATTCCAGCAATAATCTTGGTCATGAAGGAGTCCTGGCTCACCTGTTGGACTGAAGAACATTAAAAATTGAAATCACAGCAGTTCCTCTGTACCTTGGAGAAGCACTGCTAAACCTAACTAGGAACAAATACTGCCTTAGAACATGTCCCTTCCATTATGAGAAGTGGTGACAACAGCAGCATGCTGAAAAGCAATGCCAGCAAAATAAATAAATGAAACTTAATAAACTGGCCCTGGTAGGAACTCAAGAGAGGACGGGAAGAAAAGACACATAGAAGGTGATGAGACAACCTTTGTGCTATCCTGCTTCTCCTTTTTCAGGCATGTTGCAATGCCACTCAGTAGGAAACAGGAATCTACGTCTGTTTCCCTGCCGTGTGCTCCCTGGGGAGCTGTTGCAGCTCTCCGAGAGACCTCATATTTCTTTGCCGGCCTCTCTCCAGTCCCACGTTTGTGAGCGCGAGGGCTGGGGCAATCAAGCAATCAAGCRCTCTCCCTGCTGGTGTTTTCTCCCCTGGCCTCATGCTGACCCCTGAGGTTATCTGACAAGGCTTTTGTCAGACGTCAGCAGGAGCCAGGGCTGGYGCGAAGACAGCGGCGCAATACGGGAAGTTGTTGTGCTTCTGTGTCTTGCTCGGTGCAGAAGGCAACCCGGCGTTTATGGTCTTTCAAGGGCACATGTGGTTAAGGCGCTATCTGACAGCGTAAGAATAGTTGCTGCTATAAAACTGCCAGTAAAAGCAGGGCCTGAAATCTGCTGCACTACCTCGTGTCTCCTGGGGACAGTTTTTTCTTTTTTCCCCCTTTTAATAGCTTAGTGAGAGGGGTCAACCTAGAGGCACGGGCAGCCTGTGGTGAAGCGTGGACGTTGCCTTGTTTGGACAGCTCTGTGAYGGGCTCAGCCCTGGTTTTGGCCCAGTTCGGGTGATTCAGAGCGCAGGCAGCGCTTCAGCCACGGCGACTTCACAGCCAGGTGCTGAGTCACGGGCACCGTCCCTGAACTCTGCTGTTTGATCTGGACGCGACGGGCACCAGCCAAACGTCACGCAGGGCTTCCGTGTAGCTACGGGAGAGGCCATCCTGCAGGCAACCGCGGGGAAAAGCCTGTGAGGGTGTTGGACACCTTCTCCATGGGAATTTAGGTCTCCAGCAGAGGTTGCYGGGCTGGAGGAGCCCTGAGAATGCCCGTGGTCCTGGGCTGCTTCAGGCTGATGAGGCGCCTGGTGGGTTACACAGCGGTGCCACCAAGGGGGCTGCAGCTGGGCCCCTGGAGCTGCTGGAAGATGGTATCTCAGTCCTGCTGGAAACCTTCCAATTTCAACATCTCTTTTCTTTCTTCTTTGAAAGATGGCAAAGGGGGAAGCCAAGGTGGGGCGTCAAAACAGCACCACAAAAAGTCGCGACCGCTGAATTCTGGCGCGKTTTTTTTTCCTCAGGGCTCCTCAGAAAAGCTTGTTTGGGAGCGAGGTWCTTTAAAATATCATGCTTAGAGGGAAAATGCCGTATCTAGCAATAACAGTGACCCTTCTTCTAGCCTGAGACGCCTAAAAGAAACGCTCACTTGGCTCTCCTCGCATGGCTGCCTGCGGACCCCCTTCTCCCACCCTCCTCGGCCCGGCTGYCTGTGGACCCTTCTCCAGCCCCGGCAGGCGCAAGCGGAGGCCGCCCCACRTGCTGGGCACATCCCGGAGCAGTGGGGACGGCAGCTGGGTGCCCTCCCGGGGCCTCCTTCCCACCAGAGCTGTCGGAGCGGCCATTGGCAGCGTAGGCCCCGCGGCCACCCGGGGGCCTCCGCGTGTGTCCCTGCTGACGGGAAGSGGAAGGGACGTGCCGCAATTAGAGCACCAGCGGGATTTCAAAGCCATGGTGGAGCCTTTGCTGGTGTAACGCTACGGGACTGAGCCCCTCAGAGAAACGGGAAGGAGTCGGAGGCAATTAGCGATTTGCCTGAGGTGTTTCTGTGTGTTTGAAATGTTTTGACTGAGGCTCCTCAGGCCGYCTTAGTCATTAGACCACACATCCTCCGACCTCCCCGGGTGGCATCCGGACAGTCCTGTCAGGGTGGAAATATCAAGAAAAAATGTATCTTCACATTTATCTAGGAAGAAGTTTCCCACACCCCCTTATGGCTCTTTCTGTTTTGCTTCTGAGATCTTGTTTTTCTGAAAAGTTAAAATAAATCTTCAACTGCAACTGCTGAACTTTTTCTTGAATGCAGTGTTTGTTACTAGATAATCCTTTGAGGGAAAAATATTAAAAAGTAGCACAGTGTGTTTATTGCCAGATTAAAGCTGGCCGAATGAGGCTGATCAAGTATTTTAAATAGAGCATGACATTTGTGCACTGCAGAAAGCTGCTGTGGTCTTTCTGAGCTGCTGACCACTGTTCCTCTTCCTTTTGAATTTGAAATATTTCTTATGGCCTTTCTCTACAGCCCTTTGAACTATTATGTAAGCGACAGATCCTGAATTTTATTCTGCCTAGTCTGTGCTGCTCCAAAAGAGCAYAGAGACAAGGGGGCTTTTTCTGCCCTACATTTCTAGCTGGTATTGGGCCATCTCCTTTGGCCTTACAAGCAGAAATAAGGGCTAATTTCAGGCAGTCACAATGTCTAACAAGTACTGAATCATACCCTAGTAATCCCAGTGTCCAGCACAAAATGTGGAAATCAGTGAAAAAAACATTTGTTCTTTCTTGCTTGAAACTACCTTAAAGCAATTATCACTTTCTTTAGAAATGTGATATTTTGAAAAGCTTTCAAGATTGTTTTTCYCTTTCTCTTTCTTCTATTTGCTATTGAATACTATCAAAAGTAACTGTAGAAGGAGAGTGACTTTAATGGAATTTAAACAGGGTCTTGACCTTCTCCAGAAGGTCTAGACGAGCACTTAGAGCCTCCAGCTCACATTAGTGTGATTTGAAAAATACTCCCATGTGGTGACTGGAATGCAGCAATTTGGAGGACTCTTTCCAAGAGAGAAAGCTTATAAAAAATATAAAACAAAAGCATTTCTTGACAGCAAAGTGGGTATTTGTAGGTAAATGTAGCATTTTCCCCAGACCCTTTATTTTAAAGTTACATAGTAACTACCCAGAAAATTTCTTCAGCTGCACACGAATCTTTGACTTTTACAGCCATGAACTTTGCTTTTACTTAGTGCCTGTTTGCTTGAGACCTTTTTGACCTGCTCTTCTGGCAGTGTTCAATGGAAGTACTGGCATGTGGGCAAACCGAGACAAGAGCTGAGCGCAAGAAAATCGTACTGCACCTTGTGTCTTGACTGGCATTTCTCCATTACAGTGAGCTCTGGGAGAGCACAGAGCACCTCCCTGCACAAAACTCACAGTGGGCCATAGTCATGTAGCTCTGAAGTTCAGCTTTAGATGCTGCTCATGGCCAAAAAGATCTAATCAAGTGCATAGTGGACTAGACATGCACCAGTCTGCACTTCATCTGGATACTACATGTCTTTCAGACCGAAAAAGCTGTATTGATGTGTTCTCCTTGCTGATGTGGCCTTTAAATTACAATTAGATATATCTCCACTCCGATCAAAGTTGTTTTATAGTCCAGCACTGTCCTAGAAGCTGATACAGCAGCATTCCAGACCACCACACACATTTTTTGAATATCTCAATTCTAGGATTTCACTTTGTGCAGTCAGTGGAAAAGCCTTCAGGATCATACAAGGGCTAGGAATCTGCTGGAAAATGATCCTTGCTGAAAAAACAGCATTTCCCCTCCACACCGCTGCCTGCTGAGAGCAGGAGCGAGAGCAGCCTGGCAGGCAAGGCTGTAGGTGCAGTCCTGCTTTTGCTACTTTCTTTTTACAGTAAGTCAGATTGCAGACAAGCAGCATAGGGAAGGCGCTGGTGGTCCTGGCTCTCCCACCGGAGCCTCCCATAAGAGAAAGACACTGATATTTGCAGTCACTGGAGAATGTCAGAGCATAAATCTGGCCCAGAGCTCAAAGAAAGCCCCTGAATGGTATTTTCTCTTCAAAGTCTTTAAAGAGGGATTCCTTGGGTCACACAGTGAACTGGATCAAGTGTAGGAAACAGGGAGAGAGCTGCTGCCACACAGAGAAGTGCTCCCTGGGGTCAGGCCGTTGCAGCCCCCTCCGTTGACACTCTGCCTCCCTCTTTTCCTGCACTTCCTTTCGGTAGCTGCTCTCAAGGTGCAGCTGGCTCTTTCTGCAGCTGCTGTTCTCATCCTGAGAGCATCCTGCCCCGTGACGAAGGGCTGAGCCCACCGAGGTCACCATTCTGTGACCACCACCTCTGCACGGGACAGGGGGAAATCTGCCAGCTCAGTCTTGTCCTTTCCCTCCTCAAAACTCACCCCTTCCTCAGAGGGGAAGGGGCAGAGGGGAAGCTCCTCTGCTTTTTTCTTTCTCAGCCCCTGATSTTTTCAGCTCTTTCACCCCAAAGCCCTGCTGCCCCCTCTCCTCTTGCCTCCTGGCTGAGGATCCTGAAAGGAAGACCTGTGTTTGTGTCAACACCACCAGTTATAAACTTGCCCAGTTACCTGGTGGTTTTGATCCCTCCTTTATTAAATAATCCCAATCCGCAGGTCAGCAGCGGCTTTTTCCTCTGCCCATATCCTGTCTTTCCTCCAGCCCCTGGCTGTTCATCCTGCAAACTCACCTTAGGCTTTCTAAAACAGAGGAAATCCCTCAAACCAACCAGCCCCTCCAACTGCAGCTTTATCTCCTTCTTCCTGTTTACTGCTGAGGTCCTTGAAAGAGYCATTTATTCCCGTTCCACAGCTTCCCGCCCTTATTTGGGATTTCGGGACATCTCTCACCTTCTCGGAAGCCTTGCCCTACTGAYCGGTCCTCGCCAAACCGAGAGGCTTACTCTGTCATACATGATGATCTGTCAAGTCACCACAAGTTACTCTACTCTCTCTAGTTTATCTGAAAAGTGGGAGAGCTGAAATCATCCTTTCCTCTGCTCCAGCCAAGCCAACCCGCCTCCCCAGGCCTTCCATTGCCATCCTGCTCCTCTGCGTTTGGTCAAGATTTTTATCCTGCCATTTAAAACCCTGGACTAAGGAACCTCTGTCCACAGTTCAGCTCAACTTTCCTCCTACTCATCCTCCCCAAGCTGGAGCACCCCAGACCAGWCTCTTCTGCTGCTCTCTGCAATTCTGGCTCCTACTCACACTTTCCATTTCCCCTTCATCCGCGCTGCTCCCTGGACTGCCAGGCACCTCACTTTTTCCCTGCTCACCAACTTCCCCATCTTCCCAGTGATGCCTTAGTGCTTGCTTTGTTCGCCCTGCGCTTCACCCACAACCTCTGCTCAATATTATTTGTTCCTCTTTCGGGCTCGAAGACAAAAATATCTCCCCACCCAGGCAGCTCGCGYGGTCGGTCAGGTTTCCTCGGGAGCTGTGTGAGCAATGATGTTGTTTATGTGCCAGGCAAACACACCAGCCCAAAGGGAAAGAGCGGGCAGTTCCTGTGAAAACCCTTGCACTTGGTTCCCATAGTGTCACTTCGCTTCAGCTTTTCTTTTTTTAAATCCTCATCAGTCATATTCTTGATTTTTATTTTCGTGCACAAACACAGGCACGCTCCCTCTGTTGCTGGCATAAGAGGTTGTTATAGTRCTGCAATTCATTCAGGGAAAGCTGCCCACTGTATAGGGCAGGCATGTTGCAAGCCTCAAGGGTCACAGTCATAAATCTTGCCGACTCTCCTGTTTACTCCCTGGCAGAGGTGTGTTTTTCAGCTTTCAGTGCTCTTCTCCCCRGATTTCCATTTCTCCTCTTTCTCTTTCATCTCACAGATGGTTWTTCCAGCAAGCTGTGTCCCTGTGCTGCTCACTGTTTGGTGCAACACCTTCCTCGCTCTGTTCCCACCTCGTTTTCCCACCAGCCTGGGGGAGCGGTGGCAGCATCCGGCTTTCCTGCCATCCCTATGGCCCTTTCTAAGGGGCCCTCCAAGCCCAGCCATGGCTTTGTCACCCCAGCCCCATTCCCCATTCCTGCTGCAGCTCCCGGGGAAGGGCAGAGTGACAGGGCTTCAAAGGGCAGCTGGTGGTGGAGACACCACCTCTCCCGCTCCCGCAGTGCCCTGCCATGGGGAGCCTGTGGTTGGGCCTCGGCTCAGGCCGCCAGGCTGCAGGGATCCCCCTTAGGTCTGTCCTTCTGGCAGAAGAACATGGAAGCAAGTCTTGTGTGTCACCTTTGAWGCCCCATGAAGGCCCAGAGCAGCCTCCGGCCCGTGCTCGGGGCGCTGCGCCCGAAAGCGGCAGGAACGAGGAGGGTACACAAGGAGGGTGTCGCGGGTGCCGCCGCGCGCSCGGGCCTGAGCGCTCCCGTGCAGGATGTGGGCCGAGCCGCAGGGAAACCCATGGCTCTGGCCGCCTCCTCAGCGTCCTGCCCGCGCCTCGCCGCGCTCCCTGCCGTGGGCAGCTCGCGGCCTCTCAGGCTTGAGACATTCCTTAAATACTCCGTGAGACACCGAGAGGATGGCATGGCCTGACCACAAAGTGCTGCTGCTGTCATGACCGCTTGGGGATCTCTCCCAAAATGTCGGTGGTGGGGCYTGGCACTGACTGGGACTGTGCTTCTTGCAGCTCTCAGTCAGAAGAGAAAAGAAATAATAACAATAAAAACGTCCTTTCTTAATACAGTTGTGACTTAGGGACGTGCAGTGGTTGATACCTTCTCTCAGGTCCCTGAAGCAGAGTAGCTCTCCTGAGCTGGGGGGAGCCGAGGGAGTACCTGAGATGGGATAGAAGATTTTGGATCCTCTGGTTTAAMAACTATGAGGAGAATTTAGCTCACTCTCTGCACTCGAGGCATCTTCTTGCATCATGGGGACTTGAACCTGCCCTGATTGCAGAGTCATAAACCACAGTTTGGTTTATGATTTGCACGGGGCGGATGATACCTTAGGTGACATCTGATACTGTCCCTTGTTCAGAGCAGAGCCAACTTAGATTGGGCGGCTCTGGGATTATTCATCCAGTCAAGCTCTGAATATTTCCAGGGGTGCAGATGGAACAGTCTGTTGTCAACCCAGTCCCTCTCTTGTCAACCCAATCCAGCGTGTGAATAGCTTCACAATGACTTTTTCCCCTGAAATTAGGATTTTCCTTGTATAGCTCATGTCAGGTGCCTCTCACCCCGTCCTGGTGCACCTCTGATAAGACCACCTTAAGCCACAGAATGCCAATTCCTTGGCTTGTGCTTTTGATATTCTGGCCTCAAAAATCCCAGCTGTTCATACAGTATTTATAGGGAGCCAACAGCTTAACTCTTTGCCCGTAAAACACAACCCCTGGCACAAGAACTTTCCAATCCAAGTGACATACTAAAAGCACCAGCCTTGATCCCCAGCCCATGGACTGACATATCCAAGCCATTAACAAAGCTTGTGCGGTCTATAGAGCTGGCCATCTCAAATGCCTAGCCGCCAGACAGGGCTCTGCAGTCCTCCAGGAGCACTGCACTACATCCGTGCTGCATTTTATTGCTCAAAAATAGTTTTGGCATTTCCATCTGCAGCCGGGTCCCTGGATTGCTGATTAGCTATTGAATGCATTGTAGGGATGTTCAGTGYAGTGGAAAAAGAACTGAGCCCTGCAGAATGATGTCAGAAAGAGAGAGAGATTGGGCTCTTGCCACTGAGAAAATGGGAGCAGAAGAATCAAAGTCTATGACTAATGACACAAGCCGTGAGCCCCTGGGAATACGGCTAATGCAATAAGCCAGGCCTGGGGTTCAAGGCAGGAACATCTTAGCAGTAAAAAGGGGAAACGAAGGATGTTAGAACTGAAATTACAGTCCTGCTGGGTCTGTTTGCTCAGAACTGCAGGATTATCTTGGAATTACCTCTCCTCTGACTCATGACATTTCTGTAGGATGCCTTGACTATAATGTGACTGACTTCTGCATRAGAGCAATTATTAGGAACTCATTCATTTTCACATTTAAGAAAATGCAGACATAAAAACGTGTGCAGAACAGGGCTGAGCTGGAGATGGCTCACTGGAGCAGTCCAGAGGAAAACCAGGGAGCGAGCAGTAGCTAAACGGTGCAGACAAGCGGGGCTGCAGGCCCATTGCTGCTTCTTAACAAGAAGTAGCCACAAAGAGACTATCCAGGTACTGCCCTGGGCTCCTCCACACGGCCTTGGACTGAGGCATTTGCTCGTGCTGCAGAGATTTTGTATCGGGAAAAGAAAAAAAATCAATCTCCCTCCTCCTGACTGACCCACGCATGGGGTAGAAGTAAAAAGGCTTTTCCTATCCTCAGACATCTGCGTCAGTGTCTTGGCTTGGCAGGATCCTTGCTGTCAGAGGTGATGGTGGAAGCAGAGAGATTGTAGCTTTTATTACCTGCTGTTTGTTTGAATTCTCTGGTCATTAAGACAGAAGTTCAGCCCGCTTGCAGCTTTGTGTGTCACTCTTGTTTACTGACCTGGCAATAGGTCTTTGTGCTGATGGGCTTATTTGATATAACGGCTTTTTTCCTCAGAAGTTGGGACATGAGGAAGGCGAATGCTGCATTGCAGCAGTTAAAAGGAAAATATATACATATATATATGGTGCAAAGCCTCTGTTTTTTTCATGCTTGAGCATAAATTAATTACAGTCAAAGCGTAATGCTAGTCACTGAGCAGAAAATCTAACCTAGTGGGTGGGCAGTGAATCCTGCCAGACTCACCACATCCACTTGGTGGGGATACCCAGCGCGTTACCGGAACTTGTCCAAACCCTTTGTACGCGCTCAGCCAAATTTTGCAGACGCGTTCACGATTTTGGCGGGTGAATCAGGAGGATGCACTGATCTGCTCACTCACTGTGTGGGGCTGCTTACGCAGAAAGGCACTACGGCTTTTCAAAGTCAAGCCCACGGCACCGCGCTCTGTTTTCTGGCGGCTGTGTGCACCTTCCTCCGCCACCTCTGATCTCCAGGCGATGCTGCAGCCCGTCACCCTCAAAGGGGGCAGAAGACAGGGCCCCTGTGCTCTGCATTTAGCATGTAATTACAGAGCGTTTAGGGGAGCTCGCCGGCTTGTGCTTGCGCATCCCAGAGATGGAAATGTCAGAAACAGCTCACATCAGTTTGTTAGCGCAAGAAGCGGCACTGCTATTACTGCCTATAAAAAACAACTCTCGGTTATCCCAGAAGAACAAGGCAGGCTAGGTAATTATGGTTTTGGCACAATTAGCACTCACTGAAGGCGTTTTCAGTGAAGCCAGGACAGATGACATGCTGTTTCTTTCCAAGAGAATGGAGACGGCTTTGTACGTTCCCGGAGTCCCTTCTCTGTTTCTGAAACACAGCTGCTAACCAGCGCAGACACTAACCAGCTGTTTGGGGTCGTCTGCGAGAACCTGCAGGGTAACTTTTAGGTAGACACAATGCAGTTGTCTTCTTAAACTATTTTGGACCTGGAGCGTACCAATTACGCTGGCTCCAGAGCTAATGAAAGGCTCAACAGCTGCAAGGGCTTTCAAGGATAACAAACTGCAYCAGCAAGGGAGCCGCCGGGAGCCAAGGCTGGATCATCTGGGGGCGCTGGGAGGAATTCAGCCCCTCCAGTGCCCCCACGCCTCTGTGCAGCCCCTCGGAGGCTGCAGCGACCGCTGTGTCTGCAGGTCCCCATGGGATGGTGGGTGAGGAGCACAGCAAGCCCGGTTTGCTCTTCCCGGGCTGCCCACGGCAGCGCTGACCTGCAAAGCCACCAAGGACAACGCGGGCTTGTCCCGGCTCTGCGGCTTGAGCAGGCACCCCCTGCATCCACACAAAGCCATCCAGCAGCGAAGGAGAAAGGAGTAGGAAGGGAGAAGGAACTGGCASAGGGTATAGAGCTTCCCACACCAGGCTGGAATTACATGGAGACTCCAGATATGGAAGAAAAGCTTCTCCATGGAGGTTCTCCATGCTGCACCGCCTGGCCGAGGGCGCTTGCAGGCGACGGGCAGCAAGGAGCTKTAGCAGAGCCTGCCCGTGTGAGTGCGGCACGCGGTGACCCCGCGCGGCGCCGGTGCCTCCCCTGCAGCCGTTTCCCGGCGCGGGGCTGTGCCAGCAGGGCGCGAGAGCTGGCGCGTCGGCACGCCGCGCGCGGCCTCTGCGCTGCCATCCGGAGGCGCCGCTCCTGCCAGGTGGGTCAGCGCTATTACAGGCTTTGCTGGCAGGGAAACAAAGGCAGGGAAAGGCGACCAAGGGGAAAAAGTTGCAACATGAGGAGATTTGCACTTGATACAGAGGGGAAAAAAAAA
>NW_020454883.1:623548-652471 GCF_003342845.1 Nothoprocta perdicaria | reverse complement strand
AAAAAAAAAAAAAAAAAGCAAGTTTCCATAAAGCAATGACATGCATATGCAGAAAGAGGGCAAAATGTTGCAATTTTGGCTTTCTGCCACTTCCCCCCCCCCTGCTCAAGATCTCACTAGATGCAATCTATGTAGTGCAGCTTTTCGTTACTCCTCCTTCAAAGCTGTCACCTTGCCTGGGTGGGAGGGGAGGCCCGGGAGGAATCCGAGATGCCCACGGCCGCAGAGGCTGAAGGGCATCGTCTGGCAGCACCTGCATCGGCGCCACTGCCTGACGTGCTCCCTCCCTGTCCCGTGCCCGGCTGCCCCTGCTCCAGCAGCGTGCCCAGCTCTGCACCCAGCAGGAGTTTCCAGCTTTCCTGCGCTGCTGCTCCAGGGACAGAAAGTTGCAGGCAGGCTCGAAGCTGGCCTTCCTTACGCCAGGTTTGCTAGGAAGTTTGTTTTATATCTTTCTGTGTTTTCATTATTGCCACAAATGGCTTTTACGTGAAACGATTCTCCAGTGAGACGCTGAAGGCCGGCTCAGTTGGTGTTTCTGCAAGGTTTCCTTGTCCCCCTTGGTGACATGTGCCGGGGCAGCGGGAACGGCGGCTCCTCAGKGTGGGGACGCGGTGACACGCGGCGCGCTCGGCAGGCACGTGCCCTCCGCRGGCTCGTTCCGCATGGAAACGCGGGCCGAGAGGCCCCGCGATACGCGGCGCGCCTGCGCCCGCCTGCCTGCGCTCCGCCGCGCCACGACCCGCGAGGCGGCAGGAGCCGCGCGGGCAGCGGGGGCGTCGCGTCCGCGGGCAAGGGGAGGCTGGGCGCGATTCCTGCCCACGCGTGCGCCCGTACGCACGCACGTCTCTGCCGTGCCGGTACTGCTCGCATCGCTGGCTCGTCTGTCAGCGAGGGGCACCACCTTCGCCGCCGCACACAGCAGCTCTGCTTGCGAGCTCGCGCTCTGGCAACAGGCAGCAGCACGTCCTTTTCCAGGCTCCTCTCTGCTCGGGAGGCTGTGACTTCCCCCATCTGCTGTGCCAGTCCGATATTGTTATCTCCTAACGCTGAATTTCCACCACCCAGGCTGCAGGCTTATCCTCTTCCATTTCACCTTGGGGCATTCCCAGGTTTTCCTCCAAATACTTTCAAGTCAGAGACTCTGAGTCACTGGCTTTTAAAAACTATGTTAAAGCAGAGTGCCAATCAGGCCCACATCCCCACTGTGCTCTCTCCTAAAGCCAGGCGCAAGGAATCATTAACAACATATTCAAGAGAATTTGTCTTTTTTGTCCAGTTCTGAAGCTGGACACAGATTTGGGGTGAATTGTTATCACTGGAAATTTCTTAGTGAATGGCTTCAGTGACTGGCATGGGATTGCCTGCTGAACTTTGCTGCCATCCGTGCCTTTAATACTTACTGCTCATTCTCTGGGTTTGGTCTTGGCATTTCTTTCTAGCCCTTGACTCCCAGCCCAGTGTTTCCTTTTCGTAAAGGTTGTTGCATTTATGGAGTACATTCTCCATAAATGCTCATGCAGCTACTGTGTTATCTGAGAAGCCCCCTGTTCATGAAAAGCAGGCAGAAAGAATGGAGCTGGACTCTGAAGACAGAGGAGCCTGCAGTAGGCTGCTCCATAGGAGGTTTCTTTCCAGTAAAGATGCAGTAACAGAAGTTTTAGTAACAGGTAGCTCCATGCTCTCTGTGTTGATGAGCTTTGCTCCGGTCTCTGCTCTGTTCACTCCACACTCCAAGCTTGTGCTTTACCCATTTCAGTGCTTGTTCTGTAAAGGAACTTTCTCCAGATCCCTCAGGAGAAGTGCTACCTTCTAGCACTAACAGAGGAGGCACACATCCCCCATGGCTTATCCTATCGATTTCTAGGGTGAGGAATTCACTCTTTGACTGAGGAAAATATTTATTAACACTATTAATAGACTGAAACTTTGRATCTCAGTTCAAACTGCATTTGACATTACCAACAACCAGAAAAGTTTCATGCTGTCAGAGGAATGCAGTAGAAAGTGTCTTGACTTTCTTATCTACRGTCTCTAGTTGTCATTAGCAAATGAGGATGGGTTTGGCCCTCAGATTGGTTTTTATTGACAGGCAGTGAAGCAAGAAGATGTTCTTGGAGGCCTTCCTGACTACACACCCCACCAGTGCCGGTTCTGTCCGTCCCAGATCATTGCTGCTGCYGGGAGGAGCCATCTGCAGCTCCAGGGTAATGCACATAGACCCACCACAAGTGGTTCTGCACTGGAACCTGGGGCCAATCAATACTCATTTTGGTCTCCTTCCTTCACACTCTTCCTCTGACCATTATGGAAGACAGAACATAGAGTCTTTCAGCTCAGAAAGCCCTGCTGCATGAATGACTGGCTAACTTCTTACCCAAGTAGGATCATGCTGCCTGGGAGAAGCCACGSCACACACCTTGGCTCCTCCATAGGCGTCTAAGTGGCCAGCAGTCTGGGATGTGATCAGCCCCTGACTCTCTCACCTCTATTTGCAGTGGAAATTGCTGTGTAACTAGGTCTCTTGCTCAACTGACCCCAGCGCCCAGCAATGTTATTCTCTGAAAGAAATCTKGCTGTCCTTGCAGCTCTAGAGTGTCAAAAATAACATGTTCATAGAGAAAATAGCTTTCAAGAATACTTGAACACAAATTACTCTCCTAAAAGGCAACTCTTAAGACCTAGAGAGCAATGTGTCTTAACCACCAACACTGGTAGCTACAGACATAATTGCAAAGCTTTTTTTTGGTTTTGTTTTTCTTTTTTCAAGTATGGAGTATAAGACTGGGGAAATATCTGCCAAATGGAAATGCACAAAATGAGCAGAGGAATGAAATCTGTGTTACTGATCTTCTGACGGGTGATGACTATAAGCACAAAGAAAACAGAGTGTGAGCCAACCCCAAACCCATCTAAAATGTGTAACATGAAGCCTTTCTGAAGGCAGTACATCCTGCTAGATGTAAGGACAAAGCTGTGTGTTCTCCAGCRATATCAGTTGTATAACAAGAGGGATAGCTCTGACTGAAGTACAAACATCTGGCTTCCTATTTCAGGAGTCACAAGCAATCTTCTCCAGTAGCACAAAGTACTCACTCACCCCAAAGTTAAAGCCTTTTTGAAACAATCACTGGAGAACCATCTGTTTTTGAGTAGTCTTGTCAGTACCCTTCTTGTGCAAGTTATTTTCAGGATGTTAACAAACAGCTCTATCCAAAAAGTTCYTCCGTGTTTCTTGTCATCCATGACTGCATATATTTAGATGCCATATGCCCCGTATTCTTTGCTCCCTGGAAACTTGGGGTCAGCTTGTGCCAACAGTCGGACGTAAGAAACTTTTCTTGTTCTGTGCTGTTGTTCAAAGGCTCTTGCTGAGCCCCAGGACCGAAGCRTTACACAGCTTACACATTTGGAAATAGACTGTCCTGGTGTCCCACTCACAAGCTGCGAGCCAGCTCACCTCCCCCTGCCCTTCTTAGTCTCGCTGGTTTGGGCTTACGAAGCCAGATTTCTGCTTTGTTCTCTAGAATGTTATTTATTGTCCTCCTCGTCATCACAGCCTACATGCGGGAGCAGTATGCAAGCATGTACGGAACATGATTCAATGCCGTGCACAAACCCTGTTGAGCTTCCCATGCTCTGCAGCAACAGGAATCCTCAAACGGACTGCAGCTGGAGAAAGACAGCTCCCGAGAGTGCAAGATGCCTTTGACCTTGCTTCTCTCATTTGTCTTCAACCACCCGTGTGTGCACACTCAAAACCCTGGAGAACTCATTACATTGCTGGCCTAGAAATCGGGTTTTCGYTCTCTGTCCCTGCTCGGTCTAACTTTGGGCAAATGCAATTGGAAATGTCAGAGATGCAGCTCCTATGTAATGTAAGAGGAGGATTACAGCTTTCCTGACACCGGAGCAGGGGGGTTACAACAATGCTGCTGACGTAGGAGGGGACGGGTTACCGTGCATCTGACACAGTAGCAATTATAGGAAATGTATTTACAGGGATGGATGGAAAACGAATTTAGTATTCCCATCCAGGGAAGGACAATAAAGGTGTGTTGCAACAGACCTTCCCCCTGCTCTGAAAAACCATATTTCTCACTTGTCCATCAGCACAAACAATCTGGGCTGTACGGCAGGAAATATCGGACGTAAATATCACATTAATCTCTGAGGAAGGATACCTGTTTTCGTAACTTGCTCATTCGCTAAGGTCCCTTATTAGTGGCTCAGACAATAGCTGGATATATCAGGTTTTCCCCGCGGAATAACTGTACCGCAGGCACTGCGCCGCAAACGAGACTTTTATTTTGTTTCTGTTTTCTTTCAGAGGGAGCAAAGTAGAGGCCGGGAGGGGGCAGGGAGAAGCTGCTGATTTTTGTTTGCGTTGCAGTAGACAAATGCTGTTAATGCCCTCTTCAAAAGAGTGCGGGCCTGCCCCCTGCTTGGCAGAGCTACAGGCAGACACAGGCAGAYTGAGCCATTACGGGGGACATCAGGAAAGCAGGAGCCTTCCCCTTGCAAGCTGCAGGGAAAGCACGACAAATCGCACATGTAATAACAGAGAAATAAGGTGAGGGGGCCCGTATTCATTTTGTTTGGGGGGAAGGACGTGCAGGCATCTGCATGAATGGCACAGAAATGAGGGGAGGGGAGCAGAGCCTGGAGCAAAGCAACATAAACTCTGCCACGTTTGGGTCACTCTTTTCCAGCGTGGTGATCAGCAAACATCGGTGGTGGCTACAAACAACCTGCACATGCAGCGAATTCCATTGACTCATATCTGCTTCCTCCCGGGCCCGTGTCCGCAGCACCCACAGCTGCACCACGAGGGCACCTCCGCATCCGATGCCGCTCCTGTAGAAAGCAGCACGAGGTCAGACTGAAGCCAACGAGGCTCCATAACCTTCCCATCCTCACAGACAGCCCCTCCGACGCAGCACCTGCTGCGTCTGCTCTGAACAAGGGTATCTGCACCGGCTTGAGAAGATCTGCCAGACCTCGCTGAGCAGGAAACCGTCTGGAAACCTTCGTAGCTGTAAAGCCAAGCGCGACAATGAGTCAGATTCCCTTCAGTCCTCTGGTCTGCCCATAAAAGGGTTCCCARAATTTCTTGGATGGGGGCTGGTACCTCAGCACATTTAATAGGCCTGCAGAAACACCCTTACCTATTTGTGGGGATCACAGAATCGCAGAGTGGTTGAGGTTGGAAGGGACCTCTAGAGATCATCCAGTCCAACCCCCTGCACACACAGGGACACCCAGAGCACGGGGCACAGGGCGGCATCCAGGCGGGTTTGGAAGATCTCCAGAGAWGGAGACTCCACAGCCTCCCTGGGCAGCCTGTSCCAGGKCTCTGGCACCYTCACASKAAAGAAKTTCTTCCTCACATGGAGATGGAACTGCCTGTGTTGCAACTTGTATCCATTGCCCCTTGTCCTGTCACTGGCCACCACTGAGAAGAGTTTGGCTCCATCTTCTTTACATTCTCCCCTTAGGCACTTATACATATTGATCAGATCCCCTCTCAAGCTTTTCTAGAGAAAACAGGCCCATCTTGTTTAGTCTCTTCTCGTAGGATAGATGCTCCAGTCCCTTTATCATCTTGGTTGCCCTCCGCTGGACCCTCTCTGCAAGCTCCATGTCCCTCCTGTACTGGGGAGCCCAGAACTGCCCCCAATACTCCAGGTGCGGCCTCCCCAGAGCTGAGCAGAGGGGCAGAATCACCTCCCTTGACCTGCTGGCAACACTCCTCCTGATGCAGCCAGGATCCCATTGGCCTTCTTGGCCATGAGGGCACTGCTGCCTCATGGCTAACTGGGGGTCAACCAGGACTTCCAAATCTCTCTCCATGKAGGGATCCACAGAGGAGCCTAAAGACCAAGGTAAGAAGAAGGAGCACAAGACGATCTGGCCTCTCGTCTTCACCTCCATACTCAGAGCTTGAATGTGGGGCTCCCATTGAGAGCTTCRTGTCAGATCAGGGGTGTCCAGGGCTGTGAAGCCACCTGGGCTGGAAGGTGGGGGGACAAAGCCTTCACACTCGTGTTACTCAGCTCTGGAGCCACGCACGGTGGCCTCTGTAGCTCTTCCCTGTCCCAGCAAGGCTATTTGGGTCCTCCCGCCAAGGGATCTCTTTCTCTCACTATGCAGGGGGTTTCCAGCATCGCTTCTCAGCTGCTTCCAACTGCTGGCACTCCTGGTTCCTAGCATCCTCAWCATGGACACCCTGTTTCCTTCTCAGCCTCTGGCTGCAGCCTTGGGAGAAAAGACAGATTCAAATTGCAGGTATGCAAATGTCAYTGGGATTTAGCAGGGAGGATGTTGGGCCAGGGAAGGGGGAGGGATAATTTCACAGGAAGGAAGCCCTTTGTCACATAGATCTGTGGACACATCGTCCTTTCTTCCCTGTTCTTCTATCTGCTCTGATGTCTGTTTATTTACTGTGTATTTTGTGCTTTGAAGCTGGCAGCACCTGCAGGACATACACAGCTGAACTTCTCCATCAGACATGGCTTAAAAGCCCAGAACAGAACACGAAATGACCTGCTACTCCTGCTAGGATCTCTCAGCCCTCAACAGACAGGGCGGATAAGCCACGGCGCAGCCACTGGCCTGGCCCCACTGCCCACAGGCCGGCTGGACCGGGGGGGCTACCATTAAACTGCCCGTGCTAGTCCCACAGAAAGTCCAGCTGGTGTAAAAAGGGGGCAGCGTGTCGGAGCTGCCCGCTGTATAAATCACACGAGCCCCGTATGTACATGGCTGTATTTATCCTAGCTCTTGGTTAATGTTCATCAACCCCGTTGCAGAGCGGAGGCTGGTTTCGTGGTTAAAGCTCTGTGCCTGGGCTCAGGACACAGAAATGAATTTGCCACAGATCTACCATGAGCAAGACGTGTCACCTTGCAGTCCTTCTGCCTTCCYGGGAGTAAAGCAGGTATAAAAGTAGGGGGTATTATATTTTCTTCCTTTCTGCTACCTGTTTCATCTGTGAATATCAGGTGCTCTTGGTGGCAGAGGACTCCTTGCAAGAATTTGCCCATGCACTTCTGAGCATGGCGCAGTTCTGTTCCGAGCAGGAGCCCGTTTGGCTGTTCTTGAGGCAAAAAGCAGCACTGTAAGTGAATGCAGATGCACACAGCCCCACGGGCTCCTGGGGTCCTCTTTAGTCAAAGTGTTTGGTTCAACACGTACTTTATCATGCAGGATACGTACATGGATTTTCCACGCTGTTGAGCTACCCAAGCTTGCATTAAAATCAGCAGATATTGTGGATGCCCACGATCTCTTCAAGCCAGTCCACAAACTATAACATGCCTTTCATGCAGATTTAAGGCATGGTTAGGTTACAGGTGTATATTAACCTTTAGTACCGATCCTGCCTTTCATCACGAAGACTGAACACCTGAAGGAAAAAAAAAAAAAAACCCAATAAAAGTGACTATTCAATGTTGATTGTTTAGCTTCTGCATTTTACTTTACTGGGCAGTGGAAATAACCTGGCCCGTTTTTCTTCTTACATAATCTTTTCTTGTGTCCATAGTCAGCTGTAAGACAGGTTCATGTGCTCCAGCACAGAGGAGCACTATTGGAGTCACAAACACGGAAGGGAAATGAGCCCAATAGAAGAAAGAAGCTCCCAAGGGCATTGTCTACCTCGCTCGCTCTGTGCCTGTACTTCCCTTTACACAAACACGGTTAAAGCCTTAGCATTAATGGTAGATTTTGTAGCATATTGTATTTAGGAGAGAACTTTAATTTACTTGGTGCTGAGCCTTTGAAAAGCTACTTGATAGCCCTAAATAAGGATGAATGCAGAAGAGGAGCCCTTCCTACTTTTATTCCACAAAACAAGCTCAATGTATTATGTCAGTGAAATGTCATCACCTTATTAATTGTGAAATGTCATGAACAGTAATGACAAAAGATCATTGTTGTGATGATAATTATGTAATTCTGATGCAATACTACAACCAAAGGCATTCCAGTGGTCTGAAACGTCTTTCTGGATGCCATTGTGATGCATCAGTAAGGACACGGAGGCTTTAAAAGTCAGGAATATTTCTGAAAAAAAAAATGTGGTGGCAGCCCTCACTTTTTTCCAGTTCAAATTCAAAGATACTTTGAAGTCATATTAAAAATACTTATGCCCCATTTTTTTTTAAGATGGAACTTTTGCCTTTAAAATAAACCTACCAATATTGTACTCAATTATCTCATCTTCTTTGCTTTAAATGTAGCTACACTTTTTGGAACACAATACCTTCAATTTCATGTTTTTCTAGGCCAGATTCAGACTTGGCTTTACCAGGAGCCACTCCATTGAATTCAAGAAAGTTTTACTCAATTACACTGTGTAAATGATGGGACTTTAACAGTAGCCCAACAAATCTCATTTTCAAAATAACCACAATGGTGTTTTCTGAAGAAAATAAAAGAAAAGGAGGGGAGGAGAGGGGGGAAGATGAGCTCTATGGAAAGCAGTGCTCCAGCCACCCTGCAGTACTAGACCAGGCTGACGTTAGCCGTAGAGGGTGAAATGGGTACAAAGAAATGCTTCCAGTTCCTCGAGTTTCTTTTTTTTTCCCTCCAAGTGAAGAAAGTTGCTATTGTTGTTTGTTTTGAAACTGATAGCAAATGCTGAGTGCAATGACTGAAGGCGGAATTGCTGGAAAGATCGGCAGGATGAGTTCTTGAGGGGCACGTTTTTATGCTTCTCCCCATCTGCAGATCATGCCACCCTTGCAGAAGGAGCACGGCACTTCTGCAACAGAGAAACACAGCAGTTGTGTCCTCCCTGGTTCTCCCTCTTCCTAGAGGACCTACAAGAAAATCCTTGTGGCGACACTGTGCCTCCTCACTTCAGTTGCTTGCCTACCCTTATTATGTACAAGGAGGCCCGGTAATTATCTCTCTCCTGACCACGGATGTTTCCCAGCAGTGATTTCTCCTTCAGTATATCCAAAACACCAGAGGGCAGCAAAAGAGTTAAGGCAGAAATTGCAAAGTCTAAACTTTCCCAGCATTAACAACTGCTGTATGGTGGTGCAATGGGATCATGTAAGAAGGTTGAAATGACTTAACAGTATCAATTCACAGTAAAAGTGGCAGAAAAGTGATCCAATTATGGCAATACCAAAATTGTGCAATAGCTACTTCTGATTAGCAGTGGTGGAAACAGTGGTGAGCCATATGTATGGAAATGGAAGAGAAACACCAAAAGGCTGTTAATAGATTGGAGAAGTGGTCTTTAATTTAGCTCTAAATAAACCACACAGTAACATTACAAGCCTTAACCATTATGTGCTGCTTCTTCTACTACAACAGCTACATGCACCCTGCCCTTTGGGGCAGAAATCACAGAATCACACAGAATCACAGACTGGTTGAGGTTGGAAGGGGCCTCTAGAGATCATCCAGTCCAACCCCCTGCTCCAGCAGGGACACCCAGAGCACGGGGCACAGGGCGGCATCCAGGCGGGTTGGGAAGATCTCCAGAGAAGGAGACTCCACAGCCTCCCTGGGCAGCCTGTGCCAGGGCTCTGGCACCCTAACAGGAAGACAGTTCTTCCTCGCATGGAGATGGAACTGCCTGTGTTTCAGTTTATACCCATTCTTCTTGTCTTTTCAATCTTATGCAAGTAATAAAATTCAGGATGGTGGGTTCTCCTCCATGTAGCCCTCTGGTGAGGTTTAAAAGGTCTCCAGGCAGTCCCAGGGCAGAGGTATCAGCCTCTCCTTGGACGGAAAAAATCACTATTTAAGACAGAGGACCAAATCCAGCCCACTGCTTCCCATTTGGGAAGAAAGAAATTAGGAATCCTCTAAAAAGAAATTAAAATGTTACTTTTCTGTCTGGGGCTGTCTGTCAAGCATTCTTCCTAAAAAGATCAGTTCTGTTTGCCATCCTAAAACACTTAATCAATTTCAAATGAAAACAGCAACTCTAATTAAGGGGAGGAAAATCCCACTACAGCAAAGGAACCATTATTAAGGTAATCTTTTTCTTTATAGCTCCTGGGGCACTGTTCACATGCAGTTGCTACTGCATATGCTGTTTGTGCGTCACCTCCTCTTCATCAGCTCCGTGGAGAACAGACTGTTAGCTTAATAATAACAATAACAACAATAATAATAATAAGTCAGCTTTTCACATGAGTTACTCAAAGCGTGAGCACTAATTGAACGTTACGGTTACATTAGCCGCCTTTGCCGCACAGTGTCACCTCCCTGGCAGCRGATGGCATAGGACTCCATGACCGTGACCTCCATCCTACCAGTGCCTCCACGTAGGTGGCTCCCTGTCCCACRGGGATCTCCAGCCTCCTTCCCAATTGTATTTTAAAGCTTGCAGATTTCCAGTGCCCCCGCTCACCACATAGGAGCACAGGGGCAGTGTGCCATGCCTGCACAAACCRCATCCGCCCGTCAAGGCAAAGGGCTAGCGCCCGAGTTACTGAGGGTGGCAAAAGCAACATTGTTAAAGAGAAGCAGAGGGAGTCTTGYTTGTTTTCCTGGGATTCCATGATGGATCTCTCTCAAATGTCCTGATGACAGGGTGCTCACACATCATGTAATTTGATTTACATAGATGGGCCCTCAGATCTCAGTTGCTCAAGACCTTTGCCATGAAGCAGGGAGCTGTAGCTCTCCCTTCCAAGGCACCACCTAATTTCCAGGGGCCTGGAGGATCCAATTTGGCGCCTCTGGGGGGAAGGCAGGGGGTGTCGGCCAGTGTGCTGTGAGACACACTTGCCATGTTAGGGGGAAGAGCTGGAAGCCCATCTGCCGACTGGGTAGTTACCTGTGAGGCAAAAAGTCTAGGATGACTCCAACGGAGAAGATTGAGTAACAGATGTTCCAGCATGGATGACTGTATTCAAGACTTATATGCAAGACTAGCACGGGATTTGAGACCAGGCAACTTGGCCACTTGCCGTGCCAAGCCCGAGCCCCTAAGGAAGTGCGACCCCTCGCTGAACRTCGGGCCCATGGGGAACCCGCGGGACGCTGCGGGTGGCTCCCAAGCAGCCCGCAGCCCCTCGGGCAGCGGGGCCGGCCTCTCGGGCAGGACGGCACCGGCGGTGCACGGCGTCTCCGTGTGTATATCTGCTCTACGCCTGCTCCCCTCCGCACCGGCGCCCCCCAGCCCCGCTGCACCGCCCCGGCACGTCCCGACGGCCGCGCCGGGAGCGGGCAGGGGAGCTCCCCGCGGAGCGGAGCGGAGCGCCGCGCCACGTCCCGCCCCGTCATGGCGGCGCGGGGGTTAACGGCCGCCGGGCGCGGCGGTTGCGACGGTTACGGCGCGCGCGCCGGCAGGGGGCGACCCGCCGCCACGAGGGACGCCGCGTCACGTGACCGCGGAGCGCCCGCTCCGGGCRGGAGGGGTCAGGGGACCCTGCTGCCCCCTGCCTGCCTGCGCCCTGACGTCACCGCCCCGCCGTCTCCCGGGCGACGGCTCCATCAGCGCGCGCGTCAGCGCAGCGCGTTGCCCGGCAACGCCCCGGTGCCTCGCTCCCCTTCAGCCTCGCGCCCGGGCGCGCGTCGCGCTGGCGTCAAAGTGACGTCAATGGCCCCGTCTCGGCTTTCGGCGGTGGGGGGGGGCAGCGGGGCGGCGCGGCGGGGCGGGGGACGAGGAGGAGGAGGAGGAGGAGGAGGAGGAGGAAGAGGAGGGGGGCGGCGCCCGGGAGGGCACAACCCACCCCGCGTGCTCCGCCGGCCCCCGCCGCGCTCCCCGCACACACACACGGACACACACACGCGGGCGGCACGGCACGGCACGGCGCGGCGCGGTCCGGTCCGGTCCGGCGCGAGCAGCCGCCGACAGCGCCCGCCGGCTCGCGGCCGCTCAACGGTCGCGCAACGGCCGCGCGCGGCGGTTGGGCGGCGCGGCGCGGGCGGAGCGCTGAGAGCCGCCGCGTCGCGGCAGCAGCCGGAGGAGGCGGCGGCGGCGGCCGGGGCGCTGCCGGGGGCTCCGTGCGGCGCCGGGGCCGCGCCGATGTGGCCCTCGTGAGCGCGGCCCCGCACCCGCGCGCACCATGGTGATCATGGCAGAGCACGCGTCCGTGCCCGCGCCGCTGCCCGCGCACGCCAGGCCGCTGCGCGTCGGCTTCTACGACATCGAGAGGACCCTGGGCAAGGGCAACTTCGCCGTGGTGAAGCTGGCCAGGCACAGGGTGACCAAGACGCAGGTGCGTACGCCGTGCCGTGGCCCGGGGGGCTCGGACAACCCCCGGCGTGGCGTTTGCGGAGCTGCCCGCGGCGGGCCGCGCTGCCTCTGCGAGCAGCGGCCACTAGCGCGGCGCCGGGCGCGGGGGGCAGCGGCGCCGGGCGCGGGGGGCAGCGGCGCCGCGCGCGGGGGGCAGCGCGGGCAGCGGCGCGAAGCTCCAGCCCGCACGGCCGCGCTTCTTGGTGCGGCGGCTCCGCCGAGCTCCCTCCTGGCTCGATGGAACTAACAGAGCTGAGGAATAAACTTAAACAAAAATCATACTGAAAATAGCAGTTCTAAGCGCTGCGATAGCTTCAGTGAATAACTGAAGAGTCTTCGTTCGCACTAACAGTCTTAGTTCGTGAAGAGTCCAGCGAATTAAGGACTTTTTGTAGACTTTAGCCATGCTTATTTTATTTTGTTTTGTGTGTGCAGTGTGTCTCTTTCAAAAGCAAATCTCACAGTGTCTAACCTTGCAAAAGCAGTTTGTTAATGTGCATCGGCTGTATTCTGTCTGCAATGTCTGTACAAGTCGTGTTGGTCCCTGTAGCAGAAAACAGTCTTTTGTAAGAAACTTCCCCACTAGGATGGGATGGATTAAAAGATTTGCAGAATCCCTCCAGTGCTAATTTCTGCAGTTCCGTTCGTTACCTTGTGTGCAGTTCTTTAACACAGAAAACAAAAATGAAAAAAAAAAATGTGCTGTGAATTCCGTGCAGTTTAGAAAAACAGAATCAGCTTTGTTGAACTGAGGCTACTTTATTTGTATTTTTGTGAATTTGTGGGGACTTTTTTGGGGGAAGAAGTTTTTAACAGTAGGAGTTTTGTAATATCTGGGGGGATTTTTTTTTTTTTAATCCACAGGTTGCAATAAAAATAATAGACAAAACGAGGTTAGACCCAAGCAACCTGGAGAAGATTTATAGAGAAGTTCAGATAATGAAGCTTTTGAATCACCCCAACATTATCAAGCTATATCAGGTAAGAGGTCAGCTTTTAAGTGCAGCGTGTAGATGAGATGTGCTTGTGCTCTCCTCTTGCACATGGTTTTACATTGAATGTTTGCAGAAAGAAAGCGTATTTAAGCAGTTTTTGAAAAAGCATGCTTGTATTAAACTGGTGTGTTTAAAAGACATTCAGCATTCTTTGAAAAAGTTTCTGTTACTTTAGACAGCGTATTGACAGAATAGTCCCCAAAATTTACAAGAAAAAGCAGACTGAAGTTTGCTACGGTCAGATAAAAGGAACTGATTGCCTGCCTTGTCTTTCCTAACTTGTCTTTCCCAACTCCTCTGCTCTTCTAGTTTAGAAACCTGAAATCTTACTTGCTCTTGATAGGAGGAAGACTTAGAGGCATGTGGTGTATCACAGAAGCAAGTGCAAAAGTTGCATTTGCTGTCAGTGGAAGGGATTTGGAAAAAMAAATAGCAGACAAATGGAGTCAGTCTATGGGGCAAAAAAAAAAAAGTCCATAAATGTTCATATTTCAAGATATGTCAAGAAATAACTTGTTTTATTATTCTGTTCTGGTTTGTGGTTTTGAAAGGGAGTTTAAAGGACCTATTGCCATAGAGTTTTACAATGTAAATTTTGGGCTGGATTTGTTCAGTTCCTGGAGGTGCATATTTTAATCAGTAAGATTAACGCACAGAAAACAGGAACACAGCTGCCTAGTGAGCAAGGACTGCTTTGCAAAGTCTAAATATTTGATCTAATTAGTATTTGGTGTAATTTCCTCTTAATCGCCTTAAATAGTGCCATGTGAATTGAAGAAGAAGGTGATGTGTCAGAGTCTGTCTAGACCTGTACAGAAGGTCATGAGGGGAAATGAATGGATTAAGATATGAAACGGAAGATCTGAAATTCTGTGTGCAGTAGTAAACACTATCATCAGCTGCAATCTCACCATTGGGTTTGTTAGCTTTAAAATAAATAAATAAATAAATGATTAATTAACATGTGAGGTTGACGAGCCAGTAAAGCAGGTGCTTAGGCAAGGCCTTATTTTTAAAGGCATTGACACACATGAAGCACTTGGTATTTATAGTATTAACCACCACAAGAAAAATTGTTCTGCAGTAACATTTGACGTCATTGTTGCCTATGGGGCAGTATAGGATACACAGAAGCGTTCTAACAGATCGGTTGATTTCACTCCAGTGGAATGGTGTGGGTGAAAATACTATTTCGAAGCTTTTGCAGAAGCAGGTTAAATTCCATCTAGTTGAAGCACTTCACTTGATTGAGCAAATGACGTTTGTAGGGGACCGTAATTTCTTTTCAGCAAAGTTTTCTTTTCTTTGTTGTTGTAACCGATGCTTTACCTGTTTGGTGGAGGCCGGGAAGCAGGGATGGAATTAGATGACATACCAATGCAGGGTGTGTGTTCTTGTATTATTTCATCATTGTTTTAGTTTCAGCGCRGCATCTTAATTTCATCCAGCTGGCATCTTTCCCAGAACACTTTCCTTCAGTTTTGTAAAACTGGGAACCTCTCTTCCTTTGCTCCTTGTTTGTTTATTTTCATTTTGTGTCTGTGTATACTTGTAGTGAAGGGAGGACAAGAGTGTTTTAGAAAGGTTGCATGTTAAGAGTGCTGGAAATAAGGGCCTTTGAAGTAGTGTTGATGGTTATTTTGATTTATTTATTTATTTATTCATTTTTAATAAAGCCCTTTTGTGAGTCTCCTTCCTCCAAAACAAAGCATCCAGTCCTTCAGCATCCCATTTCTGGGAAGTGCAGCATTTCAAAGATGTGCTATAGGAACTGAAGCTGAATTTGGAAATATACCTTTTTCTGTTTAAGCATGTGGGTTTTTTTTTGTTGTTCTGTTCTTTTCTTTTCCAGTGACGTGTACTATTCTGACCAGATTTATCCTGCATCCTTCTATAATATTTACACCAACATCAAATGTTTTAAGGAGTTATTAGTAGATTGATAGAACTTTAGGCTACATAAAATACTGTTTACTTGCCTCCCGGGCATGCCATCCCCTGGCCAGGTCCACATGGGAATGGAGAGTTGGATACTACTACTTTATTTGTCTGGGCTGCAAAGATCTCTCCTAATCTGAGTATYTGCTAACCCTGAAACAAAGGGCTTAAATCAAACTTCAAGTGTCTTTCCATTTCCAAAATATGGCAGATTAATTGTAAAACTATGTCTATATGATTTAATATAAAGTAATTCAGGGACGTGTATAAAATTCCTGGAATGCTTATCAGCTATGTTAGGGAGATTAAGGTGGCATGGTAATCATAAGAAGAACAAGGACATGGGGAGGCACTGTATATTTTAGGTGCCTGTGCATTGATTTGTTATCTTTTCATTAGCAGTTTGCATGGGAAGAATACTGTGTTGCAAAGCTTAGATACCCTTGCTGCCAGCTGCTGCGGCAGATGAATGACTCAACTGATATATTTGAGAAGACAYATAAAAAAAATCAAACTAGAGAGATGCACATTTTTAAACGTACCCTCTCTTATATCTTGACAGGTTATGGAGACAAAGGATATGCTTTACATTGTTACTGAGTTTGCCAAGAATGGAGAAATGTTTGGTAAGTTGTCACTACTGAGGGCAATAGTTCTTTAGATTTAGAAACCGTAGCTGTATTGTTGTCATTCTTGAGTAATATATATTCTGATTAACCAACTGCATCTGCAGGATTATGAAAAYTTCCTCTGGGTGTTGCTAGTTTTCACGCCTCTTATTTTGTATTGCAGATCATCTGACCTCCAATGGACACTTAAGTGAAAATGAAGCACGGAAGAAGTTTTGGCAGATACTCTCTGCAGTGGAATATTGTCACAGCCACCATATAGTGCACAGGGATCTCAAAACAGAGAACCTTCTGCTAGATGCTAACATGAATATCAAATTAGCAGGTAATAATAAAAGATTACTCCCCTTAAACAAATTCAGTCTCCTTAGGATCATCCTATAAATGTATTGTAACTGAAAATAAAAGATTAAAGAGATTAAATGAGATTAAATGGATAGGCAGAGAACTGACCAGCACATCTGCTCCCTTCCCTTTCTTTTCTTTTTCTACTTCTGAAATGTGTGGGTTAGTGATGTCTCACTCTATACTTTTCCTTTGTTACAGACTTTGGCTTTGGAAACTTCTACAAATCAGGAGAGCCTCTCTCCACGTGGTGTGGAAGCCCACCTTATGCAGCCCCAGAAGTTTTTGAAGGCAAAGAATATGAAGGACCTCACCTTGACATATGGGTGAGCTTGGTATTCTCTAGCAATTGCATTTCCCTCTTTGTAAGGGTCTCTGGGCTTTCATAATCGCTGCTTCTACTGGAATCACTCACAGGCTGTGCTGTTTTCTGTTGACAGAGCCTTGGGGTGGTRCTGTATGTCCTGGTCTGTGGTTCTCTGCCCTTTGATGGACCCAACTTACCAACTCTGAGGCAAAGAGTGCTGGAGGGGCGGTTCCGCATCCCTTACTTCATGTCTGAAGGTGCTTTTTTTCATGCCCTTAACATTGGAAAAGGGGCTATGGATAAAGGGTGACGAGGAAGGAATAGCTGTCATGTTCTTTCTTGGGACAATGACAAATGGGGCTGGTTTTGTAGCTGGCAATCRCTTTCTCTTTTGGGTATCCAGTCATTTCTTCAGGGCAATGCTTATAGTTGAGGGGAGTGGTTGTACATGTTTTTCTAAGATGTGCTTTATGGTTCATCTAAAACATGGTTGTTTCTTTTCTTGGAATATGTTTGTGGATGAAAAAAATACTATGGGGAATACACTCTAGTTTGTGGAATATTCGCTACGGAAGAGGAGGAAAAGGTTTCAGTGAGACTAGTCTGCATTGCTGAGATGGCTGTAGTTTTAAAATATTCTAACTGTGCAAAAGGGGTATATTTCAGTGAAGTGGTGTTGTCAAGGAYAGCAGAAGTAGTGGAGCTTAGTGCTGTTTCCTGAACACATAAACAGTCTGGGGAGAAAAGGCACCTGAAGAGTATTATCACCTCTGATGGTTTGGATTCAAAAAGCAAGTCGATGTGTGTCTCTCCCGAGATGAACACTGTGTTTTGAAGTGTGGCCTCGGCCACGTTTAGCCATGAGCCATAYGTGTAGTTCAGTAAGTTGTATACAGCTGGGTTCTGTGCTAAATTCTGACCTACATAAAGTGGTTATACTATAAGTAAACTTCATCCACTCAGGGCTAGTTCTCCTACTAGATGAAAGCTCACCTGACCCCTGCTGATATCCAGTACAGATTTGTTTCCCATAATGACATGCTGGTTTTATGAAATATATATATAATCCTCTTGTGAGTTTCACTTCAAGACCCTGCTGATTTTGACTATATGGTAGTAAGGCCTGGCAGCAGCTGCTCAGAAACCTTTAATTCCTGTTTTCATAGACRTCAGAAATAGTGTTCCTGGGAAGGTTTCTTAGCAATGACCTGGGGCTCGACTATTTTTTTACTCATTGCTCATGCATTTTCTTTGTCATGCAGACTGTGAAACACTAATCCGACGGATGTTGGTTGTGGACCCAACGAAGCGAATAACCATTTCCCAAATAAAACAGCACAAGTGGATGCAAGCTGACCCCTCTCTCCAGCAGCAGCAGTCTTTGTCCTTCTCCATGCAAAACTACAATTCCAACCTGGGTGACTACAATGAACAGGTCCTTGGAATCATGCAAACACTTGGCATCGACAAGCAGAGAACTGTCGAGGTGAGAAATGCTTCACCGATTTTTCTGGTTCTTAACTCATTTTTGAGTATGTTGCTATGCAGCCTTAGCAATGAGTTTTGGCTGTTTGTGTCCTGAGTTTTCCGTAACACCGAGATCCTTGGAATGTCTTCTAGTCTCTCCAGAACAGCAGCTACAACCATTTTGCTGCCATTTATTACCTGCTCCTGGAGCGCCTCAAGGAGTATCGAAGCAGCCAGCTCTCCAGTCGTCCAGCAACTGGCCGTCAGCAAAGGCCGAGGAGCTCTGACATAAGCAATATCGAGGTAAGAAAGGGAATTCTTTCCCTGGAAGGCTGTGTCTTTTGTCTCCATTACTTTCTTTTTCTTTTTCTTTTTTTTTTCCCCTCTTTATTATTTCCTAAGGGAAAATGTAGAATGGCAAAACAGAAGATGGTGACTGTGAGGCTTTTGAAAGTCAGTTCTAATCCTTGCATCCTCTAACCAGAGGACAAGGCCTACCATTCTTCAGCAGGAGGCTGATTAAATACTAATGGCCCATTTCCTAATAAGCAGCTGTAGATGTGGCCCAAGGAATAGTCTGCCTCTGGTGCYGGTCACTAATGAGCCAGAGGATTAGGTCTCATGGAAATTTGCCCTCTCAGGCGTGGATCAGTTACTCTTCTTTGTTACACATCCTGTAGGATCCTCAGAAGTGCTCCATGGTTTTTGTGGGTTTTCTTTTCTTTTTTTTTTCTGACATTTACTTTCTTTTCTTCCCTTCCTTAAAGGGTGCTCTGGATGCCTTTTTTGAATTACACTTCCAGTTTAATTGCCTCACTTGAGACGAGGAGTTTTGTGTTTTTGTAGGCATTGAAAAAAAGTAACTTTGAGGGAATGTGCAAGGAGAGAGCTTGTAGGGAAAGAGTCTTTGAAATTCCTTGAGCTGACAGTGTTTGAAGTCACTTGGAACTGCAGTGTATGTGATGGCTTCCGTGGATCTTTCCATCTTCAGATGCCTCAGGATGGTCTCACTAGTGAAACTCTGCGATCATCTCTGCTTTACCAGCAACCTCAGAGTCTGGTTCAGCCACCCTTGCAGGCAGAAATGGACTGTGACTTGAACAATCCACTACAGGTTGGTGTTCTCACCTAAATTGTGTTCTTTCTTTCTGTCTGTCTGTCTGTCTACTGAAACAGCAGAGGCTGTGACTCTGTTCTTCTCTTCCTTGAATCTTTTGTTCAATGTTTGAGCATAGTGGTRTAATGCCTGCTTACCAATGAGTGCTGAAAACGTGCTAGAGAACTATGTACAGCATTAGCAAGTAGTGCAGAAGCACCCTTCACCCTGTAAACTGACCTGTTTTGCAGCCTGTGTTCTTTCCTGTGGATCCCAACTTCAACGGCCTTTTCCGGAACCGATCCATTTCCCCCAACAGCCTGCTGGAAACCACCATTAGTGAAGAAGTAAGACAAGAGAAAGAGCTGGAGGATGAAATTAAGGGGTACGACCCCATCCGCATCCCTAACAACACCAGCAGGAGGCACACGCTGGCTGAGGTCACCACTCATTTCTATCAGCACACCCCTCCATGTAAGTAAGTTTGTGAGGGAAGGAGGGTATCCACAGCTGGAGGGGAGGGATGGAGAAGGCCCGTGAGGACAGACAATTGCTCAGAGGCAATGTGCTAACTTTGCTTTGACTGGGGTAGAAAAGCCTGGCGGGTGCACTCTGCCTTCCCCAGTGCTATCTTGCTGTGAACAAGCATGGATCTTATTCCTAGTCAGGCAGACACACTGCAGTGCTTATTTCATCTAGATCGTCCTTGCAAGCAGGACGTAGCCCTTCTCTGCCTGCTTTCCCTGCCTTTCTATTGTGCGTGGGGCCTGAGTTGGAAAGCAATTTGCCACTAACCATATTTGGTACACGACTAGACCCCTTGAACTAAACAAGTGAGCAGAAAGATCTGAAAACAAAACTCACCCCTCRGAGCTATTGTGCTCAAGAGGCACAGCCCCCTTGCTGGAGTTGAGCAGAGCACTGGACGCCTCTGTGGCTCGCAGCTACTGCCAGCGTGGGTGGGCAGAATGCTCTGATGTCACGTTTGTTTCTTCCTGTGCTCACCTTGGGAATGCTCTTTTTCTCCTTCCGCCCTCTCTGCAGGTATAGTCATTTCCTCTTCAGCAAGCCCCACAGAAGGAACTAGCTCAGACAGCTGCCTTACTTCATCTTCAAATGACAGCTCGGTGACCCTGAGCAGTTGTTTGGCAGGTCAAGTAATGATGGGGAGCCCAGCCACATCGAGGATGACTTCAGCCTTCCTGGCTTCCCAGTCTGACGCTCCCGTGTTACAAGCCCAGGGCTGCATGGGAGGTGCTTCTCTGCTGCCTGTCAGCTTCCAGGAGGGAAGACGAGCATCCGATACCTCATTAACTCAAGGTAACTCCTGCCCTGCTTTATTGCCAGGGGTTACATCCTGCCAACTGTCATTGGGAAGAGCAGCAGGCAGGGACACTTGTTTGCCTGTGTTGGTGTTAAATGGGAGCTGGGTGGGTACTCTGCCTCTTGTAATCCTGGTCCCTGAGGAGGCAAGGGTGCCCTGAAAAAGCTGCCCAGATGGGTGGTTCTTGGATCTTGATTTAGCAAGACCTTSAAGATATTTCTTCTGATGTGAGTGGGACTGGAGACCCCTTCCCTCGCTTCCAGAAACACAGACATTTCCCTTAGCTGAGCGTGTGTCAATTGGTGCTAGAGTGCAGCCCTCCCAAGCACTGTTCTAACCATCAGGCAGAGGGCTGAACATCACCGAGGAATTGTGGCTGCTTCTAGCTTACTTCTCATATACATAAAGGCAGCTGCCCAGAAAGGTTGCTATATGAAGCAGGCTCCCAGGCAAATGCTAAGGAGGATTAAATTGCATTTCTCTCCCTTGTGTCCACAGGCTTGAAGGCTTTCCGACAGCAACTGCGGAAGAACGCTCGAGCCAAGGGATTTCTTGGCTTGAATAAAATCAAGGGCTTTGCTCGGCAGGTGTGTCAGTCCTCCTGCTCCTCTCGGGCAGCAAGGAGCACCATGAGCCCCTTCCAACACACGCAGCCCAACACCTGTGTGTACAGCAGCAGCGGGAGCGGCAGGGAGGGGAGAAGCCTCCTGGAAGAGGTGCTCCAGCAGCAGAGGTGAGAAACTGCCCTGGAGGAGTCGTGTTGTTTCCATCTGGGTCGCTTTGCTGCGAGCTGGTAAAGCAGGAGTCRGGATAACAAAAGGGGGTTGGAATTCTGTTCCCTGGGGATTCCTTTCCTCTCATCTTTGCTGTGTGGCAGCAGATAAACTGCTTAACTTACTCCGTGCCTCCCTGGAAATGTGGCTCTATTCCCTGTGGCTCTGGGAAATGGAGCACAGGGCTCGCTGTTCCACTCAAATCATGATGTCCACGTATTTGGAGGTTGCTGAATTGAGACGTTCGTGGTACTGTAGGGAAAAACACTGCTTCTGCCTTTTGCAAGCTGTGTTCTTCTTTGTTAGTTTTGGGAATGCTTCCTTGCCTCCTCTGCCCTCCTGTAATTTTCCCATGACAAGGAAGTGTGAGACCTTGTAATTTGGAAAAGTTACAGCCCGCAAAGGAGGCACAGTTCCAGTGGCCTCAAATGTCATGTGCGGTGGCACCTCTTCATTCCCACTGAAGTGAGATGGAAAATTGAGCTTCTGGTTTATCTGCGTGTGTTGTCTCTAGAACATCTATTATTAGCAGGCTGGTTTGTGACCACGTAACTTTTTGGTGATAGTCTCCCTGTCTGACGTGAGGAAAAGCAAGTGAAAGCACAGTGACGTGGGAGGCAGTTCTTTCAGTTGCCCTGCCTGGGTAAGGAGAGGTTTCAGGTGGATAAGGAAATGGGAAAATTGTGATTGGGAGGTGAGAGCAAAAAAGGAGGGATGAACTGATGTTAGCAAAGAAAGTTAATCATTCCCACCCTTGGATTTTATTCAGAATGCTCCAGCTCCAGCATCACCAGCTGCTCCAGCCGGCGTGTCCCCAGACCTCTCAGCCCTCCGTAGCAAACGGCATSCCAGCCTCTGATGGCAGCAGCACGTGCAGAGCATCCAACTCGCTTCTGTTGTCCGAGCTGCAGCGGGAGAACTCCTTCGAGCTGGCCTTGGGTGGCCACAGCCAGCTGCTCCAACCGCACTTCTTTGGCGTGAGCGTGTCGCCGGTGTCCTCGGCAGCTCACCTCCTAGACACTCACCTCTACATCAGCGGCAGCGCTTCCCCGGGCCGCGCGCCCTTCTCCCAGCAGCAGAGCTTCTCCGCGCCGCCTCCGAGCTTCGACACCGTCGCTCTGCAGCACGGCGACTGTGAGATGGAGGACCTGACTTCCAGCCAGCTGGGCAAGTTCGTCCTGGTCAAATGAGAGCCCCAGCTGCTGCCACGGCTCCCGCCGCCCTCCGGCACCGAGCTCTGGCCGCCGCGCGGGGCCCTGCCCGGCCGGCGCCGGGCGCACGAGAGACTCTCAGAAGCAATAAATTTCGAAGGATGTGAAAAGGCTGCCTGGCTCGGAGAGCTAGCAACTTTACAGAACTGAAACAAGCAATATGTATGTCTCTTGGCTTCTACGATTCTTGCACTGAACAAATATGAATAGAAACTGGGTTTTTTTTTTCTTTTTTTTTTAAGGAAAAATAATGATGGGGAAGCTGGGTGGGGATTTTGTGGGAACAGGGAGGGATGTGGTTGGGGAGGAACTTTTCGGTACTGTACTCAAGTCAAGACCAATACAGCTCTGCTGTTATGCAAGATTAGCAGCTGTCAGTAGTGGTGAACACAGCAGGGAGAGGCTTTTCAAAGAAGGGACCAGAGCCTCCCTCTTTCACAATATTCGCTTATGGGTTTGTGAAAATGATTACCTCTTTTAAAGAAAATAAACAGAAAAACAGTGGCATGCACCATTTTGCACCCGTAGAAGACAAAAGGGGAAGCATGGCCATTTGTTTTATTTTCTTTTAAGTTCAGTTATAACACTCACCTTGTTCTAAAGGAACCAACATCCCCATCCCACATCTCCCAGATACTTCATATGAAAACTGTGAACTAACTTCTTGCTCGATTTGTCAGCTGGAAAAGCTAAAAAGGAAAAAAAAAAAGAAGTTCTAATCAGCACAGAAGAAATAATCTCTGGAAAATGTTTCCCTTTATATAATTTGGAACCTGATATAGTGTCTGGCCTTTGCGGGATGTGTTTGTCTGGGCCGGGTGTGTGTGCACCTCAATATRTATATGTACATATAGATGTGCACACACATGTAYGTATTCTGTAGGACTAAATAATCTTTAGAAATCAAAGGATTTCTAAAGGATTTTTAATAAAYGCTCATTTTTTTTCGTTTTCCTACAGAGGCACTGAGGGGGGAAGCATTAGTGTTGGCAGGGTGGCGGGAGGGGTTTTCTTCTTAAAAAGCCCTCCTGGAGGCTGCCCGTGCAGAGACCTGAGAGGTATTTCGTAGTGCTGCACGTTTTTATTTCCGCTGCTAATTATGTTTTTATGCATTTCATGATCAGGGTCCAAATAGAACTGACTCTTGGGGAAATGTGCAATATTGAGGTTATAATTATATGCTGACAAAGACAAAAGGAATAGACTAGAACAGAATTCTACTCGAACAGAGTACAGCTATTTCTGAACAAAACTGTATTAAAAGCGAGTAAAACAGCACAATCTTTGGGTGTTTGTTTTTGGTTGGTTTGTTTTTGGCATCTTAGCAAAAATAAGGTTTTGGATTAGGTAGGTGTTTTTACGTATGGTTTTTAACGCTGTGTATGTATATAAATAGGAAGCAGAAACCAATGTATGACACTAGTTATTTTTTTATACTTTGTAAGACGCTCCCTCTGTGGCGTTTCTGGTGTGCCGCAGAGGCTGCGCGCGGGGGGCAGCGGTCCGCCCGGCTCCCCGCCGCCACACTGGGTGCCTTCGCCTTCCCTTGGCTTCTCGCAACCCCCAGTATTCCGCGTTGGCAGCAATGCAGAGCCCGGCCTCTCTTATTTTGTTTTCATTTTCAACAAAAGCCAAAGATTGAGCAGGTTAGTGGGTGGGAGGGGGCAGGGTGGAAGATGTGGCTCTCCATAAAGCACCTCTGTGGCRGTGCGTGGTGCCCGTGGGGCCGCCTGGCTGCGTCCCCCGCTGCTGCTGCTCCCTGCTCCAGACACCTCAGCGTGRAATCGCCGAGTGACTGGTGCCTCGCAGCAGGGAAAACACCAAAGTTTCAAGCTAATTTATTGTGGTTTGAAAATAAAGAACACAAAGCAGTGCGGGAGATGACCGGAGAGGAGGGTGGGAAGAAGCCAGCTCCTGGCAAAGCAGCGACTCTGCCTTCGGCTGTGTCAGGGGCAGCACGTGTTCTTAAATCGCAGAATGGGTTCCTCTTGGATATTTGCTTTGTTCAAACGTTGTGGATCAAAAGGCCACAGATTCTTTTGTTTTCTGCCCTACGCAATGACAAGCACTTTACTTTCATAGTATTTTTTTTTCCCTTCTCCAATTGCTGTAGAACCTCTTTGGATTTATTGCAGGAACAGAAAGAGGTCATTTTAACAAGTTTGGGTTCTCCTTTTTTGTAGATATCTTTGACAGTGCTGTTCTGCAGACTGCAATGCAATAGGGTATTTAAGGACACTATGTGATTGGTTTAATTAAGATGTATAGTTTATTTTTTATCATGACTGAACAATCATTTTATTTCTTATGTTTAAATGAGATGTACACCAAAATGATTAGTTGATGTGTTTTATTTAATATTTAAATAAAAAATGTTTTAAAATTTTTGTTCTGCATACGGTTTTGTGGAGTGTTTCCTGCTCGTGCTGCCTGCGGGGTGATACAGGCCCCAGATACACGCATGTGCCTCGCACAGTTGAGACTCCTGCTAAAGCTTAAGTCCCTAGGACGTTGCTGACACTTTCTATTACATTACTAAATGAAGAGGAATGGCTACCTCGCAAATCTGATAATGGGATATTGAGCCTTTCACTGCTGGGCAATCTGTTTGAATCTAACCCGAGTCTGTAGTAATCAGGTTATAAAATCTGACAGTAAACGCGGCGCGCGGAGTGAAAATGGTCAAGCAGGGTTCGCTCGTTAGCAGATAAGCGCTCGCTCCGGGTCACCTTGACCCAGCAGAGGCCCCAGCGAGGCAAAGGCAAGTGGTGGAAAAAGCAGAGGGAAAGAGGGATGAAAGGGGAATTCCAAGATGCTGAGGTTTCTTCTTAATTAGAACCTTTCAAGTATAGTTTTGAGATTTCTTTTCAGGAACTTAGTGGCAAGGTCCAGGCTTTGTTAAGCTGGGGATACCTCTGCGCTGCGATGGGGATGCACCTTTACCTCGCAACAGCACCAGTTGCCTTTGAATCCAGTGGCTTGAAACTAGTGGGAATGTTATTTGCCAAGTGGGGCCTAGGGAGCAAGGAGGGAATGGTGAAAAGAAGGGGAAGCTCTGGATAGGCGGGAGGCCGGCAGGAAAAGGGGCCAGTGGGGACACGCTGGCAGAGGAGCTGGGGACAGCCRGGCCGACCCCTGCTTCCATGGCTGTGGAACAAAGATATCCTACCAGTTCCCCTGGCTCTTCCCCAGCTTTGCTTCATTCACTTCCTTTCCTCTGAGCCTCAGTCTCAAAAATCTCAAAAATTAAAGCAGGTGCTTGGWTGTAACCAGAGGTGATTTCTTATTCTGAGGCAGAAAGAGGCTGGTTGCTCAGCTGGAAAGGGCAGAGCTCTGTACCTGTTTGCCATGACTCTCGAACAGGTAGCAGTGTCACAAACGTTTTTCTAGTGCTTTGTCTCTGTGTGACTGCATCTGAACTTAAGATCTTTGCAACTATTAAAAATCATGGCAGAATTTCTGATTATTTTTTAACCTGACTGGTAATGCAAACTGGTTTAAGAATGATCCTGACTACTGATTTCAGTGAGGTTCTCAGTGCATTATTTGGAAAAAAAAAAAAAAAAAACAGTAATTCAGCAAAATCTCAAATTATTTCTTCTTACAGAAAATAATTCAGACTGACCAAGGGTACAGAGGGATCTCGACAGGTCCRTGATTCCTGTGAATTAGTAGGAAAAATGAGAACAAAGAAACCTTGGACTCAGTTTCCATGTGTACACTACTTAGCTCTTGGTGCTTTAGTCACTGTCTTCCTGCCTTTCCTCTGAAATCTGTCTCTGCTCCTGTTTACCACATTTGTTTTTGTCCTCTATATCTCTTGAGACGTTGTTTTTCTTGGCTTTGTTTCTCATGTTGCAACTTGGTACCTAGTTCCTTTTCCTTTCTTTTCCAGTGTGGAACTGGTGTTTTTCCCTGCTTCAGAAGGAACAGATGCTGGCAACGTTAACATGGCCCCAGAAGTGAATGATCAAGCCCTTTTTTCTTTATCTCCTTTTTTTTGAGAGGAAGTGCTTAGAGCTGGCAAGAGATGCTAGACCGGCAGCAATGAAAAACACAGGCTGTTTTTGCATGGAGCAAGTCGAGCACGGACACCCAGCTCAGCACTTTAGCGTTAGTGAAATCCAACTATGGCACAGAGGGATTCATCCCTCTCCTCCTCCCCTCCTGCAGGCGATGGATGACTTGCTCCCCAAACCCATGTGATAAGAGTGATAGTCACCCCTCGGCAAGGAAAGGACTCCACACGTCGAGTGTCATCGCTGGTTTGTCTTGGCCTGTGTCAGCTAGAAAGGACGAGCTGCAGAAGGGCGAGCATTTGAGTGTGCAAAATTATGGTGCATGAGATAGAAAGTGATCAGCGCTTCCGTTTGGGTCATCCCACAGGGTGAGAATAAGGCATGCTCCATGCAATGAGGGAGAATTAATTTAGGAACTAATAGGAGGAAATATGTGCCTCGGGGGGGGCATTGCTTCAGATACRGTTGCTGGCTTATTTCATGACTGCTAACTACTTTTGTGGTGACAGTTAAATCAATGATAAAGGTAATTCAGTGTCACGGTTTATGGATTTAAAAAAGTGACTATGGGAGGTCAAGAAAGAGCTAGTCTTTGGTGCACACTGCCAGGGGCATGGTAAATTTTTAGGACAGAAATGCCCTGTTCTACAATAACCAGAGGAAGACTTTCATGGGAAGTAAACAAACTTTATGATCACCTGCCATAATATCAGATTCCTTTTATAGGAATATATAGGCCTTATATTATCCGCAATGTATATGCAGTGATACTGACCCGAACCAAAGGTCCAGCCAAAGCAGCTTGTTTTAGAAAGAGATGCTTAGGAAAAGGGTGTAAGGATAGGGCAAGGATAACATGATCCTTCTGCAGTATTATCAGCTCAGCTGTGAGCGAACTGCAGCTAGGGGGATTGCTCAGTGCCATCCTGGTCATTGTGCTTGGCAGCTGCAGATGGGTCGAGTCTTCAAGAATTTGGCTCACCACTTTTTGAATTCTTCTATTTTTATTTTTATTTTTATTTTTTGGCCTCCACAGCATCCTGTAACATTCAGTGCCATAGATCAGTTTTTCATTGTATTAAAGACGTACTCTCTTTCTTTCAGACCTTCAGCCCAGTAGATGAGCATCTGCTCCTTTTCTCTTAAGGGATATAATGAATAATGCCTTCTTGTCCAGCTCTCAAGGTTGCTCATGGGTTGGTAGGACCTTTCTCACCTCCTTTCTCTGCTGAGGTGGCCAAGCAGAAGATCACTAGTGCTGTTAGTCTGCTCACCTGTGGAACCACCCCATATTTCCCTGCTATCTCTATCTTCACTGATGCTTTTACATCCTTTCTAGACTGAGCACATGCAGAACTTCAGCCAGTAGTTGAGGCAAAGGTACATCAGAAGRGGTCTTTTTTGGTTCTCTTCTTTTTGTAGCAATTCCTAAAGCTCCTTTCCCGCCACCTTTTTACCTGTTTGTCATTGTTTGAACAGTGAGCTGGTAGTGTGCCACAAACTCTGTGACTTTAAGGTTTCTTTCCTGAYTCCTGTTAATCTACAGCTCCCAATCTGCATGTAGCTGGTGTTAGTTTTGCTTATGCTCCTTGCTTTGTATTTGCTGACAGCAATTTCGTATGTCATTTTATCAACCTGTCATTCAGCTTTCYGAGATTGCTCTGCAGCTCTTTGCAGTCATATCTTTTATGAATATGCTGACTTGCACAGGTCTCAGCACTAATGGATTTGTGAGGCATGACCGCTTGCTCTAGAAGCTGTGCTGACTCTTTCCCCTTGCATCACATTCACCTGCACATCTAGCCATTTTAGTCTCTGTTAYGGTTTCTGTCGATTTGCCTCGCACGGAAGTTCAGCTTGCAGCCCAAAGGTCTCCCCGTTGCCTCTAAAAGCCCTTTTTGAAAAATGAATGTAACATTTGCCACCTTCCACTGCTGCGGTGCGACGCCACTTCGGCCACGGTTGTGTTATTGTACCACACAGGTCAGCAGTTTCAGTCCGAGCTCCCGCAGAGCCCTCAAGCGCAGCAGCCCGGTCCTAGCAATCGGCCGCCACTATTTTTACTGTTTCACRCCAGCATCTCCTTCGCTGCTCCTACAGCTTTGGAGCGCTTCCTAGGCTCCTTCCCTGMGGAGCCGAGGCTGAACTTGCTGGAATAGGGGCGAGCTCTGGCCCTGGGCTCACGAAGGGGAGCGCAGAGGGTGTCTTGGGCACCGCGGTCCCTCGCGCGGCTCCTCGTCCCGGCCTGCACAGGCCCCGCAGCGCCCCTTCCCAAGCCGTGTCCCAGCCACGGCGACGTCCTGCTCCGAGCAMCAGCCACCCTGTTTATGGAGATGCAGAGTTTAACTTACCCATCGCTTCCGCTGCTGGTGTGAAGCAGGGTTGTTCAATCCAGACTAATGGGGTGACACTGCTTTATGTTATAGATGATACTAGCAGCACGCTGAAGCCCTGAACCCAAGAGCCAGACAATTTCATCTTTCATTTTTCTCTGCCACTGAGGCTGTGAATTTAGATTCATTATGTTTGACAGAGCTCTCCTCTCCTCTCCTCTCCTCTCCTCTCCTCTCCTCTCCTCTCCTCTCCTCTCTCTCCCTGTAAGCACTTAATT
>NW_020454883.1:614528-623306 GCF_003342845.1 Nothoprocta perdicaria | reverse complement strand
TATTTCTATTTCTATTTCTATTTCTATTTCTATTTCTATTTCTATTTCTATTTCTATTTCTATTTCTATTTCTTTTCCTTTGTGTCTTATGTTCCTTTTCACCACTGCATTTTTCATCAGTCCTTTGCTTATTCTGTGTCCATAGACAAATCTAGTCAAAGATTGGAAAGGATTGTAGAAACTCTAGCTAAGATGGTAGAGATGTAATGTATATTCTTGATGATCATTTCTTTCACACTTTCTGGCAAGGTAGCATCCTTCTATTTTGGGGAACTGTTCTACACACACTATGGGTAGGTAGGAATTTAGGACCTATCAATCAGATGCGTTATGGCCTAGCTTCCTGTTGGAGTAACAAACAGATCTCCTGCAAACAACATTTTGCCAAAACTGAGCATTAAAAACACATCTGGCATGGACAGATCACAGCACATCCTTTGATTTTAGCTGATTTGGCCTGCTTGCCTAATTCCTGAAAGCAGGACTGTTCTACTGCGTTTGCTGGGATACCTTTGCACTTTCTGTGCTCTGGACTGAGTGAAGATAGTTGAGCAGTGGTCAACTAAGTGTCCTATTGTTTTTTCCTGCTCACCCGTGTATGGAAGCAGATGCTTTTATTGAAAATGTAAAATGAAAATTCCAGGAACASTCATGTACATGCCAGTGAAATTTGTTTTCCATGAACATTTTTGCTTTCTGTTCATGGAAAGCAGGAACAAGAACACAGGGCCACCAAATTAACTGCAAAGTTGTGCAGCTCAGGCAGTTATTTATATGAGTCATGTTGCTTTACTGCTGTTGGGATATTTTGGGGGTGAAAAAGAAATCTCTGCAGAAAGAGGTCTGAACAGTTTGAATTAAAATAAACATGGGAGTGAAAAGGTGGAAAGTGAAGGCTTTCCCCCTCCTTTTGCCCTGAAGGGGAAAAAGACTTCTCTGAGAATTGGCTCGGGTTTTGAAAGGCTTCATAGTAGATTTGACACAGAGATGTAGCTTTAATTCTTAACTATTCAGCTCTTTATCATAAATCACAGAACAACAAACCTGATGACTGTGAAGAATCCAAGCTATGTGGCCCGGTGGGTTGCATTCCCACGAGAACAGCGAGAGAGGAGCAGGGTGTCTGTCAGGACTAGCTCCYGTCACCTCAAGCCTCTGCGCACCCTTCACCAAACTGCCATTTGCTCGGATCTATGTCACGTTGTGCAGGAGTGTGACAGTAAGCGTGTTCRCCAGAGGGAAGGGAGGCAAAGCCCAATTTCAGGCCGAGCAGATGAGCATCAGAGCTGCAGGGAAGAGCAGGGGGTCTGCTTTCCCTCTTGGGCCCCTTGTTGGTGGAAGCGGGTGTCAGGACAGCTTTCCATGGAGCACTGCTTTTCTTCCAGTTTTCTCTTCTGTTGGTTACCTGTCATTAATGGCATTGGTTGTGGGAAACACTGAGACTTTCCTCTGGAGCAGGAATGCTGGGCCCAGTCTCCTCTGAGACACAGGTACATGAGCAAGCAGGACACGTGTGCTGGCCGGGACTCCCAAAGCTGGGCCTGTTCCCTTTGTCATCATAGCTTTACTATGCATCTTCAAAAGGAAATGAATAATTTTCCTGTGCCAGAACATTCATCAGCACTTTTTGGGGTCTGTTACAGAGTGAGATCCATTTTCTTGTGGTCCCAACGCACTTTCACAGTGCMGACATGGAGGCCGGGGACACAGCAATACCCGTCACTTTGAAATACCAATTTGCAGAGCCGTAGCTGCTCTCCTGCTCTCACATTCCTCGGCATGCAGGACCCCACAGGCTGCCTGCACCCACCRAGTGCACTAAGTCCTGCCTTAGCTCTGCAAAGGCACTCAAATCGCCGGCTGCGCCATCCCCGGAACGAGCAGGTTTAACAGCTCCTCGGGGCAGGATTAAACATTGATTCACGGGGCAGCAGAGCAAGCAAGCRCCAGGCGTCCAAGCAGCACCTGTCCCACCACCGTCACTGCCTGTGATGGGTGTCACCACGARCGCCTGCTCTGGGTGACACAGCCACGCGGGCAGGCCAGCGCTAACAGAGAAAAGATAGGKTTTTTTTTATTGTTTTTCCCTGGCATTTGCTGGTTTTCAACTTTTTCCTGCTGTCCAGCACATTTGGCCAGGATGCAGGGTGCTTTGGAGGCCGCTGTAGACACTTTCGTGTGCCAGTGCATGGTCTCCTAGTACAACAGCCRAGTTTGAGGCTCCCTGGGCACTGAGGTGACTTTCATCTGTGTTTGCGATCTCTGAGATCACCTTTTCAGGTGTGCGTTGTTTCTTTGGAAGAATAAAATCTCAATAAAAGCATAAAAGCATGGAGTGTTAGTATTTTATTTTCCTGTCACATGAGCCTTTAACAAAGTTTAKGAGGAAATCACAGCAGTTTTTAACTGCACGTGGCAGCAGGGCTTGCATGTCAAGAGTGTCCTAGTCATTCCCCTACATGCTAAAAGCTGGTTGCATCATTGAAATACAACTCAGCTGAAGTGCTAAAACAATATTCCTTCTCTTTCCTGAGATGAGCTCCTTCTTTTCTCAAGTGTCAGCATCTCTTCCCACCTCCCATTGGAGTGGGAGCCAGGAAGAGCTCCTTGCCAGTTGTTTTTCTGCACTTTGCCCCTGGGGCTGGGTGGGTACAGCTTTTTTTTTGAAGGGACTGAAGCTCTTAAAATTGCAGCGAGGTGTCTACTCGGATTTTCAGAGCAGATTAACCCAGGCACGTAAGGGGCATAATTCCACACGGTGTCACATTTTGCTTAGCRCTCACCTTTGTTTTTTAAGTACTTTTGGAAAGCTGAGCCATTTCCTCGGACCTGACAGGAAGGCCTGAGTTCTGTGATGTCTGGAGAAACCAATGTTGGTATTTTGGCGGCAGGATCTGGCTACGAGGCGGAGAAAGGAGGGCTGTCATTGCAGCACGCTGATCATCGCTGGCACCCGGCAGGGCAATGAAAGGGATCAGACAGCACCACAGCTGTAGACAAGCCCGGTCAAAATGGAGCAGTACAGACTAGCTCACATAGAATCATAGAATCAGAGAATGCTTAAGGTTGGAAGGGACCTCAGAGGTCATCTAGTCCAACCTCCCTGCACACGCAGGGTCACTCAGAGCACAGGGCACAGGGCTGCATCCAAGCGAGTTTTAAAGATCTCCAGAGAAGGAGACTCCACAACCTCTCTGGGCAGCCTGTGCCAGGGCTCCCCTCTAGCTGATACACACCAGGAGATGGAATACAGATGCGCACTTGTGACTGTGTGCGTGGATACACACGTACAGGGTGTGCTCTGAGCTGCATGCGCTGCATTCAGAGCCTGAATCCATGAGATTTCTCAGTGGCACACAAAATTATATTCCCGGAATTAATAATGGCAATCACCAGTGCTCTTTCTTTGCCTAAGTGGATCATTGATTACTACCTTTTGTCAGTTGTCTTGATAATGAGGGGCTAATTAAGCTTTTTAGAACCAAATAATGGCAAATGAAATTTCTAGCTGACTCCAAGCACTGAGCTCTTCCCTCTCCACAGGATGCTGTGTGGAGAGGGGGGAAAGCACAGAGAGACCAGCGGGCACTTGCTGAAATGTGATGGGTGGCAGTTAGTGCAGGATGGTTGTGTTTGAATGGATGGAGGAGAGGAAGGATGCTGAGCTTTGGTGATGCAGGGCAAAGTCATGGAAAGGGTCACTGCATGCCTTGTTATCCAGGAGAATGAAGGACATCAAGGATCAGAGCTCAGAGGGGTCTACTGATGTCTTTGGACTCTGTTTTTTTATGAACGATTAACTTCTAGGGGAGCCATCAGAAATGGAGCGCAGGTATGTGCAGGTCTGAAAGACAGCTTTATTTCTAAGGAGATAAAAAAAGGGAATGTCTAATGCTAACCCCAACTCTATTATTAGGGAATGAGTTCATGCTTCTACATGGCTGCTACACCCACAGGAAAAGTGAATTCATCTCTGATGCCATTGGTCAGTGACAAGGTCAAACACAGCAATGCAGTACCATTGGGAGAAGAGCACAATTCCTTTAAGAATTAAAGTTACTGAAAGGATGGCACTGGTATTAAGACTATGACAATCTACCATTAACCTAGATAATAGTTATTTTTCTATTCATTTCACCACTGCTTATTTACTTCCTTAGTGTGAGCTTCTCCTTGTAGTACAGGGATAAAGTTTTATATATTATCATTTCTTGATTAACAGACTTATGGACACTTTCTTCCCACAAAAATCCCCGGGTGATCCTCTCAGAAGTCAATTATCAGAAGAAAAATTAGAGAAGCAGGAAAGTTCCCAAAGCCGGTGCTCTGGGTTTAGGCTGAGTATCTAAACTGTGTAGAAAAACTAACAGATACAAATATTCTAACCCTCCACAGGCAATCTGTAAATACTACCTGGACTGGGTGGTGAGATGCACATATAAATCAGATCCAGCATTAATGAGTGATAAGAAGGAGTGTACTGAAATTCTCCAAAAATATAAATTGTCATTCATGTAATGCACAGGTCATAGTGGTCACTTCAATGTACATAATATGGATGTATCCATTTCTGATGATACCACAACCCTCTCCTGGCTATGGTCTTGTCACACAGTCACAGATTTATGGATGGAAACAACCTATCAGGTCATCTGAGACATTCCTCTCCTATTGCGGATTTATTCCCTCCTGTATATTTTCCAGTGCTTTGTCCAGTCTATTGTTCAAATCACTAAAGCATCCATTGTTTCCCTCAAGGGACTATTTCAGAGCCTAAAAGACCTTGCTGTCAGGATTTTGTTTCCCACCATAGTCCTTCTAAAGGTTCTTCTGCTTAATTTAATTAGTAATTCTTTTACATTGACAAGGATACCTTTTTTGATGACAATGCCCAATCTCTTTCTCCCTGGTGTTTATCATCTCACAGTCATCTCATAAGACCTCAGTCCTGGTTCAGCAGGGATGGACTGATGGGTGTCTATGGACCTGGGGCAGAATTGAGGTAGTAGCTGCACAGATACATTTTTCCTTCTCATTTTTATTCAGATCAAATCTCTTAAGCTTTGGTATGAAAGCAATGCATCTTCACTCATACTCAAAAGCAAGACTTAAATCTGTTGGAAATGTAAAAAATAACCACTGTGGGTTAGGAATTTCGATTATCTGCTGAAATATTCTTGAACATTTCTTTCCTTCCCTTTATTAATTATGATTAAGGGATGGGAAAGTGAGGAAAAGAAAGCAAAGTTCAGGTTGGAAAACAACCCACAAGGAAGTCAGGAAATTAAAAAAGAGTATCATAATGACATATTGGGGTTTCCCGAACAACGTGACCTTGGCATTGCTCCATAACCTAAGTATTTCTTCTTATAACTAGCACTACTATTTGATTCTTGTTTGTGCAGAACTAGATCCTTTTGCATTGATCCAAGGCATTAGTTTGAAACTGAACAAGAATGTCATTCATTCCCTTGAGGACATTTTGTATTTTCAAAGTAGTGGAAAAGGCCTCCATGCACAGGAGAATCATGTTGCTGATGTGCTGAGGTTTAACTTTACCAAGTGACAGATAAATAGGAATTTATACCTTGACCCCTTTGCTGGTGCATTTGGTTTATGCCTTTCCTGTCCTCTCTCTGCAAGCTACTTACTGCATTCCAGCTCCCAAGGGTAGTCCTCCAGCGCACCAACCCACAGCTTTAGGTCTTTAGGTGGACATGCTTGAAAAGAGCTGTAAGTTGACCTGTTTGCAGACCATTCTCCACCACTCCACACACATCTTGTTTTTTTAAATATCTTTTTTAAACTAGGTCATTCTCTGAATTTAGCTTAGAGTACAACTAGTCAAACACCCAGATGGTCATAGTTGGAGTAGGGTGAGCCATGCTTCTAGCAGTGCAGAAAAAGAAGGACAGGAAAGGCACATTTTAAGCTAGATCTGCTTCCTGAAGAACTGCCAAATGGAAATGTGGCCACAGTTAAGTTTGCCAGGTAGCTTTAGGGATTTGTGTGTCTTGTAGGTAGTTAAGATATGTGAGTATATTTTTCATCATTCATAGCATGCAGATATATTTCAATATCCAGACTTGATTTATTTTCTAGTCTGCAGCACTGGTGATTGAAGGATGCTATTGCAGAGGTGTCAGGGAACTCAGCTAGAGGTGGAGATGAGGTTACAATGTGCTGAGTCTGTCATGTCCAACCGAACAGTCACAATGACATGTTCCTGATTACATTAGTGTTCCTAAATATGCTAATTTAGGAGGAGGCTTGTGTGAGGAACTTTAGTTCCTGGATTAATAAGTACATTCTCAGTCTTTTTGGTTTTGCTTTTTTTTCCCCTTATGTTCCTTTTTTTTTTTTTTTTTTTTTTTTTTAATTGTCCTGTGTTTCTGTGATCTGTCTGTGTTTCTACAACCAGTGGTATTCAACATGTGCTTCATAGATCTCTGTTCTCCAGGAGCTAGAAAGCCTGAGAAAGGCAAATGTAAAAAGCAAGTTACTGCACAGACAGTGCATGGGCAATGGAGAGAGTTTTCTCAACACATTCAGAATATTTCAGCCCTGAAATACTTGGAGTTTATGTTCAGCTGGTCCTGCTTTGTAGTGGAACTATCTCTCCCAGTCTTGTTTTTAGATAAATATGCAAACTCAAGTTTGCATGCTTTCCCTCTAAAAATCCTGGTAAAATTTTGGGGAGTCTTTTTTTTTTTTTTTTTTTCACCTTATTCTCTCATYTTGTCTTCCCTTCCTTTCCCTTGAGGAAAAAAAAAAAAAAAAGAAAGGGAGGGAGGCAGTTAACAAGAAGGAAAAAACAAAAATATGAATGTCCCTTTGGGGATTTCCATTAGATATGTTTTAACATAAATTGCCCACAGCCATTTTCAACAAGAAAACCTCATTATTTTATATGTATACGCACACAAAGGAACTAATCCTGTTGGCTCACCACACCAAAGTCATCAGTTCAACCCTTTCTCCAGCACAGGCTGGTAGACAGAACTGGTAGCCACGTGGTAGCCACTGGTAGCCAGTCCCTGGCATGTACGGAAGCTGGAGGGACAAGATGACGTGTGATGTGCCTGGGACCAGGCTGCAGAGAGCGAGTGGACCTGCTGGACGCGCCTCCCCGGGAAGGTGGTGACTGTGCATCAGCGCAGCGCGTTACCCCAACCACGAGCTTGCACTTCCCTTCTCTGCCACTGCCCAGCACTGGGAGGTGGCCAGAGACCGACGCTTTTGTTAAACTCATCAGAGAGCTCTACTAAAACACACAACCAAGAGCTTTCACTCCGGCTTGGCGAGGCTTGCCCTCCTTGGAGCATGGCGCCCCGGCAGCAGCTGCCRTGAGGCGCCACCAGGGCGGGCGAGCACCATGGCCGCCCCCGAAGCAGCCCCCGGCCCCGGTGCCACAAGCAAAGCAAAAACACCCATGCCAAGACCCACTGCCTCTTCGCAGCCACCTCGCCTCAACTCCCAAGGGACTAGGGGGGAAAATGAGGAGCAAGGAGGCAGTGCCAGCCCTGGGGGAGCTGCTGCCGCATGTCCCTAACGGGACGCTTCTTCCTCGGGCAGGGCAGGCACAGGGCAGCTGCTCGAGCTTGGGGATAATGCTCTGTTTGAAGGAATAAACTTGTTTTCTGTTCAAAGATTAAAAAAAAAAAAAGTGTACTGAACTGATGCACGTTTCTCCTCAGTGCTTCTTGAGAAACAATGATAAATTACATAAAGAGGCATTTCTGGAAGACAAGAACCCACAGAGAGATCCTATCCTTCTGTGCGGACATCCCCTTGGGCAGTGTGGTCAGTGCCGGGTATTTTGAGGGGAAGTGCAAGCGAGGGCAGATAGAGGTACGTGAGGCCCCTGCCAGGAGACAGACCTCTGTCAGGAAGCTGCAGGTTTCTTCTCTGTTCGACTCCATACCTCGGGGGCATTGCCTCTCACAGTGACACCAGCTCTGGGGCTCTGAGACACGGAGAAGAACTGCTTTACATCCACCCTCTTGGGGATTGGTAGGTGTCCATCAACTCCCCTCCAGTTCATTCAGAGAAGAAAATCTCTCTCTCTCCGTATGATCACCTTGCCAGGCCTTGATAAATTCTCTATTCCTATCCCAGAATTTTGAGGGGAGCTGTGTGGCCCATACTGTCCTGGTCGTAACACTGCTTCACAAGCTCACGCTGCATTTCGCCCCACTATGTTACTCTCCATCATGTTCCTTTGCCTTCAGAAACTTGTTGTTTTACTTCATTAAGGCACTGAAGAGAAAAGAGATGCTCATATCAATGTCTAACGCCTCGCTTCTGAGTTAATGGTTACTTATATGACACCTCTATCAGTTCAATCATCTTGCCCCAAAGCACCAAAGGCCATTCTATTTGTTTTGCTGGGCTCCACTGTGGTCCTAATGAGCATGTATTATCCATCTCCTTTTCCCGGACCACTTTTATTACTTGAGGAGTTTGCAGATATATTCTGTGGTTTGTGAGTGGCAAATGGTCATTTTTGAGGAAAGTCTGTTTTATCATCTGAACTGATTCAACTGGACAGGTCAGCAGAGCAAGGTGAGCAGGCTGTCCATGAGTGTGTTTCTCTTGTTGCTCCAGTTTGGCTAGAAGGGCAAAATGTAATGACTCACACACACATACACACACACAAAGGAGGAAACAAACCTAACTTTGCAGTCAGCAAGCAATTCTGGCTGGTTGGAGGCTGACTGCTTTGTTGCTTTGTTTTACCTGAATGTGTTCATCTCATCACAATAAAAGCAGGATCAG
>NW_020454883.1:608907-614441 GCF_003342845.1 Nothoprocta perdicaria | reverse complement strand
CTTCCATCACTACTTATTTCCTTCCTGCAGCTATAATCCTCAGAGTCATCACAATTAGTTGCTATGGAAGTGACTGAAAGCACAGAGAGAGGATTATAGTTTCAGGTGAGAAAACAGCAACAGGCGCAGATGAGCTCCTAAAACCCCATTCCACTCTGAGGAACAGCGCTGCAAGGAGGCATTAGAGGAGTCTCTCTGCATTATCTGCATTACAGAAGTATTGGTTCCTACTCTACAACAGCAAAGCTGCAGATTAGAGCTGAAAGAGTTAGATGGATGGGGAGAAGGTTAGAAGGGCCCAGGGAAGGACCTGGGGAGTGCTCCCAACAATGCAAATGCATCCTGGAAATCTGATTTTTTTTTTTCTCTCCTGCACTTGAATATCACTGAAGCAGGAGGAGTCAGAAGCTCCTTTGATCAGGGGGCCACAGGCAAATCCAGGCTGCTCGTCAGAAGTTCCCTGGTGGCTCTGCATCAATCCAATGACAGAAAACAAGTGACGTGTCCTTTTGCCACAGATGAAGCACTGAGAAAAATCGCACGCTAAATCACAGGCACTTTTACTAAAAGAGGCCATTTTATTCCACCAAGGGCGGTAGCTGTGCAAAATCCCCACAGGGCGTGGGGRGTTTCCTTCCTGAGCACAGCAGCTGAGTGATGGCCCTGGGGATGGCCCTGGAGACCCAGACCGTGATGGCCTCAGTGCAGGGTGATGAAGGAGGYGGGCGGAATGGGAAGCTCTGCCAAATAAATAAAAATCCTGGTTTTGTTCCTTTTAGCATAGCCTCGTTGAACCCCACTAGGGGGTCTGGTGCAAATTAGGGCGGCTTGATGGAGGGAGAGTAGTTCTGATACGCATTAACATGGAGTTGCATTCAGCAAATACCTTGCTCTTCTATGGCTTTCGCTCACAGCGGTGCCAATACCTGAGGAACAAAGTGCCTCTTGGCACCAGGAGAGGTGCTGGGGTCAGGCCAAATGCTCTGGAGCCCTGTCCACATCCTTGTCCAACACGCTGAAGCACGGATCTATGGGGTAAAGTCCAGATACTGTGGTAAAGGTGTTCAAGGAGGACTCAGGTGGCCCTGCCTCCTGCCCATGGCTTCAGGTAGGGTCTGTAACACTATACTTGCATGTAGGTGGAGAATGTAGTGAGGTTTGGCTAGCTAGGGGCCGAAAATAAAGCCTTCCTGCTGGCACAGTTCAGGGAAACTGTGCTAGAAATAACTGTGCTTATGTGTAGCTGTTAAAAACAGGCTGTCACTAGTGCAGCTTGAGTGGGAGTACAGCCAGGACCTTTGTGCCGGTGTGAGGAATGGGCCGTGTCAGAGATGTGCCTTTGTCTCCAGGCTGAGGACACTTAGATCAAAAGTTGTGGCCATGGCATTGCATGGCGAGGAGGAATTCCCTCGCTCCATGGGTCGGGTGAATCACGTCCAACCCTGAGTCCCGAGCTGAGCAGCTGGTGGGGCCAAGGTTACGGGAGACCACCAAGCCCCATTGAGCTTAACCACAGCAGAATCAGYAGCCCCGGATAAGCCCGGCTAGGGACATTTGGCAGCAAATTTCTAAGTGGGTTTTTCCACTTAGGCAAACTGCTCCTGATTAGAATGGGCAATTTTAGGAACTCATGGAGGTCAGCTTAATGTTTTCTTTGGCCATGAGTAGCGGAGCTATCTAGTGAAATACCAGCTCAGAAAATGGAGGTCCAGTCTCATAGGTATTAAGTAAAAAGGGAAAATAAAAAAGCACCCTTGTGGATATTTGAGTAATAATATGGTTAATTTCACAGATCCAATAAAATAGTTAACACTACAGTTGTGAAATGCATGATAAGGTAAATAAGGACGCATGACATGAATGCAATTGCAGGAAAGCAAATGCTGCTAGATGATCACTGTTCACAGGAACGGTATCAGGCTGTGAGGGAGATTAGGGAGATTTTTTAGTCTTCAGGGCCCCATAAAGAAAGTACCTCCTCCCCATGGGGAGCAAAGATGGCTGCTTCTCAATGCCAGGGTACTGGTTGTTCCTTATTCCCTAGCTCTGACACACAATCGTGACAAGGAATTATATATTGCATTCATTGTGCCTGCTCTCCAGGCTTGATCCCCAAATAATTAATCCTTTTAGCTTGCAGGAGCTGCCATCTGGCTGGTTTCCAGTCAACCTGGCTGGTTTTGCTATAGAGTTGCTAGTAGCCCACATTCATGTGGGCATGTACAGCAGCTGCTTGCCTCAGGTGCCTGGGATTTCTTTGCATTTTAAGGACAGTAAGATTAAAATAAGCCATGTGCTGCCCAAACACATGCAATTCGCCAGCCTTTGCCTCAGAGAGCTTAAAGTCTTGAGGGACAAGGAGGGCAATCAACACATCATACATAGAGCAAGATTAGAACTCAGCTGAGGGCATTTTTGTTTTTGCTTTTTATAAACTTATTCTAATAACACCGATTGTCCTCAGATCACACGTGGGAGGGRATCCTCTCATGACTTTGCAGGGCAGTAACCTGTAATGAAGCCAATATACTCATGAAGAACAGATATCTACATATTTCTAAAAATAATCCCCAGTTTGTAAAAATACGAGAGAGAGACTTCATTGGTTTCGCTGAGCTCCATAACTCCCTCTTTGTTATGCCACCCATCCTAGATGAGGCAGAGGGTAGAYCTGACCTTGGATTTTGCACTGGTCCCTGCTGCGGTCTGTGTGAAACCTCATCTGGTTGGTTTGTTTTGAGAACATCTGCCCAATCAGATCTAGCAGGTGGAAGAACACTATTTGGAGAATCTTTCTAGGTCTAGGGTACCAAACTGCTTGGATTTGAGTGATTTGGGGTGCCTGACAAAACCATGCTATTTAGTACACTTTAGTGATAGGATACTGAGGGACTGTCCTTGGGAGGTGGACCAGCAAGCATCTTTAGAGGCAAGGGAGGCAAATATAAGCTGGGGGAAAATGTTTCCAGGTAGAGTGTGCTGAATTCTTTTTCCCTCACAGAATTTCATATCCCCAGTGAAAATTTTGGAAGCTTCAAAACTGAAAACTTTTCTGTAGGTCAAAACACCCTTCTCTCCATTTGCTTCAAAAATCTTCAACCTAAGACATCTTATAAATGAAGTTCAGCTGCTCATGGGCATTATTTGAAAAGAAACGTCAAAAAAAGTACTTTCCCCCCCAACAAGAGCATGTGCAGTGCCTCTCTGTTAAACCCCAAGCTAYATGACAGCACTTTATTGGTATCAGATGAACTGTTATATAGCTGAATAAAAACATTTCTTAGCTCATGAACTCTGTTGGAGCTGGGTGGATGCTAGATATACTTAGTACGAATTGGCTGCAATGCTCTTTCATGAAAGAGATCCTTTATTTTTAAGGTTATAAAGAAATAAGAACTAAAGGCTAACTGTACACATGCTAATATCAGAAGAACAACAYGCTCTTCCAAACGAAGGTGTGAACTGGTCGGACTGATGTGGCCACGAGCTCTTTTCTCCTCTCAGGGTTCGGGTTCCTGCTGGGTGAGGTCAGGTGTGACATGGGGAACAGGGAAAGGCCTCGGTGACCCGACTGTGGCGGCAGGAGCAGATGCGGGCAGGACGACGGAGCTGCCACCCGCTCCCTGACGAAATCCCTGCTCAAGTACCAGGCGTTTGCCGCTCCCGGAGGCCGCCGCTATGAATCATCTGCTTCTCTGCTATGGAAAATCTTAGTGAGTTGCTAAAACGAGCCTCAAGGGTTAATTCTTCCTTATTTCCATGATTCCGTTCCCCAGTGTGGGTGTGTTACCATATCCGCCCCCCGTACTCCCTCATTTTTTCCCCATGCTCTGCTGGCATTTCAGTTCCCTTCCCTCCCTCTCCTCTTCCCTGCTTCCTACCCCAGTGAAATCCTTCCAGTGTATTTATTCACCTAAAAGCAAGTGTTCTGTCAGCAGAAGAAATCCTTCGGCAATGTAATAAAAGCCTGAAGGATTAGAGGCTCACAGAAATGAAGGTAAATGGTGGTTACATAAGGGCCTCACAAAAATCTACTCGTTAGCCAACCCAGTGAACTTGCTGCCCAAGGCCGTTTAATTTGCTTTTTAGACCTGTTGGAAGCAAACTTGTTTTCCTTACAGCTTTAAGAAGCATCTTAGAAGTTCTGAATGGTTTATCAGCCTACCTTTCTGTGACAGATTTCCTCAAAACTATTGATTTTTCTAAGAGAAGGAAGCACTGTAATGTGCTTTCTTCTAGCAAATCCAATACAGCTGTAGGACTGGAGAGCACGTGAAAACAGCTTTCACAACAGAAGACTTTTAGCACCCAAGCAAGTCAACCAGGGCTTTAATTGAGCATGTTTCGTGTGATCACCTTTGAGAAAAAAGTCTCAGGGTAAACCACAATATCTACAGAGATTTTTTCTTTCTGTTTGAGGGTAAATAAGTCTGTTAAACAACAAGTTTTGATGCATTTTCCCATAGTTCCCACAATGGGGTAACTATCAGAGAAGCTATCTYTCTCTGTGGTTTTTCCCAGTCTTTCCATGAGAAATATATATTGGGGTGGGGAGGGGAGGTTTTTAAACCCCTTCCTTCTCCTTTTTTGGGGGCAAAAGCACAATCTCTCATGGAAATCTCCAACATCAGGCCTGTTATTGCCTGAGGGGGCCCACGGAGGGCCAAGCTTCTGGGTGGCATGACATGGGGTGAGTAAGGGGAGCTGGAAACTGTTAGCAGCAGATGAGCTACTTTACATTTCATATTAAGTAATGAAGGGAATAAACAAATTAAGAGTTCTCGTCAGAGGCTTTYGTGTGTTTTAGTCAGGCTGCACGCTCCACATAAGGACATGCACAGGCGAAACACCGCTGTGCAGCAGCAGGAATAGACAGTAGTCRCCAAATCTCTCTAAGGGTGTGCCGAGCAATGAGGTGATGGGAGCAGCAGGAAAAAGCAATGAGGAAACGCTGAGTGTAGCACACGCACATGGAATGAACTGGCTGGTAGCTGAATGTATATGTCTATAGCTGTAGCTGCCCAGRACATTTGCAACAGTTAGCTAAACAAATACCGAGTGATTAATGGAGAAAGTCGTCCTGCATAGTAGCTCAGGAATATTTAGATAACTGACAATTCCTTGTAAATATCTCTCATTATCCTTAATATTAAGCTACCCTCCTTTAAGACTAACTGAACATATATTTAAGATATTTAGTTTAGTATTTTCCCCAAAAATACATGGGATATTTTCCCCTTTGTGTTCCCCAGAGAAAAAGAAGTGAATCAGCATCTTCCACTTCTCTAAGGTGGTTTCTCTAGTTTATATAGTGTCTTGAGGCCATGAGTAGTTTTCCCTATAGAAATAAAAGTGTTGCTACAACAAACTCTTGTTCACTCTGCCTATTTACTCAGGTCCTTAGATTCACTTCAACTATAAAAGCACATGGTGTTCATAATACAAGAAGTCACTAAAAAATGCTCATAACCTTTAATTGAACTGTATAAATAACATATTCTTGATCTGGTGGCTGAACTGCAATAAAAATAGAA
>NW_020454883.1:582111-608754 GCF_003342845.1 Nothoprocta perdicaria | reverse complement strand
GAAGAGAAGAGAAGAGAAGAGAAGAGAAGAGAAGAGAAGAGAAGAGAAGAGAAGAGAAGAGAAGAGAAGAGAAGAGAAGAGAAGAGGGAAGAGGACAAAAATTCTGTTGCGAAATGTCTAGAGGATTTTTTTTTCCCCTGGAAAGTGACCCCCCTCCACACACATACCATTTCTTTCTGAGTCAGCAAAAGGTTCTCATTCAAGCTCAGACAGAGGACGGTATTTCATCTTCAGGGCAAGGGCTTTTTCCTCACCTTTCCTCATTTACTAGTATGCAAGTTGAAACAAAAGCATGATCTTAAAATAAACAACTTTGTTGATTCTAAAATTGTCAATGCCTTTTCCCAATCTTCCCCACAATCTTTAATCCTTTTTAAAAATCTGTTCMGTCAGCCAGATTCAAATGTGTAATCAATGCTAAACTCCTCCACTGGAACTTCTGTTGTTTGCTATGTCCAAAACACATTTTGTTCCTCTCTGACCACTAACTGGTCAAATCTCTGGTACAACGTGAAGTGACTGGCACCACAGCTGTGGTGGTCTATTCACAGTAGACTCCTAGACTGTGCTCAGCACACAGAGAGTTTAATGGGCCTTGAAGTAAAAATGGGAGGCTTGACTTAACTTTACCTAGAGTACATAATTTCAGTCCTGAGGGATGTTTTTTCTTTTCTGATGTGATACCATGTAGAACTCACCTGAATAAGAATTGAGAAAGAAATTGTTTTCTATGAAAATCTTCAATTAAAAATACTTTTTGAAAGCAGTCCCTGGTGTTTCACAGGTTTTCATTTTAATACAGAAAGCCATRCTCCAAATGTTCACTTGAAGCAAAAAAACAAGCAAACAAATGAAAAAAAAAAAACCCATACTGGTAATCCAGCACTTTCTACACTGTTGCAATAATTTTGGTCAAAAGCATTTCTTTCGTCCAGTGAGGGGGAAAAAAAAAAAAAGGAGGAAGTTCACTGACCTTTTTTTATTTTTTGTCATTGTTGCTATTTTTTGTCCTGTCTAGCCACWGTCAGCAAGACTCCTGCTTTGCAAGCTACAAAAGCCACCACTGTGCTACGACTCTTGCCTTAGACAACAGCTATAAACTAGGAGTTGGTGGACTAGCCCTCACCAGACCCTGACTGCAAATTAAGGGTTTATAGAGAGAGAGCAGCACATCTCTGAGGCTGGACAAGTAGARGTCTGTGCTTAAGCTTATGAAATGAGTGGGCCTTGGGCTGCCTCTTTCATACCACTGAATTTTGCTCTTCACCCAAGAGTGAGCATGAGGATGAGATGGAGAAAAAACAAACGGGAAGCAGTGGCAARATGGGGATGGGAGCCAATATCTGTGCTAGATTTGCAGGAGCAAGTTGAGATGTGGTAATAAATAAGTGGGTACTCCGTAAATTCACTGTACATATGTCTTGGGTGGGTTAATAGCTTGACTCAGCAGAGAGATCTCCTTCTCAGGCGCAGCTTCAGAGCTCGGCTCGAGCTTTTGATTCACACTTCAGCTGGGGTAGTTTCACAAGTCTTCTAGTCAACCTTTGAAACTGGATAGCAGCAAACCACAGGAAAACGAAAGAAAAAAAAAGGTTTCTTGCATTTCTGAACACATAACTACTGCAGTTTCATTATGATCTACTATTTCATTGAACAAACTGCGGCTTGAGAACTAGCAGAGGAACAGGGTAAAATACGATCCCTGAAAGACTGATATTTTAAAAAACAAAGAGCCTGAACAGTGAAGYAAAAATGGGTGGTCCTATAATTAAAATGCCTCTTTTTACAATATTTATTGCCTCTGTGAACCTGAAGCTAGCTGACCTCCTCAAGAGTCAAGGCTAAGCAGCAGCAAGGGAGGTCTGCGTGCCTCATGAGCWGTAATGAGATCCCAAATCCATCATGTCTCTCTGAGGTGGCCCATCAATCACGGCCTCTTCACAAGCAGGGGTCACCCTCCAGCTGCCAGGGAGATGGAGGCCCCCTCCCAGAGGCTCCCTGTGCAGATGCTCGAGGGGAGCAGCTTGAGCTGCTTAAGTGCAGGCCAGAAAAACTCTCAGCTCCAGCTCTTTCTGTTTGTTAAATTACCCCAATTCCTCTTTTCTTTTAAGTCTAATGAAGGCGCAGCACATGCTTGTCCCAGCAGAGAAGCGCCAACACTGTGGGTACCACTGAGCTTAAAAATAACCCAGGTGCAGCCCCAGCCAGAAGGAGGGCTATGCTGAAAGGGGCCTCTTGTAAGCAAGTGAATTTGGTGCATTTCAGGTGCTTCCTACTGTTGAACTTTCTGGTTCCAGTGCAGAGAGGCAGATATGTGGCATCTGAGGTCCAGCACTAACTTGGTGCACACTAACCAGAGTCCTACGGACTTGGTGGTGCACCCAGTGCTGAGCAACACGCGAGGAACACAGCAACTTCCCGAGGTGAACAGGGGCTGCGGGAGAATGATCTTTCTGACAGCTGGCACACCACTGCCAAATGGGTTACTACTGTCTTCAGTCAGTCCTTTAAAAAATAACGATGCTCTAAACTCTCATGAAATCTTTTCACGTAGTGAGAGTGACCCAAAGCTTTGCTGAAACCCAGCTGCTGAGGTGAAAACGTGAGAATTTCGGAACTGAAACAGACTGAACTAGTTTCCAGCCTTTCTGAGTGGGATGGGGAAGCTTAGCAATATGATAGCATGCACTGTGCACCAGAAGARCACATAAAAATGAAAAGCAAATAGAGACAATCTGGTATTTGCTGCCTTCTAAATTTTCCTATGCTTTACACCAATGAGAGACCTTGTTTATGATTTTGCAATATTGCTCAACTTTTTTAAGAGTACATTTGTAAGGAGCTTTAGAAAGCAGCTTAGCCGGTGAACAGACTGCTGTTATTGGTACTGGAAGGAAAAGTAAACAGATAGCATACCTCGAATGACCATCTTGGTGCAAAATAGTATTAAAAAGTTCACCAGACCTAAGTAATGCTCCCAGGAATTCTGTTGTTGTTTTTTGTTCCTACGTACATGCCATTTGTGTGAGGTAGTGTTTGTACTGCACTCACAGTAGCTGTGAACGTCACCGTCTGGCACGGGGCAGGTAATATATCCAGGACAGCCTGCAGTTTACAGGTGGTGGCACAAGGCTGTGTTTGTTTTTCTTCCCTTTTTTGATTAAGCCTGTTCATTTTGCACCAAGGTCATAGTGTGGGGAGGAGGAATGGCACAGTGGGACAGGGTGAAAAATGGAAGGGGGAGAAGAACACGGTCTGCTTTGCCGCAGCAGAGRACCACTGAAACCTCCGGAAGGTCCTGGAAGCAGCATTAAGGGGCTTGAATCGGTGCCCAMTGAGCTGGGGAGCCCCTCTGGCTGCCTCGACCTCTCCAGCTCCTGTGCTCTCAAAGCACTGAGTGGAGTTTTTAAGTTTGTCAGAYGCCCTACTTCCTGCCTACATTTTGTTGTCGAGGTTTTATTTCTTTATTTAACAATTATAATGCACCAAAGRCACATAGGGAGTTGAGGACATTGGCCTCATAGAAATGCTGCTTGTGAAGGAAGCAATGTTTAGTCAGGCTTCTCAACTTTTGCTGTGCTTTAGTTCGCCTAGCCAAAAGTATCTCRAAGGCCTGAGACCTGTGGGGCAAAAAGGCAGCCTAAAATACAGCCTAACCTCACCTCGCAAAGCAAGGGGGTGAGGTTCAACTCCTCCATTTCTCCCCTATTACTCGAAGAGCTCTGTTAAGCTCACTACTAACAAGATGGAAAAAGGAAGCCCACRGTTTTCCTGATAATGTTATGATAAAACAAACAAAGGGTTTAATAAGCAAAAAGATTTTTTTTTCAGGACTGCTTTATAAATCATAGAAGAGAAACACAAAACCCCCTTCATATCACAGGGCATTCTTAATTTTTGTGCCATGATTTATTTTCCTTTGTTTTCCTTTGTTTCCTTTGTTCCTAGGCCTTAACAGGGTTACCTGTACAGATCATCCATTATTTGTATACAAAAATAAGAAATTACTGGCTGGGGACCCACAGCATAGTAACTACATGCCTCTCCCCTTAAGCTCCCTTCTCCACAAACCCACACTCCGGAAACTTAGATCCTCAGTGCAGGAGCCAGAATTGCCCCAAGTGCTCTTGTTTCACAGGAGAAGCACAAGTCTTCAGTCCTTGGTGATCCTAGGATGTGGCTGACACTCCATGCTGGGGAAATGTGAAGGACAGAAGCCATCTTCTGCCAAATCTGACTGGAGAGTGGTGGTGGCGATGTTCTCCTCACTCTACATTTCCCAACCAGCTGATCCATGGGCACAGAAGCCAGCAAAAGCAGGAATCTGAAAGGGCCTTCCACACCATAAAGAGGACCGGGCCATCCTGCCTCATCTCAATCTTGAGTTATAGCCACCAACGTGAGGAGAGGTGACTGGCAGGAGAGGTGTTTTCCTGGCTGCTCCAGCCTATCATCAGAAGCATGTGATTATTTAAGGGGCAAGCAAATATGATTAATGAATGGTAATTAAGTTTCCTTGATTGAAACYTGAAGGTAGGCTACAAACTAGGCGCCCCAGAGAAATTTTGTAAGGCACATGTTATTTCTGTAAGACATTGTGGAAATCTGAGGTCTAGGCTTTTTATGAGATTTCCACTATACGCTGGTTTCAGTTACTGAAATGAGAGAAGCGGCTGTTTTTCTGCTTTCCCTTTGTTCGAAACTGGAAAGATACTTGGGGAAGAAAAAAATAGATTAAAGGTGAAACAACTCTGAGCAAGATRAGAGATTCGTTTCAAATTTTGGGTGTAGTTTCATGTTGTTCTTTATTTTATCTGAACCGGTTGTCCCACCCCTAATTACAGCAGTATTAAGACATTCCTGGGTGTGGTCACTTGAAGTTCTCAAGTGGGCAAAAACTTGCAGCTATGTAATGCACATGAGGTGTTYATCAGTGGACCACTTCAAATGTTTCCTGTCAGACAGTCTCAGAGATGCACACATTGTCCTTCTGGCTTCTTCATCCACTTCCAAGCCCCTGTCCACCAACAAGGTCACACAATTGCATTTAACTGAACTTGAGTGTTGGTACCACATGGGGCCATGTTCTCTTTGCCACAACTCAGATATGCGGATAAGGCCCTTGGGGTCTAAATTAGACTTGCAGAAAGAACTAAGTGATCGTAGTAGGTCCTATTGTGTTTTCTTTGAGAAKGTGGTTTTTGTTTTTCTCTTCTGAAGTACCTAGATTGCATCACTGGCACTAAGTCTTTTCCATCCTTATCTCTTCTTGTTGATTTTTCCCTAAGCCAGGTAGAAATTTCTGTTTGCAAAGCAGATGAGTGAAGCTAGATTTTGACTCACCAGTGGCTTTTATATTGTTTCTTAGGATCTGTTGTAAATCACAGTGCACTCAAGACAGCAATTATGGTACAGTTGTGCATGAAATCTGCTCTGGAAATGTGATAGCTTKTTAGCGACGGGGAGACTAATTTGACTTCAAAATATATGGTTACTGCCTCTTCTGGCTCCAGGAAGAGTAGTAGTAACATTTTGAAAGCTTTTCCAACAAATCAAGATAACATTCTGCTGCTTTTCAAAGTATATATTGCTACTAGTCACATGGATATTTACAAGCCTACCATAAAAATCTAAAAATCTGGAATTGGATTGAAAGCCAAGAAAAGCGGCTATATCATCTAGCAGCACAGGCAACAATTTTTTGATTTCATTAGATGTGCATGGGAAGCTTCTGAAGTTTAGATTCTCAGTTTGTTATGCTAAGCATCCCAGATTGGATGCAAGCTATGATTTACTTAAACCATTTTAGCCTAACATTTTGGCTAGAAAACACATGTCAGGGGGAAATCTGCCTGGGCTGAAAATTGTCTACATTGTAAGTCTAATGAAAGGATAACAGCAAGAGCAATGATTTCCTTTTGCACCTGGAGCCCAAAAGCACAAGGGTACTGTGGAGTCAGTCTTCCCTTTTCAAGTTACTTGACCACTCCTTTTGTGGAAGCTCCTAATTTTGTCTAGTTTTGGTTTTGCTGTTAATCCTGCTAAGATGATGTATCTGAAGATGGGCTGATGTTGGAAACAAGTTGTGAGAATTTCCTTTTCTTTTAGTCACAGAAGCTGTGTCACTGCAACATGGTTCTTGAGCACAAAACCATGCAGATATACCTTCCAAGTCAGGCCCAATTGCATGGCTCAGGACTGCAATGAGCTCATGCAGATCCAGTAAAAATCCACAGAGCTCAGCAGGAAGRCTGGAGGCTGTGCTGGGTGGCAGGCTGATGGACTCCGTTGCAGTTTGCATGGCATCCATATCTGTCTCCTAGCAGATAGGCATGGATGTAATTCTAGCCTCATGATGAAGATATGCATATGGTGGATGGGAGCACCCGTCTCTGTCATTGTGTGGAGGTTTTAAGTTGTCCTGCAAAGGGAAACACTGCCAACAGGGGAAACTGAGATCTGCCCTTCTCCCTCCCTCTTCTCCTGAGTGTCATCTCATACGTTCAGGCCAGTCATCGAGAGGACACAAGGTGGAGGGTCAGGCTTCTTTGCATAGAGCGGGGGAAATATCAGCTCTCACACATCCTGGGTGAATGATCTGGCCACTGAGCTCTCAGGTAAGGGGCACATCTGCCCCACAAGCATCCCAGGAAACTAACTTTTCACTTCCTTTGTGTGTTTTATCAAGGCCTCAGAAGAAATCATTTTATTTGCGGTAAATGGAACATTGACATCCAGCATTATGCAATTCTTCTGGCTATTAGACTTGCAAAAAAAAAAAAAAGAGAAAGAAAAAGAAAAAGCCATGTGATTTTGATTGCTCATCAGATTAAAAAATAACTTAAACATGCAAAGTTGATCCATCAGCAATCGTGATGTCCTTAAAATATATTTTTATCATATATAGGTCAATAGGCAGTCTTCAGCTCTAGGCACAGAATTAARTAATCCTGCAGAAATACTTAAAATTATCAGTAAGTGAAACCTCATAATTCTTGTAGCTTTGTAGCTTTCCACCAGTTTTGTTTGCAAACTATTTGAGTTTCTTAGGTTCTGCAAACTTAAGAAAATTTTCAAAGATGGGTTATTTTATGCCCATTGATTATTCTATGCCTGACACCTGATAATTTAGACCTTATGATCCAGATGAGGTGCCATTACCAGAGGTACTGTGCTCAAAGCTGTGCATTACCTAGGCCTGTAAGAAAGTATATGTGACTTGTGAAAAGTTTTGAGGCTAGCTAGAAATAAGAGTGCTACTGAAATGCTCAACATTGATTCTTCTATTCAAAAAAGAAAGAAAAAGTAGAAATGTTGCTCGTGCTGAAGAGAAGATACAGCATCACCCCAAAGGAGAGAGAAACATGCAAAGCTAATTGTGGTAGACTCCTTGCTATTAAAATAAAATATAGATAAGACATTTCTGTGAGCCACACGTCACGGGATTACTCCGACAAATTTCTTGTAATGGCAGGCTCACATTATAAGACCAACAACCCTTTTTAGTTACGACAATAATAACAACAGGAACACATCAACACAAACCCCTGATAAGCTACAGAGGCTATCTCTCTTTGAAAAGCCACTTTTGCCTCGCTTAGATCAAGCCTAAACCAGTCTGTAGRCCACCCAAAGACAGAAACTCTTAGTGATGTGCGCTGGAGAAAAGCAATGTCATTTTGCTGTGTGCCTGCCCTTGCACGTCTCCAAGTGAGCACAGCACTAATCTCACTTGGAGATACAGTATCTTTGAGCAGTAGTAGGTGAAAGCAACAGCCACCCATTTACTAGGGTGCCTTCAAACTAAAYGTGTTTTAGGTTGGAAAACGTTGCGGGGGGTGGTTCCTAAGCTCAAACAAAGACATGTCAAGAGGCTGAGGTTTTCAGAAGAACTCAAGCCATACTGAGGTGTCTAGAGAAGCGGCGGGTTTTCTGAAGTTGTGTCTGTGGTCAAAGAGGTGTCTTCTCTGAGCAGACCAAGTGTTTCAGAAACTAGTTTCAGAAAACTAGTTCCTATTTTTAGCGCTCAGGGAGGAAGTGAGAGTTTTTGGAAATCCTGCTAAGCAGAGGCTTGGTCTTTGAAAACCTGGCCCTTTAGTTTCTACCAGTCTTGTTCTGCCGCAACTTAATCATACACCCACTGGGGTTTTCAGACTGGCATTTTCTATAGTTTTTCACTGTATGGACATGCTGGTGCACTCTCCAGGTTACCTTGCACCCTGATACAGCACCTGCAGCCATGCAGGCCAATTGCCACAGCTGAATGTGGCAACCCTCACTTGCCCAGTGAGATGTCTGATTGCTAGGGGTGTCCAGTTACAGTGTGCAAATACCATTATCAAAGCAACGAAGGCCAAGATACACTAGATAATGGGGGAAAACAAAGTCCTGGGAAATTTATGATCTGGGAAGTGTTGTGTACAGGCAACTGAATGACTCCTGGTGGGACCAGCCAATATCCATCCTGATGCAGAGCCAAACCTAGCAGGTTAGTAGTTTATTTTTGTGGTTCTTCAGGAGGGGCCTTGTCAGCTGGAGCACAGTCCCACAGCCAACCTGCGTGCCTGCTTAAGGAGCCAGCGTCGTGAGGAGAGGGACATGATCTAGTGGCTGCTCTGTGCAGCCTGCTGCTGATCTTGTACTGAGTAGCRCGGAGGTTTTCAGCGCTCGGCCTCACTTCCTGCCCTGCTTTCTTCGTGCTCCTTTGCATTTTGGCCTCTCCAGAGCATTCCTTAGGTATGAGGGCAGGGGGGAGGAAAGCCCAAATGCTCACACTTCCAAAAGCCCTAATAAACGAGAGGTTTTCCCCACCCTTTTGTCTTATTGCCTGTTTCCTAGGGCCGGTTCCCTCTCCCAGGGCTTTTGCCTTGCCCGCCCCCAGCTTTGCAGAAGCAAAAGGAGTTCCCYGAAGAGCCTTCTCCTGGCCGGGGTTTCACCCAGCTGATGAATCACTCTGACGGCTTCTGTGACAGTTGGGTGCATATCAGAAAACTCAGCCAGCTGTTACTTTCTACCTCAAAGGTTACTCAGGAGCGTGGAGGGATTCTCTTAAACGACTGATAAAAAAACGCAGTTACCAAATTCATAAGCTTGTGGTATTTTTTTYTTTTTTTTTCCCTATTTTTTTGGAAGAGGGGTTTGTGTTGCCACAGCCATGGACTCTCCATCCTTTCCCACCTGGGCTTATGATGATACCAGACCTCCCAAAGCGAGGAGGCACAGGGCTGACACCTGCATCTCTGGGTTTTTCCAAGGAAAGTCTAGAAGAAGCAAAAGGTGACCCTAAAGACAATTCTTGCTGTGGCTAATATCTCCTTTTAATCACACAGATCTGACTCAGTGTCTTACAAAAGGTCTTTACTAGGCATTTGGGGACACTGCAGACGGGTGTATCTTGTCCATCTGCAAGTGCCTGCAGACAGCTCCGTCTGCATTAGTTGCTCTGGGCTCCCTGTATCGTCAGTGAGGAGAAGCAGGCGTTCCCGTGGCGTGACTCATCTGATCTGTTTTAGACGTCTACATGAGGATGAAACAAACCGTGTCCTAGAAATGTCCGCTTCTCCCCATTTTCCATAAACAACTAACTCAGGTGTAAATATCTACTTCAGGAGATTGCTTCCTGTTCGTCCCTGAACACTGATGCTTTCAGACAAAATAAGAGTTTCATCCTCCTTTCTCTATCCCCCTCTTTTTCAGACTTCTCATCCTTTGGAAAAGCTCTGGGTCTCCAGATGTATTCCACCCTGTGATATTTCAGAGACTGACCTTCTGCCTTCCTCTGCTTCCTGATGTGACATAAAAAACCAAGATCCTGGCTACTGGTGTTCATTCGGTTGCATGGCATTCCTTGAAGAAGTGGGTGATCTAATCTTGATGCAACAGCTATATTTCAGCTAGGAAAAAATGTTGTTTGCCTAAAAGAATTTTGTTTCTTGGACACATTAAATATGTATTTACATTCTGTTACATATCAGGCACTGTAGACACTGTGAATATAAATCACTGATGTCATTGTTTGCCTGTTTGTCGCACCTTCCTATCCACATCTCTGTAGAACACAGCTGGATGCTTGTTTGAGCATGGTGGGTTTTAGGACAAGGCTTTCATCTTCTGTCTCCCCATTACTGTGCCCTTGATTCACTGAGACTTTCATTTGCCTGGCTGTAACTGAACAAAGCTGGGGCCTACACATGAGTTCAGGATTAGGCAAGTACCTTGGGACTCGAACCAAGACGCCTGTATGAGCTCTTTCTTCCTACCACTTCTTATTGCCGAGGTGTCTCCTCCACACAGGTGCTGGGAAAGACATGTCCTTGATTTCAGTCAGAAGTAATATCATCACCTGCCCTTAGCAATGTTATTCTCTTTACTGCTGAGCTTAGGCAATACAGTAACATGCCTAAACAGTGCATCCACAACAAGGAATGGCATCATCTTGCTTTCAAAACAAACCTGTGCTGGGTGGAATTAGTTGAGCTGAGCGATGCTGGCCTGACTGATAACGATCAGTGAAGAAACTTCTTCAGTTATGCAGTCATTCACCTCTGGTCACCCTTATTTTAGGGTGGGGTGGGAGCTCGTTTAACTGTGTAGCATAAGAAAGGAGAGATGTTGAAGTTTCTTAGACAAATGTCCATTCAGATAGGTTGGTATTAATTAACAAAGAGAAGATTGGGGCATTTCTACATCTCCTCAGTTTATTTCTGGACTTTCCCATGAGGGCAAATCTGTTTTTCCCCATGAACAACAAAACCCACAAAACACCTGCCTATAGCCTGCCCTGTGCACATACAGATGCGCTGCTTCCTTCCTGAGCTAAAACGATATCTGGGTAAAGACAAGAGCACTGAGTTTGTGGTTAACAGCATGACTGAATCTTGCTACCTCATCTTGTATATGTGTCCAGCTTTTCAGAAGCATATGTGAACAGTTTTAGAGACGCGCACAGCACTGTGTCATTGCACAGGTGACGTAACATCACAAGTGAACTTACATCTGGCTCTGTTGTCTTTGACTCTGAGTTTCTTCCATCTTCACCAAAAAAGAGCTGAGTTGAGGGTAACTTATTAGCTCAAAGCTGCACATTGGAAATTTGGGGCTTTCTCTGTCCTTTACTTCTTCATGTGCAAAATTATGATTAGTTGGGCAAAAAATGAGGATATGCATTAGGCTGCCAAATACCACCCATTATACAAAATACTGCTGCAAGATAACCACAGATTTGTCAGCCTTTAGCAGTTTAAAGTAAAGTTTTATACTGCAGATATCTGCATCAGGTGGAATTTCTCAGAGGATACCCACTGAAATATTTCCTAGGAGAACATTTCCTAGGATGGAATAAAAAGAAAACCTTTCCATTTGTTAGGGATCTATTCTTCAAACTATCTACRTTTTAGAACAAAAGTCTTGAAATCTGAGTGTATTTTTCTCTGTTCTGTGGAAAACATACTTAAATTATGAACTCTGCCTGTAGTTTGTACATATATGGGTGAAGAGGGGAGGATACGTGAGGATGGGAACCAGAAGCTATTGAGAGACAAGGGTGAGGCCAGAGAGAAGACAGGGAAGATCAGATTGGGGAACACAGGCAGAGCAAGAAAGGGTTCAAAGATTAGGAAACTGAGTTGTTAGTGATGAGAAGGCAGAAAGGTCTAGCTCAGAGGAAGGATGTAGGAGGGGTCACCTAGGCAGGGAGGTGGTAGTGGGAAGATGAGGAAAGAGACAAGGTGGGTAAGTCTTTAAGAAAAAAGATGGAGGTTGGGGTGAGGACCAAGCCTGTAGAGTGACAAGCTGGCCTACCACAGTGTTGTAGGTTTGTGAATGGCAGAGTGTGGCAGAGGGCCCGGTGGTCGAGGAAGGTCAGAGGACATAGGAGAACAGAAGTCAAAGGGCAGGAGGAGAGTATAACCAGAGACCCAATGTCAGTGCAAGGGTGCCAAGGCCTCTGTGCAATGGGGAAGCATTGGGAATAAGGCACAGGAATGAGGCACTGGTTCTGAGCTGCAGGTGAACAGGGCTCAGGCCCAGGGTGACTGGCTGGTGCTTGRTACTTGGGGAAGATTACAGTCAAGGGGAGATACCAAGCAGCTGAGGGCACCTGGTGTGGTGCCTGATGGAGAGGTTAATCTGCTGCTGACTGAGCTTTTTAGGAGCTTATGTGCTAGAGACTGACCACAGCCAACTGCAAGGCTGGTAAGAGGGGGGTTGGCTGGAATGACTGGGGCTTTAACTGCAAAGCGGGAGGAGCGGATTTACACAGAGCTGTGAGTGAGAAGAAGGCAGGACTGGAAGAAACTGTATAATTTCCTTTTAGTTCCAGGATATCCAGTCTGCAGCGAACATACAGAAAAGCAGGTACCTACTTGTGCATCCCCTTGAATACAGAATGGAAATCGAACCAGAGAGTCCTGAAATTCTTCTGCTGGCTACAAAACCTCTGAGTTTCTGCCTAGCTGCGTATATGTGGTTATATATAATTCGGTACTATGGATGCATAAAATACATGTAAGTGAATTGTTGTGTCTATGCACAGATACAAAGATTCTGTATGCTTACCTGAAAAAGACTAGGCTGAGTCCCAAATGTCTCTTACCACCTTAGATTCAGCTCTGTTCCAGGTTATTCTGCAAAGCTCATGTTGTGATGGGAAACATGTGGCTGAAACCAGGCAGTTGTGAGCTGTTCCTGCAGTTTGGCTACAAGTGGAAGTGTTAGAATTTGACTTGCAGACATGCTGCACACTTTTTGCTGCAGCTAAACTCAGTGGTTTCTGTCTTTGAATTCAGATACGGAGCACTGTATAATGCTGAGTGCTGGAAATGCCCAGGTTCTGGGAGTTTCAAGGCTAATACCAAAACTGATGTCTTTTCTCTCAGTTTTCCATTTTTAAAATGGGTTTTGTGAAGTGGGAGGAATTCATGTTGCCCATACCCCAGTGTGGTAATGATGTGGAATTTAGAGGAAAAAAAAAAAAAAGAAAAAGGAAAGAAAGAAAGAATCTCTTTTAGATCAGGGCTGGAGCAGCATATAAAGCCTGAAGCAATTTTGGATGCAGAAAAAGCCAAAGACTAACAACAACCCATTGCTTGTGCTGCATATCTTGTGTGCTGCATACAGTAACAATCTACAGAGCAGGTAATTAGAGATTATTTCCTAATGGAGGCACACAAAGACGATGAAGTAAGGTTGCACAAAGGTGGCCTTAATCACAGCATTTCCTAATTTTGGACTCCACACCTCCATTAACATTGTTTTCAAGGAGTACATAATGTGCTATAAGGAACTGATTCTGAAGAACATATTTCAGCTATATGAGCAAGACGTCTCTGGTATGAGGGAAGAGTTTATACATGGCAAGGGGGGGCACCTTCCAGGTGCACCTCATGCAGGCCTCTAGGCAAGCAAAAGAGGTAACATTTGCATTGCAGGCCCTCAAAATCTGGGGCTGTCCAGGACATCAGCTAAAGAAAGAGATAAAAAGGCTCTTTAAACAAGATGCGGGTCCCTCCACCTCCTTTCTATGTACCTCTGTTGGAGTTCTGAGAGCATCAACAAGCTCTGATCAGCCTCACTTGGGTCCTCCTTCCCACCCTCCTGCCCATGGGCTTGGGACCCCATTTCAACTCAAACCATAGGCTTCAGTCCCTGCCTGAGCTACTTCTTCTAGATCTGGCTGTCTCCAGCATCTTGCTTCTTGGATGATTCTCAGATCTGTGTTACTAGATCTCAGATCTGTGTTACAAGTTGCCTCCAGCCCTGTTTCCTGAATGGACCCCTCTGACCTCTGCTGTAGCATTATCTCCAGAAGTATTCCCAATCCCACCCGCTGCTGCCCCTAACTAGACCTCCTTGATGTATTTTGGCCCAGGTTCACCATCTTGATGTGAGTGAGGCAATCAATGGACACCGTGTCCAGCATCTAGCTCTGCCTGATGTGCTTTACAGTTCTACACCCAGTCAGTGAGGACATGGCTTTCACTGGGTCACCCTTGGCTCCCAAGTCCCCTTCCCCTGCACAGTAGTTGGCTTTGATGCACCCCACTGAAGCTGGAGATGACAATGCACTCCTCCTTGTTTCATTCAGAGCTCTTTAAAACTCTGTCCTCAAGGAGAGTTTTGCTTGTCATGGCAAACTCTTACCAAACTTTTTCATGCATGTTAGGAGAGCTGGGTTGTTCCCACCCTTGTCAGCAGAAAAAGGCATAGGAACCTGCCTCTGCTTCATGAGCTGGGTGATTCTGCGTTTCTGCTACGATCTATCTCCTTGCTTTGCTTTCTCCCCTTGAGGCTGCTAGGAGGCAAATGGGTCACTAAAGGCGGCTTTGCAAAGTAAGTCTAAGAGAGGTTTTGAGAGCTAGTGACCACAGAGGAAGTGTTGAGTTGGCTGTGCACAATGCCTGCCTGTTTGCCAGTTTTCCTGCTCACTGGGCATAACACTGTGGGTCAATATGTAACTCGGGGTAATGGTTTTGGATGACACCAAAACATCCCACACACAAACTCAAACTATGCATGTAGGAATACAGTGCTTTTGGAGGGGAAGGGACAGACTTGGGCTGAGGATCCAACATGCCCAGCTGCAGCTGTTTCGATCCATAAGAACATTCAGGTTCTTATGGCTTTAGGTTTCCTTTCTACAGCTCTTTTCCATTTCTTGGCTAATCTGCAGGAGCAGAGAGATTACCAGAAATTTCCCCTGGGGTAGTCCCAAATTGCTCTGATCTAAAAATGAATCCTGGGAATCTCATGAGACACCATACTGTCTTGTGACATAAATCCCTAGTGTAGAGCCACAAGAAACTTTTGAAAATGAAAGAGCTCGGTGGAAGTGGTCTTGGACATCTGCATTAAAATCAAGCCTTGGAGATTTTATTGTAACTGTTGTGCAAGTCCAAACGTACTGTCATATGACTCGCTCTGTTTTGTATTGTCTCCCCTTCCCTTACTCCTTCCACCTGGCCTGCGTCTGTGCATTCTCATTCATCTATCACTGCTCCTCATCTAATCGAAGCCTCTGGCATGACTGCGGGCCAGATGGCATGAATCCTTCTGGCTCAGCACCAACAGAGCCATAGAACTTGCCAGTTTGCATTAGCAACCTCTGCATATTTAATTTTCTTCCACATTTTTGTGATCATGCAGCATGTGAATTGTTTTTGTTGCTTTTCTTTGCCTTTTACTCTCTCTGCTCTSAAAGGTCTCATTTCCCAGCTTCCATCCTGAAATTTGCTGGTTGCATTTCTCAAGTCCCTACACATCCTTAGTGTTCTGTCATTCCTTCTTACTGGACCTCCTATCATAGTGGATTGTGAGCTCCTGAGGGAAAGAATTGGGTCTTTGTAAAGCTCCTGAGAAGGTGACCTTCCTGTCCTGACTGAAGTGTAGGCAAGTGCCAGTGTAAAACAAACAAGGGGAAAATAAATTTGACTTCAAAAAGGCCTTGAAGCTGGTTCCTACAGCAGCTCATTAGTCTCTGCCAGTGTAAGGTGACACTGTCAGTTTGGTTTACTTTGTGTTAGTGGTAAAAGTTGGTGATGGTTCAGAGACGTTAATTTTTTCGCTCATGTGAGGTATCATTAATCTTGTGATATTTGWTGCTTTCCAAGTGGCTGAAAATTTGTAATCGCATGAGAATCTGAGCKTCTGATTTTTATACTGTTTCTAGGCCTCATGGTTACAGGAAGACAGTTTTAAAAAGCAGTGAACCTTAAGACAAAGGTATCAGAAGACCAAAAGGCCTCCAGGTAGGCTAAAGTTTCTATGTTTGCCTGTTTTCTCTTTTTTTTTTGAGCAGAGTCCTTAAGTCATTCTTTAATCCAATGTTGTGGTTTAGGGAAGCCTGAATCATGAATTTTTAAGCATGTGAGATTGGTTATATTTTATTTAGGCTGGAGCTCTGTTTTGCCCTTTTTGGCCATATGTCCTCTTCAGACAAGCTCTCTGTCCTGGCATTAGACTGCAAGCACTTTTTCCTCAGGGACAGCACACACAGAAGTGGACTCAAAACTGGCTATCAGCGCATTCCTCATCTTCTTTTCTCAGCCAAGGTTTCCTAGGAAAAGAACTGCTCCACACCGTAACTGTGGGCAGCTTTGGGAAGCTGCCATGCTGAGGTTATGATAAGGCTGTCCCGCTCTCAATCAATATTAGATTTCCTCTCCCACCGCACAAATTCTAGCCCTCCCAAACATAGAAATCAGGGAAAAATAAGGCAGCTCACCCTTTCAGAGGACATTTCATCATGTCATTGGGTTTCCTGGCCCACAGCCCCTAGGTGATGCCGATCGKGTTTACAGGAAATGCCATGAGTAATTTGCAAAGCAAAAGCTGCTTGCTATCGGGTGGAGGCTTGTCGGGCTGGAAAGTGCCGGGTGCCGTGCTCCGGGCAGCGTGCCGGGCATGCTGCTCTGGTGGCTCAGGGAGGCCAGTGTGGTCAGCAAGGCCTACGGATAAGGTTGTGCAGCACTTCTACCAGTACTGGTGTAGAAAAGCATGGTCAACTTGGGGCCCGTGTGACCTCTACTGGAGGAAGCCATTTCTAGACACTTTTCTACCRGTTGTATCCTGTTGTATATTTCCTGCAGGATGCAGGGATGCACCAAAGGCCCTTTCTTCTGCCTTCCTCAGCTCRCCATGTGTAGCTCCTGGGATCTCTGGGAAGTTCACCACCACCATATTGCTCCCAAAATCAGTGGACTTGTTGTTTTCCAATTTCCAAGCGTGACAGGAACTCTCCATGTCTTGTTCCTGCCTCCTTGTGTCTCTTGGCATGTTCCACTTGCTACTCCACATGCAAATTTAAGTTRCACAGTGTGGTTTCTCCCTGACAAACACTAATGCAGAAACAGGAGAGAACTGGGCAGGGTGTGAGAAGGAAGAGAGCAGTGGAAGTCTACAGGACTGCTATGGCATCCCTTCAAACCCCTCTGCAGCTCACAGAAATTAGAGGTGGGAGACCCTGCTTAACACAACTCTTGTGTCTTATTTCTCTGCTTGAACACTAGACATCACYCTGAAGCTGTGCAGCCTAATGAATCGATCTTCATTCGACACTTATATGATTATTTCTTCCTAAGTCAGTCATTTTGCACTTGATTTTGACAGGATGAACCGTGTCTCCAGTGAGCAGACCTGCTGTATTTTAAGACTAGATTTTCATGCACTGATTGCCTTTCCCAGTTTGGTACCATTTCAGATCAGCATGTTCTGCACTCCACCTTTCAGCTCCTTCTTAATACTGTAATACATGTAAATACTATTATTCGTACTTAGAGACCCAGAACACGATCAGATCTCAGTCACTGTAGGATCTGTAAGAAGTGATCCTGCCACAAATCACACATAGATGAATTCAAGAAGGTAGTGCCATGGTAAGAAGGGAGTGTACCCAATGTTCAAAGGGAAGGGGGACGGTTTGAATTTCTGTAGGACTTGTAGTTCTTGGTATTTCTCCAGTAGGAAGTAGATAAAATACGTACCTTTTGCACCTATCCCAACAGAACAGTTGATTTAATGCTCCATCTCCCTCCTACAATGTAGTAACCTGCCTGGCTAGCTGGAGGAGGGTGCAGGAGAGAGAAGTCTGGGCAAGTGGTGAGAGACAGGAGCTGCCTTGTAAACAGTTCAGACTGATGTGGGAGATGGAGGAGTTGTCCAAGACTAATTTCATGAGTTCCTTGCTCAGGATGCAGCAAGGAAGAAGCCGGTATGTGTGCTTTTGGCCACAGGTTAGAGCTGTGGTACCTTGGTCCTCAGCCCTACAAGCCAGATAGGAGCAAGGAGGGAGCAGGGCATTAGCATCCTACGGAGAGGCACAGCAGGGAGTGCTCCAATGGTTTCATTTGCTTTGGGCACGCTCTGTTCATCAACTACCTTCTTTTAATGAGCCCCCAAATTTGATATGTCTTTCATCTCATCCTAATTATTTTTTTTAAGCTTTATTCCATTACAAACTGTCTTCTTCTAGGTTGTTACATTATCTATTTGTCTAATWCTTGTAGTCCTTCCCTGATTGTGGAAGCATGACCCATTTATCTTGCAGTATCTTTGGGTTTGAGCTGGGCTTCACGGGCAGGAGACCAGACCCAATTTCATCGCACTCACATTGTGCCAGTGATATGCAATGTACAGCCAGCCTCGAGTGCCTTAGCTAGCACTCCCCATTGAGCTTGGGGGAAAACCTGCCCTTTGGCCATATACCCACCTGAGAGTGGACACAACCAAACCTGTGARTCCTGTGACAAAGCTGCATCTTGGCCTGACTTTAACCACTGCACTACACTCAGACCAGGTGGGCCCTCCACTGCCCCAGAACATTTATGAATTACCAGGACCAGCATGTGTGTGCGTATGCATAAGGCAGGGAAGAGGTTGTCTGTTTTCTTTGAAAACCTAGTTCATTTTTAAAGTGGYTAGATATGTCAGAGTCAGGAGATTTGTGAAGGTTGCAGGAGGAACCGGGCTATTTGAGCAGTCCTGTGCGAGACCCTCGCGGCTACCTTTACATTTGTAGTTGCACAGCAAGAGACAGACACATCTCTCTCTGACTAAGCCTGCCTGAACTGGAGGGCTTTTGCATGTCTGTGAAAGAATGAGCTTAATTTTTCCCCATGACCTGCTTCAAGCAAAGCTGCAGCAACCAAATGGACCATGCTATGTGAAACGCAAAGTCACGCTACTATGAGTCAAACATCCCCCTCTGGTCCTGCGGAGCTCAGCTAAAGAGCAAAACAAAGGCAAATATATAAGCAACTAAAAGCATGTTTTTTCTTATTGCTTTCTTCATGGCAACAGCCCAACAGACTCTGACTGAGATCAACAAATAGTGTATTACCAGGAGGTCCTTGGAGAACCAAAGAGATGGTGAAACTTCCACCACCTCCATCATCAAAGGCTTCAGTAGATTTCTTGACACGATTTTTTTTCAAGTCAGCCTCAATGAAAGCAACCGTTTAAAAGGCAGTAACTCAGGAGCATTAGGTGTAGCTTCTGTCGGCTGAACCCATTAAAATTGCCCTTTAATGTCTTAAGGAACACACACAAAAAGGGGAGATTGAAGGAGGAAAAGAGAAAAACACCACAAAGTCGCACCTAGGGAACTGGTATTTTACAGGGACTGATAGTGGGTTTACACAGCCTTGCTTCAAGGTCATAATTTCATTTCAGATAAGGTTACCAACAGCTTAAAATCTGTAATGGTGTCTGTTTACTGGCCTGCAATGATTTTTTTTTTTTGTAGGCATTTAATTTAATTTAAACGAGATAATTGCTGTATGCTTAGTAAAGAATATGTCCAAATGAAGCTATTAAAATTGTTGATGAGCTGAAAAATGTGTTAATAAGTAACAGATTTCACTGAAATCTTCTGTACTGATGTATTGGATGAGAATGTATTCACACCTCTGTGCTCCTGAACTCTTGTCCTGTTTGTTGGAGTTGGATCCTACAGCTTTATAGCAGAAATGTTGGCAAAGGAAGTTTTGTATGTTTACAATACAGCAAAATAAAAGATTTATTTATTTTAGTAGGGCATGACTACTATCATATGAAATTCCAAGTTTATATGATTAGCAAGTTAGCAGTAGCATCTGAATACCGGCCGCCTTCCATATTGCAAATTATGGAGAATCCATTGTCTGAAAAGATGCAAATTGCTTTGTGCTCAATTCATTTATGTAGAGAGACTCAGAGTTCATGGTACAGAGTGCAATCATAAGGAGTCCTATAGTGCTGAAGTCTTTTATTTTTATTGGTTTTTTTTTTTTGCAGGTCTCATCACTGTGTGAAAGATGGAGTTATCAGTGGCATTCAGCTTTGGTTTTCACTGGTATTTTTGCTTCCTGTAAAATACTCCCCAAACTCTTGTGCTACAATAACCTTTTGATTTGTGTGGGTTTAGTATCAGAAGAATTTACACAGGCTATTAATATCAGCCACAATGGAACCAAAAAAAGTCCAAAAGGATCTATCAAGTCTTTCATTTCTACAAAGCAGGGCGAGGAAAGAAGAGACTAAAAATGGTGTCCTTTGGTTTCTCACATCCTTAGACATTCATGAACGAGGTATGTAAAATTCATCTTTAACTGAAGACATTATCTCTGCAATACCAAAGGTCCCTCCTGATGACTATGAGGGACTTGTAGGTTTCCTTTACTGTTATTAAATCTCAGATTTACCAATTTTGGTTCTTGGGAATGTTGCTATAAATTGCTCATGGCAACAATGAAAATAAAACAAATGGCCCATACACTTTGTTGCTGTAGGTGCGATCCTGACCCCTAGACCCATGTATGTACCACACACCCTTTTTGAATCCTTGGAGGAACTGCTATGAGCACAAGTCACTGCTATTGAGCAGAAAACATACTGGTAGCAGGCAGAGACAGAGTTCACTGACTGCATCTTGAAAAACGCTACAGTGAGTTATTTTTCTTTATTGCCTGGGATGGAACAAGCAGATCAGAATTTAAGCTTGGGGATTCTCAGACGTTTTCCTTGTGAGGTCTGCCTCTGCACAGAGAGAAWGTTATAATGCACTTTCTTCTCCTGGGGGAATGGATAATATCCCCTTGGCAGCATGAGTGATCACTTTTATGGAGCAATAATATTAAGCAAGTGTTTGCAGTTGTCTTTCAGGGAGCGTTAGCATCTGAAAGCAAGAGAGGAAGGGTAAGTCTTATGTGCAATTAGGAAGGTAGGAATGTGGTATCAAGGAGAGGAACATATTTCAAAATTAGAGTTATTTCATAAGAAAAACAGAAAGGTAAGATCATCAGTTGCTATYTATATGCAAATGAAAGGAATACTCTTTGAAATAAGGCTGTAATTACAATTTCTTATTACCTGTGTTACATTAGATGAGAGGAAAAGAGATGGGGATATAAAGAGTTTCACTCTGGGTTAAAAGCCAACCCTTTAARCAAACCCATTTAAGAAGACTTTGTTTCGTGAGTTAGTTATGGTGTGTCCATTTAATATGAGTGATATGCCTTTTTCTCTATCAAAAGAGGCTGTGAAAAGCTTGGATAACTTGGACGGAATGCTGTCTCACCCACTCCACATGCTAAAAAAATATGGTGTAAAAAAAAAACCCTTAAGCATCCATTGGGGGTCCAATTTCTCCTGTGGTGGTTTTGTTTTTCAGGATTCCTGTCTGCATGGGTGCATGTCTACATTCCGTATTGTGCATCTAGAAGAGCTAACTTCCCTTCTTTTTTTCCCTCACCAGATGAATACTGTGATTTCATATCGATCTGGAGGATGATTGACACTTGTGACAGAGGAGCAGACAAAACATGGCAAAATCATGGTAGTTTGTAGCACCAACAGTCATGCTAGTGTTTCCATGTCCCTGCTGGGAACGGGACATATTTTGCTATCACACTTCCTACATGTGTAGTCCTTAAACATTCAGAAGGGCTAAATTACTAGTGAAATGATCTGAAAGTGTTGTACTGTCATGACAGGGAAAAGTGGGACTCAGTTCTCATCCACTGCAACACAACATGCAGCCTGCAGTACAAATGAGCACAGGAGAACCTTGCCCACAGACTGGTACCTCGCTGGAGTGACCTTTATTTTTTAACTAAATGGCCTAAAATTGCAGACAGCGTGTCCTTTTCTCCATATTGTCAGGGTAAATTCCTGCAATATATACCATGCATTTCTGTGGGCTTGTCTGCTAGCTATGCAGAAAGTACTAAGTGATCATGCATAATTCATTACTCTTAATTAAAATGTAGATTTATTGTCAGCCTTCTTGGATAATTAAAACACCGTTTGTGGGAATGGGTTTAACGTTTTGTATCTGGAATTCCTTTTGCTAAAATAAACAACAGACACTTCATGCTCTGCTTGAAGTCATGCAATTGATTACCAAGTGGGACGGAGCTTGAACTTCCAGAGGAGGTCAATCAGTTGGTGTATGTCTAATATTCAACAGAGTGTGAATATGTTTTGCTATTAAATGAGCTGTCTTATTCTCTGCAGTGTCAGGCGCCCACATTTCTGATTTGGCACAGACAGGAAAAATTATTTATAGGTATATTTCTTCACCCGCACCCCCCTAAACTCCAGAGTGTTTTACCGGCCTCCAGCTGTTCTTCAGGAGCCCTCAGAACTGCATTTGATGGATTGCTATGCTTACTGTAAACATTCAGCTTACCAGAAGGTCTTGCAGGTTAGGCTTCATTTTTTATAGACCTTGAAGCTTCATGCAGTTGGCTGTCCATTAAGTAAGTGATTAAGTTCATGAAAAAAAGAACCAAAAACCCATATTCCACAAGAATGAGATAGTGAGCAAGTGCTCACCAGGGAAGTTAGTTGTGGTCATTAATTTTCTTTCCTTCTTCCCCCAGTGCAATAAAACATTTAAATTAAAAATAAAAGTTGTAGAGAAGGTGGTCACACAATTGTCCTGGGGTTGTGGATGAAGTGCAAAGAGCATTCATGAAAGACTTTTCTCGTGCTCTACATGGCTGAATGGAGGGAGAAATTTCCCAACTTCCTCCATACAAATGAATCATAGGGATTCGGAATATTTCACTAGAATTCTTTGGATTTCTTTTTCCCTCCAACAAAAATAAGACTTGCCTGCTTTCTGCCTCTGCATCTTTATCTGCCTCTCTCTGCCTTTCACAGAAAGGCTGAAAGAAGGTCATATCAGCTCCTGGGGAAAGCCGAGTACTAAACAGAAGTCTATCAGACATGGAAGCAAAGTGCTTTCTTTGCCATTCCCTGAAGTCACATTACGCTTATGTTAATGCTACATACAGCTTTCCTGGAAGGTCTGGGATTCATTACCTGCCTTCTGCCATAACTTTATGGCTCTGGAAATATGCAGAGAATTTCAAGCTTAGCTCCCCTCCGGCCAAACTGTGATGTGAAACTGCAGCAGGCTGAGAAGCAAYCAGGTTGTGTGCACAAACCCCAGCGCCCTCCACCCCATCCCGTGGGCAGCCCTTGGCCATGCGGGACAGTGAGGATGCCCTGAGCCAGCTGGGGCAGGAATCAACCATCACCGTTTGGGGTCTGGCTGTGGAGCTGTCTGTGTGCCAGGCCGTGGGCTGCCAGGGCACCAGGGAAGCCGGCCCACTGCCATCTGCGTCTTGCCATGCTGAAGAAAGTGGAGCCTGACGTTTGTTTCCTAGGCCATATTTTGAAGGGGTCTCGGGGCCCTTTTTGAATTTGCTTTTCTCTCATTGTTCTCTGCTCTTCAAGCCACAGGATGGGGGGTTTGAAACGAGGGGCTCCTTTCTGGTGTTGCCAGGTTGTGCGTTTGAGGCAATCTAAGACATGACACGAGCAGAACTCTTGGTGTATGTGTAGGTGAGGCACTTAGGGACATGGTTTAGCAGCTATGGTGGCGATGGGCCTACCGTTGGACTTGATCTTCAAGGTCTTCTCCAACCATAATGATCCTATGATCTTGTGATTCTATGGGTGTGTGTGCAGAGGGGATGTGGGGCAGTGAGAGGAAGAGCACAGTAGCGCTGGGGCCCTCTCTCAATGTCAGAGACTTATTTGAAAGTCAGTAGCTGAAGTGGTCTGACGTCAGCTCTGTCGCTGTAGGAAGTATCGAATTAAACTGATAATTATCTACAGCACGTGTATGAATTATGAACCTTTTGATGTTCAGGCTCATATGTTTTGAGTTAGCCAGCACATCTTAATCAGATTTTCTTTTCTTTTTAAATGAAGATTCGTAGCTCTCTTATCTCCCGTTCTCTTCCCCTCCTTTGAACTTGTACTTCCCTGAAATTTTCACAGATGCATCCTTTCCTCACCAGGTCCCAACCAGCTCCTATCCAGAAAGTCAGCTCAGCAGGTTAAAATGTCAGGTACTGTTAGTTTTGCATGTAATATGGTTGATAGCTCAAAAACAAGGATTTTTTTAAATTATTTTTCTTTCAGTAATATTAAAATGCATTTTATTTCTTGGTAGTGCAAGAAGAGGAAGAAAGAGGAGAAACAAAATTCTGAGCCCTAAAACTCAAAGGACACTCTCATTAATTCTTTAAAAGCCAAGCTTCTCTAGCCTTCTTCGGGTATGAGTGATTTCCTCATTGGCGCAGGGAGTCTCCAGAAAGCAAAGCCTAAAACTCATCAGCTCTGCTTGCAAAATTCAATGTCTTTGTCCTAACCACAAACACTTCACCAGCACCCCACCCGCCACAAAACACAATAGCTTACTCTCTGTAAGGTTCTCCAAGATTTTTCACAGATATTAGGCAACATTTTTATATTATTATTACAGCTTTACTTTACTACCCTCACTTTTAATACTAATAAAATGCTCATGCTGCTTTGGCCCAATTTTAACAGTTTCATTTAAAACTGAATAGAGAAGRAAAAAAATGGATTTGATTTGCTTTATAATGAAATGCATTTTCTGCAGTTTCAATATCCTACATACTTACAGAAGGGGCTCAGGTGTTAGCTAACCTTGCTTTAGCTTGGTCAAGAATAGCAATGTTTCCTTCTGGCTCAATTCTCTCCTCTCAATTCTCTGCTCTGACTGCRATTCTCTCCTGTGTTTTTCCTCAAACTCATGTACCTGCTCTGGAGTCTTTTCTTGCCCTCTTTYCTTGCACAGGATTGGAAGGACTCCCCAGAACTGGTTCCCATCTCTGCTACATAAATTTAGCCAGCTCCAAAGTTGGTGTGTTTCTTCCCACCCCTGCTAGCAGAAGATGACCCTGGAAATGGTTGCCTGCAATGGATAGACACTCTCCTCCTCATCCCAGCCTTGCTGTGCTTGGGGCTGGTCCATGCCCATCTGCTCTCCGGGCGGGCAAGAGGGCTGCAAGTCGGGTCCTGCCTGGCACCGGTCCATGAGCCATTCACGTGGCGTGGGAGAGGCCCGGGAAGAGCCCAGGTGTCTGCAAGACACTGACTGAGCACATGTAATGGCTTCACAGGATTATCCCACAGCCACGCCAGAGTAATCTCTTAGGTGGATTATTCCTGAAGCTACAGCGAGAGCGTGCAGTTTCAAGAGTCTCCAACAAAACGTTCACAGAGGCGTTCCTCTTTTTGCATGCCCATTGATAGCCGAAAGGTTAATTAAAGGCCATGCATTTCTCAGCCTCCCGGAGTCCCTGCGTGCATTTCTGCCCTTTGCAGGGGAGATAGACGCTTCCTTCCAAGGCTCRAAAGGGCTTTTGAAGCCCAGCTGTGTTTCTAAGGCTTCTGAGCCCTCTGCACAACAYTGCCGTGGGAGGAGGCTGTGAGCTGACAACTTTTGGGTCACTCCCAGAACAGCTTGCCAGGGAAGCCTATCAAGTCCCATTAATCAGGTTTGGTTTAAGTCTTTCTCCTTCTCATTACCCTTTCAGGATTAAGTCATCTCCACCAAAGAAGAGGGAGGTTATCCTGGAAGAGGCACGGCCATACTCTGGGAGGGGAGTGAAGAGGGTGCAGGCATGGGGGAGAGGAAGGGAAAGGTGGACAAGCCACTGTCATTTTTGGATCTTATCATCTCCATCCTAATTCTAACGCTCCTTTGGGGCCACTGAACAGCAATARTCTGGAAACCACAGTCTTCTGAGACAGCTTTTTGCAAATTTCTCCCTGGTGAACTGACAGGTAATGCACAGGACTATGTCCCTGGTGTTTCCTGGCATGCAGGAGGCATGAGTGGTGTTTCACTGGATCCAGGGAGAACACTGGATCCATGGGGATCCATGAAGCCCCATACGTTGGGATTGCAAACATCAGGGGAGGCCATTTCACAGGCTTTTATTTTATTTTTTTTCCATTTTACATACTGTTTCTCACACTGAAGAAAAAAATGCAGGTCTTTACCTGAGGCTACAAGCTGGTGCAGGCTTCCCTCATGACTAAGCAGCACTGTCCTTTGCAATACAATGCTTTCTGTGTGGTGCAAGGACGCAAGCACATTGGGGAGCTGGCAGAATAATGTTGCCTTGGTCTGTTCTTTCAGCGTGTCTCACTGCTATGTCAGAGCAGAAAATGTCAGTGCTGTGTTTCATTGCCAGTGGCCTCAGAGGAGCAGGAACGTGGGTGGGGAAGGTTATCACAGCAAAGACTGACAGACCATAAAGGCAAGAGGCAAAACTTATCTGATCAAGCGWAGAAGCAACACCTTTGCAGATGGTACCACTTGAGGAAGAGTGGTCTGGTAATATCAAGATGAGAGAAGTGGGACATAAATTGCCACAGCCTTGTGGGGGGAATGAGGATGCTTTCTTTAGAACATGTAGGAGCAAAAGAGGAGGGTGTTTTCTCAGTGTTTGTCCTGGGAAGGAGGTTGGTACCTACAATGCATGTGATCTTGCAGAATAAGAAGGATCACCGAACGAGTGACGCAGGAGAAGGGGGATTACACTGCATGTGATGGCAAAAGGAGGATGGAGGAGCATTCTTGCAAGGGACGTAAGGATGGGGATTACTAAGGGATTTTCTTGGGGATCTAGGTATAATGAAGAAACTCCAACCTCTACTTTACACTTTAGGCCTCTGAGAAGGCAAGTTAAAGGTCACCAGAAACCGTATCAGGTAAGTTAGAGTCCTGGAGACTTTCTGTCACCCTTTGAAAGACATGCTGATTCCCTAGGTGACCGGACTATTGCCAGACTTAACTGTCTTTTAGGTTTTCAATTACATTTCCAAATCACAAGCAGG
>NW_020454883.1:543753-581851 GCF_003342845.1 Nothoprocta perdicaria | reverse complement strand
AACCATCTTACTGATTGCAAGTATCTGTCTCTGCTGGAACAATTTAAACTGTCCGGCTACTTCTTCCTGTACAGTCAGAGGAAAACTTCCCATCTGCATAGGATTTTGTAAACAAAAGTGTGAGCAATAATAATAAACGCAGACACACCTTGGTGCAAGAGGCTGTAAATCATGCTGGGCTAATGGGAAGACACTTTTATTCACTTGAGTGGGAGTTATTCAAATGTACTGAAAAGACTAGAAGTGGATCACTTGCTTGGTGCCCTGTTGTGCTCACGTACTTTTAGACCACTGTTGCCTCTTCATAACAAACAGAAAAAAATCATTTACTGTGTGTGTCAGGCAGTCCATAGGTGAATATGAGCTTGCAAACTAGTAATGGCCACAGAAATAAGTGAGTGTGGTTTTAGGGGCCATGGGATCACATCTCTAGAGACAGAGAGGGTGAAGTGGGATGTTCACCACAGCTATGAATGTGACCTCTTTATTTTAACAGTAATAACAAAATTCTGAAGCTGGGAGAGGAAGGCTAAAGACTGACACAAGAAAGTCTTTAGAAGTAGCAGCCTCTGTGAACAGTCCAGCAAAAATGATTGAGCTTTGGCTAAGTTATGAAGTTTTGACAATGAATAATTGCAGTTGTTTACATAACACCTCCACACAAACCATAAATGTTTGGCTCTTTGACCTTGGCCATGACCACAGAGATTTGCAATAGATGCTCATTGCATCCTGTCTACTGCACTGTACTGCTCTCCTTCAGCTCCCTCAGCAAGGCTGCTCTGAACAAGGGAGAGAGATACTTCAATGAAGACCACCAGCAGGACTAGGGATAGGCTCAGCTTGGTTGGAAGAAAGCAAACCTGGCAAGGAACTAGACTGCAGAACGCACAGGGCAATATTAAGATCTGAGGAACAGAAGAAGAGGAAGAGATGAGCTGAAGGGATAGTTGTGGTGAGGAAGGCTGTCTGCAAAGCAGAGGCCAGAGTAGCCTGTGCCTCATAGATACAGACGTTGCTGTCTGCACATCATTAGTTTCTAAAGAAAATAACACAATGCATGACATGGTAGTTGTACTGGCAGAGGAAGAGACAGAAAGTTAGCAAATACTGAAGCGGAGGGCCAAGTACCAGGAAAGAAGGGATGGGCAAGGAAAATTAGGAGAAAAAGAGAAAAAGAATAATTAGAATCATAGAATCATAGAATGCTTAAGGTTGGAAGGGACCTCAGAGGTCATCTAGTCCAACCCTCCTGCTCACGCATAATTAAAATACAAGAGATTTAAATGAAAAAAAAAAAATCTTCATGGGGGTAGGCTTAGTTGCGCGTGTACTTTTGTCTACTTTCTGATGTCCATGTTAATCCTCTTCTCTGACCTTCTGCCTAGCTTTGTCTGTCCCTAAGCCCAACTCTGCCCCATTCAGGTCACCCCCAGTGCCTCCCTGGGTGCTGCCTCACCACTTCCATGGCTCTGCACATCCTTCTCCTCCCTTTCCTGCAGACGTGATGCTCCTTGCACCCAACCTCCTCCAGCCCAGGGCCTCCACCCAAGTCAGGCCGTGAGCTGCCACCAGGATCCAGTTTCCCACTCCTGCTCGCATCCCAAGAGCTGGCCCATCTCTTCTTTCCTCCCCAAAGGAAGGAGGAAAGCGTGGTGATAGGTGGTGTCAGGGGCAGAGCCATGGTGCCTCCTGCGAGCCCCCACACAGCAGCACGGTTCGGGCCTGAGGCACCCAGGGCCGGGCAGTGAGCGCCTGATCCTCTGCTGGCGCCAGGGCTGCGGTGCCAGCAGCACAGATCACAGCAGGATTATCCCTGCATGTCATCAAGGGTGAAACGGGCCAGGTGGGAAGCACGGCCGAGTCAGCGGCCACTGCAGTCGCGTTAGAGCAGGCATTTTTTAATGCCTGCAGCATCAGGATGAGCTGCTGAGGTGTGTGGGGAGGCACGCTGTGAGCATTAACTTCCTGTTTCACAGTGTTAGCCCCCGAGACCCAGTAGTCTAGGTCTGCTCTCCTTTCGCTTCTCTCCCCTTCCACCTCGGAGCAATCTCCCTCTGTGCTGCCTGTGAGGGAGAGGAGGTCACATCAGGTGTTKTTCTCCCAGGACCATCACCCATGACAATCCTAAGAAGGATTTTGTTAAAATAGCTGAGGCATAAGTGGGTGGTTCCTTCCTTTCCCAGCMCTGGTGAAGGAAACTCATGGCAACCTCCCTGAGCTGGGAGCTAGTCACAGGGCCAGCAGCACGGCCTGCCTGCGTATCACTGGGCTTCCTGGCTGGTTGGGCTCTGCCACAACAGGCACCCTGATAAACCCCTAGGAGAAAGCAGGTRGGAGAGGAGCGGTGTTAGAAATCAGATCCCTGTTGTTGGCTTCTTCTTCTGCTGTGGGACTGGGAGAGAGGAGCTCAAGCCCTTACCAGACTGCTCATCATTTACACATGGAAAGAAAGTTCTGCCCTTCATGCTGGAAGTGGACTCCTATGTCCAGAGATCAAGTCCCACAAGCCTTACTCAAGCATATCCCCAGTGAGGGCATCTAAAACTGCTGTGCAAAGATGTGCTCCAGTGTTTGATTTAAGATGACAGATAAATGGGTAATTCTGTTAATGGTKAGAAGTGTAGGCAATTTGTTGAGGGAATTTGGAATTGTAGCAATGGCGGCTACAACAGAGGTCTGAGCTATCCTCGCTTAATTAGAAACGTAGCTGGGATTTGTCAAGGCAGGTAGCTTCTCTGATGTCTGCTCCTGGACTAAATTGTAATTGTTTAGACTAGATTTTTGACCTCTGTGGATGCTGGAAACAAGAACCAGACTGAGCCAGCATAGGCAGATATATCTCTCAGTAACTCCTTCRGGGACTAGGACTATTTCTGCTTGCTGGCATGCTGTGGCTACTCAGTATGTACATCCCATTAGAGTTTCCTTAGTGGAAGGAAACACCTAGCAGGAATTTGATTTGATCCTGTATCTTTATCTGATCCTACCCCCAGAGATGTCCACACAAAAACCAAGGTGTTCAGCCTGTTTCAGGRTCTCTGCTTCAGCTGCCTGGCACCCTTAAGAGAGCATCTGTGTCTCACTGAATAGACAAAAACACAATGAAAACAGCAGATGCCAGAGCATTACTGTGTGTTGCTGTGTCCCGCTGAGGTGTGTCCCATGCTGTCATAGGCACAACTGAGGAAAAAATGAAGCAGCTACTGAAGTTGAAGTGATGCTGCAAGCACCTGTCTGCCAAGAAGTGTTAAAGCACCTATCTTTCCCTGGGAGAYATTCAGAGTCCGGGTCATTTTTTTCCTTGTTGTCTGCCAGGTTGCCCTTCATCTGTGGCGCTGCTGCCTTTGAGGTGCTCTGTGTTTGCTGGCTCTGCATCTCTTCTGGTTTCAGATGGCCCAAGGAAAAAGGAGGAAAATGGGGGATTTCAGAAACTTGCCTCGCCTGGTCTGAGAGGAGCTGATGAAAGTCAGCCCCAGAGCCAGGAGCTGAGCATCTCACTTCAGCTCTCTTGCTTCCTTCAGCTTCTGTGCTGAGCGATGTTGCTGGACTCGTTGCTCCTGAAAGCATCACTTTTAGGACTAACTCCAGAATGACTGTGAAATGAAGGCAGCTCATGATCCAGGCATAGTTCCTGAGGCTACTAACCTTACCAGAACAGCTGAATGATGTGAGCAAGAGGTCAGAACAAAGCCTCCAGCCTCTGGCACACAGCATTTTGATACCCCACTGTGACCTGAAAGCCCATCCAGAAGGACTTCACCTCCCCAAAGCTGGGATGTCGCCAGGGGTGGGGAAGCTGTGCCATCTGAGTGCAGCTGAACTGTCCTGCTGGCTGCAAAGTGTTCAGAAAATGCCCCAGCCCAGTTTATCGATAAGGTTTTCAGCCCAAGAACTTTAAGCACGTTCTTGTCATGTGCAGTAAGAGATCTGTGTACAGAGTTGCAGAGAAATCTCCTGGTCTCCAGATACTGCCTCAGAAAATTGCAAAAGCTTCTAAATTGTGTCTGGAGAAAATCCATGCTAACAATCACGCAACAAGGCTAAATGTCCCTGKCAGCTATTAATTATTATCAGTCCTTTGCTTCAACAAAGTGTGTGAGAGGCRTTCGAACGCAGCATTTCACAATCTCTGCACAAACTATTGATTTGACAAAAAAAAAAAATGTGATAAGTCTGTGTGTGAAGTGGGGAGGAGGAAGTGGGTTTGAAGGACATTAATAAAGCTGTAGTCAAAAAGTATGCACTTATTCTGAAGGACGTGTTGCCTTTTGCTTGTTCAGTTTAACTATTCCTTTCCACCAAGGTCCTTTTTCTACTTTTGTGAGGCAAATGACTGATGAACAAGAAGCTTACTTTTGACACATTTCATCGAGGAAACTAGGATTAGTAGTGACTGCATCCTGGCAAATAATTCAAACATTTATTTATTTATAGATTTAGATTTAGTACTTTTATAACAATTTGCTAAGAGCCCTTGACAAAGTTTGTCCCTCTCTATTTTTCCATTCTTTCCCAGGACCCTTCTTGGTGGGAAGAGAACACGCTGCAGCTGTACAGAAATGTGTGAGGTTGCTGGATTGCTGCTAGGACAAAAAGCGGGGATTTTAATAGCTGTCATCCCTACTGAGCCTTGGYCTTTGGCACTAGAGCATGTCTCGTAGTTTCCTGGCATGGCAGAAAAGTGAACCACCCCCATTTACACAATAGCAGAAACGAAGCTTGTGATTTGCCTTAATTTGCAGCTTGCATCCTGCTCTCCCCTTCTCCTTGCCCTCCTCCCTTTGTATTCCTCATTCACACTGTAATCAGAGGTGGGATAACATAATGCCACTGTGATTCAGGTTTCAGTAGCTGCCACCATCTGCAATGAATCAGACAAGATGCAGCAGGGAGGAAGGGAGGCGATTTTCCTGTCACAGATTTTAAGCATGAGGGAGTCACTCAGCTTTACTTGAGACATTAAGCTAAGGGAACATTTTTTGGTGGGGAGGCTAAGCTCCCTGGGAAGCTGATGGACAGAAGCAGATACTTCTAGATGTGATTCGAAGCAGCTATGCAAGACATGTAGGCATGCAAGGTGGGAAGCTTGCTCTGCCTCCATGGCCCAGCCTGGTCCATCACATGCACATTACATCTSTATCAATAGATTGAGTAATACCATGGGATGCCCACAGACCCTGGCCCCTGTGGATACATCCATGCCACTAGGCCAGGGCCTGGCACACTAGAATCCACTAAGATTCTCCCCCAAAGAGCCTCCAGGACAGATTGGGAGTTAGCCAGCAAGGGCCAGGGACCATTTCCAGCACTTTGCTGAGCTGCAGGAGGTACCAGTCTGGATGCTCACGGCTTTGCCCTGGTTTTCTGGAGATGGGTCTCAGGCAAATTCAATGCCCGAGCGTGGTCTCAGCCAGGGTCTCCGGGGTCTTGCTCTGCTTGCCGAGGGGTGCCGTGCCGTGCTGTACCATGCCAGGAGATGGCACTGCACCCTGGCTTTGCCAGGAGCCCGGCAAGGCRCGGGCTGGCAAGGGGCACCGTGGGCCAGCACGGCCACATGGCAGCCTGCAGTGGGGCCTCTGGACCACCCCTTCCCCCCTCAAAATCCATATGTATGCATATAGATATATTTATATATGCTAGATATATAGGCCCAGATTTCCATCTTTAGTATTGCAAGAGAAAGAGCGTTGTATCCTATGGCCTTTGGAGAGGAGCTCCCCTCCCCACGTGGCTGCTTTGACACATACTTCTATTGCTTCACCTGTTGCTCACCTCCTTTTTTTCCTCCTTCTTTCTCTAACTTTACATATCAGTTACCTCAGACAAAAGGTATGTCTGAGGTTCAGCTCATCTCTGCCTTAAAAGGGCCAAGGAATAACATYTTTTTGGAGACTGCCTCTTTCTGAAGCGTGACAGGATTATTCTTGTGAGAATTCGAAAATGTTAAAAAAGCAAAGAAAGCCCYGTCACATTCTCTCCGGAGAATACTAAGTGTTGGTGATTTTAGTCTTTATTATTTTTTTCTGAACTAATTCCCTCAGTTGTCTCTTCCTTCTTGCCTTTTTTGCTGGCCTTTCATCCAACTCCATCCAGCGACAGATGCTCGCAAGGACAGACTTGCTGCCTCCTCTGAYGCTACATTAAGCCCAAAGCTCAGCTGTTCTCACCTCCTGCAGGTTTGGCTCCTTGGCGGGCTGGGGTATTACGTTTTGCGTGTGTGTTAAGCAAGCTGACAACTTACTTAGAAACTGGAAAGTTGCCTTGGCACTGGCAGCAAAGTGCTGATCCCACAGCCAGTGTCTGCACTGAGACTCCTGTGCAAGCTTCCTTGCGGTGAAGCAGCAGTGGCCTCAGAGAAGATGATAACGCTGTGTAASAGGACTGCTGAGCCAACAACTGCAGCTCCCGAGCAGGCATTTTAACTTTCCCTGTGTGGCTTTAGATTTCATCTAGCTCCTTTTCCCCTCTGACATTTGGAAAGTGCTCAGACTGGTGAAAATTCAAGCTRCAGTTTCAAAACCATTGCCTCCATGATCCCAGATTTCTTTCTTAAGGGTACAGGATGACCAAAAATAAGTTGTTTCTCAATTCGGTTGTGTGTGAGTTGGTATTTTTCACTTTCAACCACAATTTGAGGAGATTTTTTCATGCAAATATTAGGCTATTGGTATCTTCTGGAATAACACTGATGAGCAAGCATTATGTCTAAGATGGCAAAAGTACCTGGGTTTGAGCCTTGAACCTGTGCCAGAAATACATGGATTTACATCAGCAGAAGCAGGCCTCTGGAGCTTCTCAGCTCTTTGGTGTTGCAGCTTGGTTTGGTGTCTGGGCACACAGCTGCTGTAGGTGGACATGCCCGATGGCTGGGGAGCAGGACGCGTCCCCAAGCACTGCCATCACTAGMACTGCCACCGCTGTGAGCTTGCCATCTCTTCTGTGAGCACTTCTGCTGGGACGTGTACTTTGCAGTGCCAGGCAGCAAAACTGGCAGCTGTAGATTTCTAATCTCTGCAAGGGAAGAGCTGGAGGGAGAAAAAAGATAAAGGGAGAGAGACATTCCCCATCTGTGCTCTGAATTTTTAGCAATTCCATCTTTTGCATTTCCTAGAAGAGCTACCATGAACACTGGGATCTCTCCCTTYCCCTCAAAATGTTAACAGCTCATTCCTGTTGGCTCGTAAGGACTGCAAGGACCTTCAAGGGAATCTCAGAAGGTCAAATCACTTTCCTTCCCTCTTTCCCACTCCAAGGCTTTTTATCTGTACACTGTTCTGTCCTGCCTGAGCTAGTGCATGCCATATATTGTCTGTCACAGTCGGTCCCAACCAGCAGAATTCAGATCTCTTTCCAATAATTTGCAGAGCTGGGGTTCTGGCTTGGCCTCTGGCTGCTTCCTTGGCTCTTGCCATCTTGTGACCTCGTTTCAGATGCCTCTCAGCTTCACCAGAAGTGAACAGTTTGAACTGAAATTGCCCATGCTGGCTATTCCTTCAGGGTTACTTGGAAGGGTTTCAGTCAAAACATTTCTAGCATTTCCAAGATCAAGAAGAGGGAACACATCCTTTTCCCATCTGCAACTTACAAAGCTCCTAGCATGTCTGACAGGCAGCTTGGCATCTTCACGGAGCAGGAACATGAATTTGTCAAGTCCCCGGTGTCAGGGATGTGCCTCCTGCCTTCTCCATAAGAGCTATGCGGTAATTTGGAGCCTTATAGGCTGTGTGCAGACTTTATACAAGCCAGCTTGTCCTCTGCTGTCTCTATTATTTCTGTATTTTTTTGAACATGGTCCACTGTGTCATCCCTTTGAGATCCTCAATAGATGTCACATGGGCTTTCCCAGCTAAAGCAGCTGAGCTTGCCCTAATCCAGGTTTGACTAGGATCTTCTCCACCAGAACTGGGGCAGAGAATCTGTTTATACCTAGGCAATGTGAAAAAAAAAACAAGAAGCAACCATACTGAGGGGTGGGAAAGAGGGACAAGCAGAAAAAGGAGAAGCTACAGCTCATGTACAGCTGAAAAGATGTCTTCCCCCAGCTTCATTTTGATGGTCTGCCTTGCTGGCAAGAATCTCATGGGATATATGCCTGCAGTGGAAAGCAGAAAATAATTATTACAGTGAATGTAAGTGGCACAAGGCCTTGAAGGTTGTCACAGCAAATTCATGGGTATAGAGAAGTGACCCTTCTTGCTGGGGATGCAGCCTGTAAACCAGGTCACCCTGGAACAAGAACAAATACCTTTCTGATGGGTGCAGCCTCTCTCATGACGCAACTAACCTGTGGGTATACAAAGACCTCCAACTACAGGGCTGTCATCTCAAGAGCAAATTTCATTGGAAGATATATATTTACTTTAAAGTTAGAGAAACCAGTCTCTGCTGTTGGTTCAGATAGTGGCAGAACACTGAAATGTCCCCCCATGGGATTTTTATCCCTTCAGGATGTGAAGAGAAAAGGGGTTCGTTGTGCAAATGCAATCCAGCTGATTTAAAGTATCCATGCAAAACCTAGGAGAAAAAAGGAGAGAAATAGAGAGATGGTTTTGTATCTTTTATTTATTTATTTATTTATTTATTTATTGTTCTCTCAACGGCGGCCGCTCCCGGAGGTTTCTAATGGTGTGAGTAACTCTCTGGAGGTCAGGCCGGCCGTTGTGAACAATAAGCTCAACCTCTACCCTGGGTAGGTTTCTTTACGCGACGCGTTTGAATGCCTTGGGCCTCCCCTGGGTGCTCAGCTAAAGGAGCACAGCTGAGGGGAGAAGTCTGGCTCCAGTGCTGGAGGTTACTGGAAACGTGCAATATCAAAGAGATTAAAGGAGTCTGTGAAGGCGCTCAAATGAACCACGGCTCCTGAAGGAGAGCTGTAGTACGAYTTCTGTTCGCTAAAATACACTGCAGGCTTGGATAATATGCTTTCAATGGTTTCTAGAAAAAGCTAAACATTTGTCATCTGCAAAATACCAAAGGCGGTGAATTGAGCTGTCATGCATGACGCAATTTAGCCTCTCTTACTAAAGCAACAGGGCTCTGTTTTACAGCACATATGAAAAGATTTTGCAGGGTAAGGAATTATCTGTAATATCTTGAGGAGAATCCTTGCCAAGAAACAGCCTCTCTCCACCAATTTCACATCTTCTTAACTCTCCCACACTGGTCCTTTCACCCTTTCTTCCACCCCAGCCCATCCCCTGTGGTGCACTCCTTTTGGGCACTGTCTTGGGGGCTGTGMTGACAGGTCCTGAGTTGCTGCAGATCAAGGACTAGACCAGTGATGTTCTAATTTGGGCCACCAACTCATCCCCACAGGCTAAAAGATACCTGCCCACCAGTGGTGATACTCTGCAGCCACCATAAATGGGCTCCCAGMTCATAATCTGGAAAAAGCCTGCACCCAGAATTATCAATTTTATGTATTTGGGTTCCCCAGGATACTCTGAGACCTTGAAACTCATGACCTGAAATTGGATCAAATCTTTGCAAATCTTTTTCCTATCATCACCTCTGTTTGCCTGGTCTGATCTGCTCTGCTAGTTTGCTTTCCCCTCACAGAAACTCACAGTTTCTGAGCCCATCTGATATTTGTTGTCACTGAATCCTTTGCATCATATGGTGAAGTACACTTATCTTGGTGCTTCTTCTCTGAAATGAACCACTGAGTCACTGCCAGCTGCGAGGAGAGACGTAGCTGGGGAAGTAGGGGCAGGGCATGTGGGATGATGCAGGGACTGAAACGAGGGTTCAGTGCAAGGAGGACTTTCCCTGAGCAGGACAGAGACAGCAAATGCCTTCCTCCTTTCTGGCATGAAGCTGCAAGCATGAAGTATTTTGGTAGGGATGGTAAGGAGGAAGGATAACAAAGGCAACTTGCTTAAAAGCAGCTATTGTTTTGAAGAGAGGAGCTAAAAGGGCAGTTGGCAAGTTGGTCTGTGATTAAGCCTGACCCAACAGTTGGTCTTGACTCAGTGTGGGACAGTGTCCTTTTAGGGGTAGGGAAAAGAGGYGACATGTGCCCAGGCTTTGTGGTCTCACACAGTTCTGTACAGGCCACAAGGAGATCAGTTCCATTCCATCTCGCATACACATTTAGGATATGTTGTTTTTCTGTGGCCTGGGGTTAGAAGAGCCAAAGGGACCTTTCTAAACACAGGGTCTGTTCAATCGGTTCAAAACATGTCCTGGGGATGCTGAGGTGACCGGGCTATGCAAGGTCAAAAAGTGAAGCTAATTTTGATTGTGGAACAGAATTTATTGATAAAATAACTGTCCTAGCAATGATAAACGATGGTGCTCTCAAGTCACCTGTTGAGCCCTGCAGTCTTYTCCTCACACTTTGCCCATCACAGTTTCAGGACTGAGAAAGCTTTCCCTGGGAACAAAAGATTTTGTTTCCTGAACCAGAACTGAAAGAACCAGCTCAGAACAGAAGAGTAMCCCTGAAGGAGCAGATCAGAGGTGCACTGGAGTCCATTGTTTTGGCCACAACAATAGCACATACTGCGGTCTTAAAGAAAGGGTATGAAAAACAGACAGGAGTCAGGATTCTCTTCATGAATTTGCAAATTCTTCTTTTGCATGTGGTTTGTACTTCCATGTCCTTTGAAAAGGAAATTTTAACTTTGGGAAGGGCTACTTCCATTTAGCAGGGTCCTGAGGAGTCGAGGAAGAAACCACAATGGTAGCAGACGGTGCACAGAAATGCTTGTGAAAAGAAAACTGTTTGCCAAAGGGTGCATGATGGGATGAGAATACAAGAACAAATGAATGAACAAGGAGGAGGGAAGGAAGGAGGGAGGAAGAGAGAAAGGAAAAGAAAGAAGGCAGGAATATCCTATATTGTCTCTCTGTAAGAGTCTCTGAAGTATGATCACAATTCTAATCACATTTTCTCTGGTTTGGCGGAAAAAAAAMCTCATTTTATTCTGATACTTTTTGTCTATTGCCCTTCAGAAAATTTCAGTCAGCTGTGCCATTTTCTCTTTTATCCCACAACTCTGCTTCTTTGACATTCAGGTTACAGACTAGGAACACACACTGGCACTAGTGGCATCCATTGTTTCCATCACAATGCTTGGGTCACAAGCTAGTCAGGGAAAATTGGCATTCAGTTCAGGAGAACTGTTGCAAAATCCCAAACATTACAAGGCAAATGCCCCATCTTTTTTTTTTTTTTTTTTTTGTCTCCCAGAGACTGTCTGGTACTGTGAGTATTTTGCTGGGAGCCAACAAACTACCCAAAATTATTTTTTTTTATTTATTTATTTTAATTATTGTACTTTTTAGATGAATACCGACTTCCTTTGGGTATTCAGTGGCAAGAATGTCAAATTTAAAGTGAGAGGCACTGGAGAGGAGGGAGGCATAAGGTGGCAATAGAGGACAAAAGAGAATGGAGGAAAATTTTGAGAAGAAAAGGAAGAAGGTGACTCTAAAGGACTGTTAAAGACAGCAAAAGTGTTAGAGAGGCAAGCTCAACCAGAGAACTCCATTTACAGCAGGAAGCTAAGTAACTTTTTAAACCTAACAGTGGGGTGAGAAGGTRGCGCAGCCATTTATGCGATAGATGGCTTAATAATAAATGAGTCCAGCAGCATATACTGTCCTTGTTGTTAAAATGGGCTTGAAACGCTTCTGTGCTCTGAGACCACGCAGCCCCCTGAGACCGTCCAGCCATTCATTTCCCTCTCAAGCACAGTTGTATTAATAGCAGCAGCTCAGGAAGCCTCATCTCTGTGYGGTTTCAACACGTCCTACAGCAGGGGATCGTAAAGGGATCTCTTCCATCAAGGGTGCCATTAACTTCCCCTCGCCATGCTCTCTATTTTCCCCTTTCTAATAAAATACTAGTCTAAACACGCACTGGGGTGTTAAGAAGAGTGATTTCTATGCTGGAAGGGTGAATGCATGTGCCCAGAGTAGCTTGGACCTGTTAAAGCCTTTATATTTAAAAGTCTGCACCATGCAAAACAAAAGAGGATAAAAAGCCTACTATGTGACCCAGGTGCTGGTTTTCTTACTCCTGTCTCAACGAGTTGGCCTTTCTAACCCCTCTCCTTGTAGCCTGCTGTCCCATGTCACTGAGACTTGGTAGCTCCTGGCAGTTTCTACCCCATCCCCTTGCTCTGTCTGAGCTGCTGTGGGGCTGGGCATGGCCCTGGGGTGTGTGAGAGGCATTTCAGACTGTCTGAACTGTGGGACCTCATTCCTGAAACCATTGTTGGCAGATGAGAAACATCTGTGTCCTCTTAGACACCAAGAATCCGTTCCCCAGCCTTGTCGCGCAGGCCTGAGGGCGCCTCAGGGTTGGAGCCAGAGCTACCCGCCACCATCAGCTGGGACACGAGGTGCCTCAAAGGCCACTGCCTGACCAAAGAGCTGCCCCTGACACTGGGACCAGTCTGGCACCACTCTGTGAGCTGAGCCGAAGGACAGGGATTATGGGCTTCACTGCTGTGCTGTGTGGAAGCAGTTTCTTCARATCCAGAAAGCCTTGTGATCATTGCAGCCAGCACGGATTTCTCTTCACCCGCTGAAGGCACACCTTCTCCCCCTCCTTTCTACTCAGGCTTCCCAGTAAGCTCTGAAGTATTATTCCCCRTGCAAAGATGTTGATGTTTGTAAAGAACTCAGAGGGTGGTACGAAATACTAACACTTTATGAAAGCATTTACTAATAGTTTTTTTCTTTCTTGGCTTGCTTTTTGGCTGTCTCCCTATCTTATCTGTTGTATTGCACCCCTTTACGAACTAGCATGGCATGATGACCATTTGGGCATTGCGTTGGTTTCCTCCTCCCCTTCCTTCCCAAGTTGAGAGACTGCTTTCTGCACAAGCACAGCCAAGCATTACACAGGTCCTGCGCAGGAGAACATGCTCTTTTAAAGAAACTGGGTATTAATCACCCTTTCAGATAACTTAGGTGTCACAGGATATACCTTAAAAAAAAAAAAAATAAAAGAAGAAGCTGCAAAGTCAATGAACCAAAAAGGAATCTCCTTCCCCCACTATCTCAAGTTTTCTTTTACTTGTCTTGCCCCATTCAGAGTTGGAATTTGGAGAAAGATTGAAGATAATTTTCAACCAGCATTCTAGGAAACAGCTTGTTTTCACATATGTGCTAGTCTGTGTCATATCTCACTTCAACTGCCGTGTTTCATTACACTGCTGTACTGATGTGTTCAGCAGTGCTCTCCCTCCTGCAGTAAAAGGGGGAGAGAATGATAAATTAGAAGCGTAAGGGCAAATATTTCACATCCCCCCAGGTCTTTGCATTTGCAGCTGTCTAAAATCACACTTTCTTATCCAGACAGAGCATTGTGACAAATGAGCAGTTTCCAGTAACTAATTGTGACTGGTGTCGATGAGTACTTCTGTGAATTGAAGACTGCTTCACTCAGAACAAACACAACCATTTTAATGGTCTCTTTGCTCTCCCTCTCTTTTTAATCCCTATTAATTGTATTTTTGTGGACAAACCAAGCAATGCATGGCTTGCTTGTTACTGTCAAACACTTGGGTCACCCCAGGGAGTCACGATGCAGATTTTCCATTAGCGTCAAATGCACATGGATTTATAAACTCCCATAACCTGGAGTTGATGAGAGCAGATTAGGGAGCAACTGTTTTTAGATAACTTGCATACCTAAGAAATCAGCTAATATCAAACTGCCTGCTGAAAGGTCACTCATTTCCCAAAGAGCGTGAGAGAATATTATGGTGACCCCTTCCTGTTATATTGTCACTTTATTATACACATACAAATGCACGTATACACTGAGGATGTGGTATTCTTTTCTACCCCTTGTCATTCTGAGCTAGTTCCTTGTGCTTTATACAGCCCATCTTCTCATAGCTGCAGGACTGGCCTTTGGGGTGCATCCACCCTGCACTCAGACACGATGCTAAAGACATACCTGTTTAGATTTAATGTAGATAGCTGTGAGGTCACAGGATCACAGGGTTCAACGTGGGCCATGAAAGCTTGGGCATTTCTTCCAAATTGATCKAGGCTACAGGTACCCTGTGCGATTCTTGTGCTTGGCCCATCTTCATGGCTATATGTCATCAAGCTAAAGACCCTGCCCTGCAATAATATCCCCTCTCATTTTGTGAGGACCTACTCATACAAAGCAAGAGCCATGAGTGAAACTTTGCATTTCCTCAGCATCCTTCAGGACTCTGATCTTATTTGAAGTACTGATGTGTCCTGCCTGAGAGCAGGAGAGCTGTGTCCTTTTAACACAGGATCATCACTGATGTGTCCATGGCAATGAATTCTAGGGAAAGGARAAGGGAAAGGAAAAGGGAAAGGAAAAGGGAAAGGGGAAAGGAAAGGAAAAAGGAAAGGAACAAGCTATGCTTTCCTTTCAGGACTGTTTTGGGATAAGATCAGTTTACAAGGACAGAGAGTGAAACTGCAAAAGTTGAACGTGGTACTTGTGTTCATCTTTTCTATGGAGGCATGATGGGGAACATACCACAGCAAAGTGGTAGGGAAAGATGGACCAGTCATTTCAGAATGGAAACACCTAGGACATCTTTGCAGTGGCTACTACAGGRAAAGCAAATATCTTAGAATTTTAGAGCTAAAGCGAGACTTATAAGAATCTCCCAAATTTTCAAGTTTGGCAACTGACAATGATTTTAACCAAACTATCATAATTCTCTCATTTTAGTGACTGCAGGCATCCATGTTCCTTCCTCTCCTTTAAGGACCTTATTTTTGGATCAAGTGAACTGTTGCGTTCATTCCTGGAGGACAGAGCTGGAAAGCAATGYTTCCTAGTGAATACATGCAGACTACAGAGACAGCTTGGATTTTGAGTGGTCCTAAGTGCTAGGACAAGATGGAGCCATGAGGAAGAGTCATCACTGACTCACCTCATCCTGGCAGCCTTTCTGGGAGAASGTTGAGAGCCAAACTGGGTGTCCTGAGCAATGCACTTAGCACTCAGATCCTCACTCTCGTAAGCTGAGGAAAGTGGCAAGAGATTTTGTTGGACTCGGTGTTTTATCTGGTCGAGGATTTTTAAATTGGTGCTTGTTCTTCTCCTCTGTGATGGAGGCTAGACACCAAACACGGATTCCTCTGTAAGATCTCCTGTAAGACCTCTCTGCCACTGTGAAGCGGCTGCCAGCAGCATTAACAGTTCCTAGAACACTCTCCCGTGCCACTCGCAGAATCATGGCAGCACAAATCCACCTTCAGCTGCTCAGCACCAGTGCCAACACTGCCCTGGCTGGGAACAAAGCTTCCAAAGATATCCACAGCAGTCTTGTCCAGCTCAGATTCCACTACATGCTTTGCATTGCTCAGTCAAGGCTATAGACTTAGGTCAAATATTTYCTTAAAGAGCAGGCATTCAAATGACGTTACTAGTACTTGGAAAGCCAAGTATCATGAAATGTTGATGCAGCTCACCATACCTTAAAGAAAAATCAAAGTAGATCAGGTGAATGGAGCTTTAAAAATGTACATTTCTCTCCACTCACTTGAAGTGGACCGACAGAGTGACCTGGGTGACCAACAGAGACATCGCTGTATGACTGTAGACATTCACAGGTCACACATGAAAATCAGCACCCTCATGTCTACCTCAGGAAGAAGATGCAATTACTTCTCAGGAAATCATTAAGAAACAAGAATATTCACACAAAGTTTTGAACCCTAAGAACAACTTTCCAGTGGAGGAGCATCATTTGCAAATGCCTTGTCTGCTCCATAGACTGATGTGGAAAGGAGAACTCCACACAGCCCCATTTTAGACTTTTCTTCTCTTTCTTGAATTTTTGAGTACCATCAAAAGTAACTTGCCATGGAAACTACGTTATAAAATCTCTGCCATGTGGCATGACACAGCCCAGCCATCCCAGCTATTCTCATTAGCCCTAGTCTAAAGCAGACATTCCAGTTGTCTGAAGCCTTGAGAAATGATTAGGGCTGAGAGAAGTCCTGTTCCCTTTGAGTGGAAGGAATAAGGATACAGTCGTGATTTGCCAGCAGATGGCTGGCCCACAGAAACCAATGTGAGCTTAATGAGTTGTGCTCTGCATGCCTCCCAACGGGAAGCAGCAGCAAGCTGAAGTTTCTAAACTTACTGCTTCAGGTCAGGATCTGAGCTGCTTAAAAACCAAATGGYGCCTGGGAGGACTGGGTGTCTTTATCTTCTCTGCTTGAGGCCTTTTACTCCRTTTTGCAGTTGGGGGCACGGGAGAACCGACTGCAGGAGAAGACAGAGTGCTGTGATGTAGCTAATTTAATCCCATTAAATTCCTCCAGCTTGTAAGAAAATAGTATATCCTGATGTACAAAATGCCTGCCTTGTTTTGCAAGAATGCGCTGGTGCTTTCAGAACCCCTCATGGAGCTGTGCTTTAATTAGCAATTCTGCATGCTCTCGTCTCCTGCGACCAACCAGGTCACAGCAGTGCTTAGCATACAATTGCTTTTAGAATCCACAAAGGAGGAGCCTTCTCCTGCCCAAAGCCCCCAACTTCCAGTTTCCCTCCTTTAGCTCCTGCCTTGGCTCGACTGAACCTTCCTTTCCCCCTGGGAGCTTTACTCTTGCTTCTGCAAAGTTCCTGTGAAGATGTCCATCTCCCATTTGTTATCCATGATGCAGTGAGGATGGCTCCCTTCTTCCTGCAGTTCACACACACGGCTACCAGAAGACATGCTGGAGCACCCTGGTTGATGGCTCGGAATCCCCCACATCAGGAGCCAAGGGTTATGTTAGTGCTGGGCCTAAGTAGCTAAGGATGCGCCAGCCCTTCCAGGGCTCAGTCCTCCACCAAAGTGACCGCTAGAGCTCCCACCTTACCAGGGGAGCAGCACAGTCTAGTGCAGCATGAAGAGCACTGGGATTCAGCACATCTCAGTGGTCCAGACCCGCAGATGGCWGGGTTATGCCATGTGCTTTCCTTCACTGAGCCTTGTTCCTGTTCATTCCTTTAACTCCTTCTAAGGGAGAGCTGAGTTGGAGAGAAGGGGCCAAATACAAAACAAACAAACAAAAAAATATCTGCTAGCATTAACTTGATTTTCTTTCCTCTGGACCTCTTTTCTGAACACCAACGATTGGAAAATGGCAGTTGCAATTGTGGCCTGAATATATCACCTGCATAAACAATGAATCCTTTCCTGTCCCCATCAAGTTAAAGGCTGCAATTTTACTCTGGGTGAATGCTTTTATGGGGTGGGGGAAGAGGTGATTTTTCATTTTATTTCTTTTTCTCTTTAACTTGACTTTGTTGTGTGTGAAATACATTGAAATAGATTATGAATGTGTGCAGAGATCTGTAAATAGCTGTTTCTTGCTTACAACTGTGACTATACACTGTTTATCATTCTAAATGCATTCATTTCCTCCAGAATCAGCTATTGTCAAATATTTAGCAAATATTCAGATCTTTTTTTAAAAAAATGAGAAAAAAAAAAAAAAAAAAGGTAAGGCAGTACTTGGTATTTTCTTCTTATTACTTACTGCTGCACAGCCAAGCATCAACTACAGGCATAAAGGCAAAGTCTTCCACCCCTCACAGTAGGAATAATGATATGAAGAAGCTATTTTTCTTTCTGGGGGAAAAGAGCATGCTTTTCTACCACTTTTGCATTGTTTTTTACTTAAGTGAGAAGCCACAGCTCTGCATCTTCCAATCGCCAGGTGAGAGGCATTTCTTCCCCTGAGTTACGGCTGCTGCTGCTGGACAGCTTCGAGTCTTTTCCCTGATAGGGAGCTCAGCCAGGCGAAACGGGAGCCTGCCCTGTTTTGTGACAGGGACCCGCGGTTTCCAAACGAGCGCTGCCGGTATTATTTCAGTGCTGAAGGTCTGCATTAATTATCCTCCACTGCCTTGAGTTTCAGCACAAAGCTTCCTTTTTATCTTGCCCATCTCGGCAGGAACACAATTGCTAACAAACTCATAAAGATCCACATCGCACGTATCGAGTTAATGCAATCATCTCCGCGTATCCCGCGAGTCCAGGGCATCTGTCACATCGGGTTTGAACTCGGCTACATGGATAGCGCATCGGGAAGGAGCTGGCAGCATTATCTGTGCTCAGCCGAGCCTGGCACTGCTTTATTTGCATGAAGCTTATCAGGGCTACCTCAATTGCATGCGAATGGTTTTGTGTGTCTAACCCAATCTCTGCTATCGGTCACACTGAGCATTAAAAGCGTCCTGGGCTCTTGTACCTTTCCGTAAGGAGAGCATTGTGCGAAGCAGATATAGCGGAGCGTGCCATGGAGACTTGGCAAACATTCGGAGCTGTCGCTGTCCCTGCTAGGCTGGGATCACGGAGCGAGCCTGAGAACTGGGGCCGGTTTGCAAAGGGCTGCGCAGCGAGGTAGTTATGAATCAGAAGGCTGTTTTCTGGGAACCAATAATTGCCGGAGTTTTACCTCACACACATTTAAATCCATCTGCTTTGTGTACTGGGGTTTGCGAAGCACATCATATCATTTGTCTCAAAGGGGAAAATAAACGTGAACCTTAAGCCGCTGCTGGTCTCGTGAGCGCTCCCGGAGCGAGATCCCCGCTTGAGGAAATGAAAGCCACATGCTTTATGAGCTGYGTGTGCCTCAGACCTTTTGCTCTGCTATTTCCACACAACAGGGCACACATGCCTGAGCCGGAGATGGGACCAGGCCCAAATCCTACATCCAAACATCCCCAAACTTGGTCTGGCTCCGAACAACGCAAATTCGAGTCATGTGTAGAGGAAAGGCCCCGCCACCCCACTCAGGGGGCTGTGACCCCCTGCTGAACCCAGAGCCCTGCTCCATGCAGCTGCCTGTCACTGTCGCTGCTGCAGCCGTGTCGATAGCGTAATTTGCACACAAATAGCTGAAAACATGTTTCAGGAACTGAATTGGGCCTGTGCTGGGCTGCCCTTATGATATGTGCATGTGTGTTGTGTTGCGCTGGGCCAGCTCACAGCTCATAAGCTCACAGCTCTTCAAACCCAGCTCTGCCCACTAGTGCCGAAGGTACTAGTGTGGTCCTTCTGTTCCCACAATCTATGATTTTGTCACCTTCTCAGTCTGTTGCACTGCACAGCCACATATTTGGCTTTTCCTAAACATATTCATGCTGTTGCATATAGGCAGATGCATATGTGTTGCAACCTAGGCTCGGTGTAAGCAGCGCCTAGCAAAATCTAAGACACCGCGGAGTCAGATACACATCTCTGCCACCTTCATAGCAAGTTTTGCTTCAGTCTTGTGCTTTAGTTTGGCTGACTCTGCTTGCCATTGCTGAGTGTCCTTTCTGGAGATCCACTTTTGGCYGTCATTACGCAAAACTGCTCCGCTGCCCTTGCTGCCCGAGCCCAACAGCCGCTCTTATCCTCTGGCATCTGCAAAACAACAGCGGTAACAGAGGGCCAGCGTATCCCTGACGAGATAGGTCGGGCTCTGGGAAGCTCTGCAGGTCTCTGCACAGCGATGCTGTCCTCGCAGACGGTGCGCGTGGCTGCAGGCAGGTGCGCTCGGGTGCGGTCCTGGGCAGGTATTTTATAAACAGAGCTCACCACCGCGTTTGCAGTAAATACGCGTCACCCTGTAGGTAATTGTGTGTACCAYACAGAGCTTTGCAGAGTGCAGCTGGCCAGGGAAGGCTTTTCTCTTCTTGGCACAGTTAACAGAAGYCCTTTTCTTTTTCCTGTTATGGAAAGGGACTGTATCTTCTGAAACGCTGCTCAGTGGCTACTGGCATCAGATGTTAGACATAYCTCAGCCACAGCTGCTGCGGCAAAGGGGTTTTGCAATATGTTAATAGACCTTGCAGAGCAACAGTCCCTTGAGATCGGTCTTGCTGTTGCTGGAACACGAAACTCATCTAATTGTACACAGTGAATAAAGACCTTCAAGACATCCTGCAAAAATTTTAGCATTAGGCGTAGGTGGCCATCAAACTAAAAGCTGACCCTATGACTATATTTTGCTGAAAAGGGAAGGGATTGTGCAGGCTTTAGGGYCTACCTAAACTTTGCTGGATGAACATAAGCAGCTCTTGCATCAGCTTCAGGAAGACCTCAGCTGGATGTCTACATTGGGAAAAAATCCCACAGTATTTCCAGGTACAGTGTAGGTGCCAACCAGTGTAGGTTTAGGAATAAGATAGTATAGAGGCTTGACCTACTGGCACGAGAAGCACCCACGTGTCCTAGGCACTGCCCACTGAGGCTGGAGAGGTGCCAGAGTGATGGGGAGAAAAACCCTGTGCTGGTCAGTCTCTGAGGGCTGCTCGTCTTTCGGCCCATGTTTCTTCTGGGAATCCTGGATATTTATGTACGAGGTGTACCTTTTCTCAGCACATTGGTAGTGCTCAGTAGCAACAGAGAGTCCCTTTCTTCAAAAATCACCTTCCACATAAAACATAATAACTTGAAGAATAATATCTCAAATTATTCCAAAATTATTTTTGTAAAAGATGAAATTATTTGCAAAGAGCCGAATAGTGGTGGTACCTTTCTTGGTGTGGACCTTGGTGTGGAGACTCCCTACAGTTAAGAAATGGAAAAGGGGAGAGGTCTGTGCATCTGGGGAAAATGAAGCTGGACACAGAAATGGAGATGACAGCTATCAAAAATAGATGACCAAAGGAAAATGTAATCTGGTTAACAAGCATCTTCATACAGTTGTGGTTTTCAAACAGCTTAATTACCCAAAGGTTGAATCCAATATTGTCTTAATTTAGCTGCTCAGTGACTATGCTGTGGTTTTTGCTCTGTGATAAAATCATTTTGAAAAGACTTTCTAAAGTCTCCAAGCAAGTAATGGAAAGTTCTGYTTCTCAATCTCTTCCTCCTCCTTCCTCTGTTTTTTCCTTAAATTATGAGGAAAGGAGTCTGGGAACCTGCAATTGGGTGGCTCTTGGCACTCATTGTTTTTATGTTATCCTGACATGCTCACGCAGGCATYTTTAATGTATGCAAAGCACTTAATACCTGCATTGGGCTTCAGTTCTAAGGATTTGAAAACAACTTCACGGAGATGATGAGCAAAGATTTAATATAAACAGAGGCCAGCAGAGCTATTATGTTGCCATGTCTGCCATGTGATTGCCTCAAAAGCGAATTTGAATGCAGCATGTTCCCTCTCTCAGTGCAAACATAGCCCATGGAAACCCTTCAGTGCTTCTTGGGCACGCTGGCTATATGTCCATTTAGGATATGACATTGCCAAATTGCTACAACCTTTTTCTCCACTTGAGAACCATTTATCAATGCTCCTAGTACAGACTGAAGGTAACTGGATCAGAAGTGCACACAAGGGCAGTCACACTGAATTGCTTATGTCCATTTCTAATGATTTGTTAGCTCCTAATTGCACTGCAAGTCTCTTCTTGTGGAAGAAATGGTTGATTTTAAGATGACTTATCATGTAAAGCTGTGCTGCAACAGGGCGCTCCTGCTGTGAGCACAGTGAGGTCTGACTTCAACCAACCATTCTTCTTCCTCTGTCTAAAGGGCCAGTGTTAGCACTGGAGATGGTTCTATCATCTCCCTTATCATCAGTGGAAAACACGGATGTGGGCAGAACAGAGATGGGCAGATATGACCTCTGGAGCTGACTATCTTCCTCCATTAAGGACACTACAGGAAGACCTCATGATGCCACACATACAAGATCCTGTCTTTTATCTCTGTTTAGAGAGAATTCAGATGATGCTTCATCTAGGAGAATGAGAGGTAACGTTTAGTAATTGGCCATTCTCTGCTTTTTGATAAACTCAGTGATGCATTTTCCTTATTTTCCTATATTTCGTGATTTTTCTTTTTTGGGTCCTTTTTTCCATGTCCTCTTTTCTATCTCCCTTCTCCTTCTGGCAAGCTAAAATTTTTGTGTCTGACTAAATTGTGAATTCAGATTAACAACACTGTATTCATAAAAGAAATACTAAGCATCTTAAACATTGGAGGGAGAGGAACTTAGTGTCCCAGCTTCCACCGAAATATACAGAACTGGAAGAACTTTCAGCAGGGAAAAAGGAGAATGGGACATTGCCTGAACTCTCCAGCTGTGGAGGATTAAAGTAATAATCATATTGACTGCTTTATTCACGGGTTTCTTATCTGAAAAAAATAGCATAAAATCTCCCACGTCTGTCTGTGAGCACACAGAGATTTCTACCAACCTTAATAATCAGAAATTTGGTTTGTTCTTGCAACTAATAAAATAATTAGCACCAGCCATGTAAAATGAGTGAGAAACATGCTAATTCATTCTGGCCTAAAAATGAAAACCAAAAAAAAGAACCCATTAAATGAGATCATGAAGGCTGTTTAGCTGCCTCCCAATCCAATTTACTAGGGGGGCAGTGGAAGAGCATCCAAGCTTCCCAGTGATGACCCTCCTGCCTTTAGTGCCAACATGTGGCCATCCCGTCTGTGGGATTATAGTCTGGATGTGCAAAACCTAACAAAACAGTCCATTAAAAAACAATTCAGAAAGCATTTGCACACAAATCAGGCGCCTATGGAGATTTGGAAAAAAAAGCAATGTTGAAGCTTTCTTCTTGGCAGTGCAACCAGGCCTCATGATCCCTATTAGCAGGCTGTAGCTGGGGGACAGAACATTTAAATGCTCGTCAGTAGGGAAGAACATAGCATTTTGTTGATTACGTAACTGGGACAGAAGAGCCTCCAGATAGTCTTTCATTCATTCATTTATTTCTAATGGCTTGGCTGGGAACTTGGAGCAACAGAGAGAGAAGGCACGGAGGCTGCTTTTTCTCTGACCTGTGCTTCCCTCCATGCGAGAGAAGGGTGATGGTCTGTTGTTTAGGAGCTGTTCTTGGGGTCTGGAGCCCAAAGCCAAATTCTTTACCTGTGACTGCAACAAATTTTTGGGGCTGACTGGCTTAATCACCTCCCTGCAGCATCACGGTCCCCGTGGCTGGAAAAGCGGCAGCTCTGCTCACCTTCCCAGCCACCAGCTCCTTTCCTCTCCCCTAGGCCAGTAATAGGCTTCAGCCTGCCTTTGGTGAGCCAAAGCATAAAACCAGAGTTCAGCACTTGTTTTGGAAGAGCAGCCCCAGACATCGGTTTTCAATGAGATCAAGCAAGGCCTGTGTTTTTCGGCAGTGTCTCAGACCTTGATCAGTTCAGACCAGTCTTGAAAAGCTCTTGAAGCTTTTGTTTTCTTACATGCTTCAGCAGTGATGAAACTCCCCCTTCTCACAAGGGTCTTGCAAAGACCATGAAAAGAAGACGTAATAGCTCTAAGAAAGGCACCGGACTGTATCCACTGTCATCAGTCACAATTCATAAGATGCAGTATCATGAAAAATGTGCTACATTATCTTAGYAAATAAGCTTCAACTCTCTTAAAGGTCTTTTAAACACAAATTTCCCCCCCAGAATCATGAGTGACGTACAGATTGCAAACTTTTAAATTGCATAATTTAAAAATCATATATTGCTGAGTTGATTTTGTTTGTCTTTGRATGTTAGAGAATCAGTATTTTCTAGCTCTCCTCCACTTTCAGAAAGTCAGAAAGTCTTGAAACRTACTTTCTCTCCCAATTGTCTATTTTTTAAACAGTGAAAGATGAGATTCCCACAATAAAAACATAGCAAGTAGTGTTTTATGAAGGTCACCAGATGTGAGGAGTCTCACCCCAGCATTGCCCAGCTGGCAGCATTGCTTCAGGTCCATGCAGGACAGATGTGTGTAGAGAGGAGCTGGAGAGAYAGCTCTTGGCTTTTATTGCAAGCACTCAGAAGATCACGCACTACTTGTACAATTGCAAAGAACTTAAAACGTGTGAGCTTGAGTGTTTGTGCCAGAAATTTTAGGTTTTATAGGAGATTAGACATCGCTTGACACAGCAGGTCCTCTTGCCAGATTGCTGGCGCAAAGACCATTAAACGAGCCAAACAACCACATCCATCTCAGCATGTCCATGCATGCACAAACAATTGCTCTGTGGGACTGTTATTAAAGAAAATTAAATTTTAAGTCTGCACCCAGCCAAGAAATCTTAAGGGAGCCTAATTTTCTAGGAACTGTCTAGTGGGCACAGCCTGGATAGCCCAGGAAAGTTTTATATATCTATTCTGAAGGTCTGTAATCCCGTTGATCTGCTACTGTACTTCTTTTAAATGCATGACACTTCTGAGAAATTGAGGTATCCAGAACTCCAGGGACTCCTGCAGGTCCTATGGACTTGTCAGAACTTGTGCATTTGTTTCTAGTTGAGGCCATTTTTGGTGGCTTTGGACTCTGTCACTATATTACTTTTCAGATGAAATAAGACTGGTTTCTTACCCTCCCTGGCAGCAAACTCAGCTTTAACATTCCACAAAAATATGTCCATCTGTTCTCAAGCAGATGAAGGCTGACAAAATACACTTCTCAGTAGTAAAATAAAATTCTGAAACCTCTCAAAAACTCTTTCAGTCCAAAACAGCCTAGTCCCGGATTTCACCTGCTTGCTGYCCGGACCTTCCAGCTAGGCAGTGAGATTGCATGTGAGTCTAGCATGGAAATGTCTGGACATAAGCCCCTGTGTGTCCAGGGAAGTGAAACCCAACGCGGCTCCTGCAACAGAAGTGGTCTGAGCAGGAACCCCATGTCACGTAATCACCATATCTGGAGCAGCTTGGTGGCTGTTCCTCCTGCCAGGGGCATGGAAAGTGTGCTTATGTCCTTTGCTTTGGGAAGGTACTTTGCTTTTGCAGGCAATAGATGCTTTGAAGAGGAGGATGGTGAAGCAGGGCTAAAGGAAGGTTGTGAACAAGCACTTGAAGCATCTTGTTCTCAGCTCTGCAACCACTGAGAGTCTTAGCAAGGCCTTGCAGGGCCGGAGGTGCCCCACTTCTCCATAGGTAATAGTAAAAATGGCCTCCTCTATGTGAGATCTGCTGCTGGAAAGAGCTACACAAATGAAAGGTATCTTTTTTATTTTTCTTTTRAATGGTGAATGTACCTTTAACCTCTCGTTAGGCTGCTGACTGATGTAAGAGGCCATCCATCAGGCTGACCCACTGAAAGGTTTCTACCGCGGCTCCAGTTGCAGCTGCCAAAAGAAGCACTCCAGAATTGCCTTTGAAATATTGTATTTTTAAGTGGATAAGGAGGGGTTGGAATGTCCTCATCCAGACTTTATTATTTGGCTGCTTTTGAATGATCCTTTTCAAAAAGAGGTTGGGCAGCTATTGGGAAAATAAATAAATAAATAAATAAATAAATAAGAATAACAGCACTTAATACTCTGTTAAACATTTTATAGATTTAATATAAAAATAGTTATTAAAAATCACAAATCCCACGGTCTGCCGTCCTACAGCAGAGGCTGTAATGAGTTGACATTTGAATGAGTCTGGAAAATTGTACTTAATCAGTCCTTAGAGGCCTCAGAGTGGGAAAATCTATTATTGTCACCTGATTTGGAAATCATGGTCTTAAGGACATTTTCAGAGTTGCACACAGCTTTCAGGCTACGATTTTGCAACTCCTGAAGCCTTAAGTTACCTGCTCACAATACCTTTGTAAAATATTTGTGTTGTCCCACAATTTTAGCTTTTTGTACACTGTAAACAACACAGAAGCTTTCYTTCAGATTTATTTTTAGGAAGAAAAAGGTGCGGTGAAATCCATTGGCTTCTAGTTTCTGATCGCACCACTATCATTATAATGGAGAAGGAGCTGCGTAAGGAGAAAAACAAACTGAATTAACTGGCATGAGACCTTGTCTACTAGAATCTCAAAAGGCCTAGAAGAATCACGTTCTTGTCTCTGTATCCTCATTTCTTCAACCATTGGAAATGCTTTCCTTTTTATTTATTTATTCTTTTACTTTTTATACAAGGGATTTTTCTAAACAAAACTTCTGACCAAAGACTTAAGTTTGAGGGGAAATTCTCCTTCYGATCCCTTTTTATCAATGCAGCTTCCATCTACTGCCTGGGCCTATCCCTCCAMTAGCATGTGGGGCAGGAGCGTGTCCCCAGCACCCATAGGTGAGGATGAGTGGGTTAGGAGCACGTGGACCATCTGTGTGTTTTGTAGTAGGACGTGTGAGTATATAGAAAACTTCATAGAAGCCAACTGTCATTAGTTCCACTGCACCGGCAACCAGTGTGAAATATGAGTGTCTGGAAGCAAAATTCCTAAATAAATGACCTCAATTTCCAAGCTCTATCCAACAGCTTCTATGGAAGGGCCCCAGGATCCAGGTATTATGAAATACCAATTATATATTTTAAGATCCCAAATGTAGTTTTCAAACCCAAGTTTTAAGTATCTGCTCATGAAAAATGCTATCAAGGCCTTTCGTGTATGAAGTATGGACCATTTGGGGTGAAATAAGAATATGCCTGAAGGAAAAAAAAAGAAAATTAAACTCAACTGYGAGATTTTTCAGGTTCTCCTCTTGCTCGTCTGGACTGGACGTGTTGAAATGATACCGCTACTCACCCCTCCAAGAGAGGAATGCTCATCCTTCCAGGAAAGAAAGCGCCTGGCTGTTGGTGAGAACATGAGCGGCGCGTGGGGAAGCAGCGGCTGCAAGTGGCCCGCGAGGCTGCACCACGAGGCACCGGCTCGTCTCTCCCCTTCCGCCTCCGGTGCCTCAGCCGGGCCGCGCGGACGGCCCGTTGCCACCCGAGGCCGCGCGTCCCTGCACTGACGAACCGAGACATGCGCATGCTGGGGGTGGCAACGGGCYGTCCACGCGGCCTGGCTTTTGCATTGAAATATCCTGGACCTCTTTGAATCACCATTTTTCCCTGTGTTTAGATGGGAATGTGGACTGTCGCTCCTCCTTCTCCTCCCTTTTCCTGCTTTCAGAAGGAGCCTGCAGGAGGCTGTGATGTGACTTTTCCCCTTCCCCACTTGCCCATGGCCAGATGGAGGCATCTAGCTCGCCATTGTGGCCATGGGAGGGGGGCAGCAGAAAGGGAGCGTTGATCCTGCTAATCCTGAAAGGAAGSAGAGGGAAAAGCTACAAAGCCGCCATGCACGGGTGCTTTGTGCTGCTTCGAACGGTCCCCCATCCAGGGGAGAAAAGGCCTCTACAGGTCTCTTATGGAGTTTAATTTGCAGGTGATTTTGCTCCACATTTTAAGCACATTCGAGGTGTTGGTACGAGACAGATTTATAAAACTGAATTGGCCTATTCTTCCCCCTCCTCCCTGAAGTTTCCTAAACGTCACCTCTTCACAGGGGTTGTGCATTTGTATATAGTTATTTCTTTTTCTGTATATCGATCCCTTTTTTTCCCCTTCTCCTGAATGCACCKTAATTATATTTTCTTCCAGTGAATGCGAGGAGTGAACTATTGCGGCTACACAATAGATCCACTTTGTCACACCGGAAAAGCTGAAGACGCCGCGTGCCGGATGGCTCGAGACGGCGCTCCGACAATTAAGGGCTCTGATTCATACCTGTGCAATCGCTACTCTGTAATCAGGCAGCGATTAGTCACCGCCAGCCAATTATTTAGCTCGGCTTCCTAAAGCCACTTGTTTATCTAGAACTTTATAAATCCTGATTAACTGTGCGGCGGGCAGCCCGCCGGCTCGGGAGCGTGACTGCGAACGGGAACATCCGCCTCCACGCCGCCCGTGCCTTGGGCCATGCACAAGGTTGCTGGCGGGACAAGTGGGTTACACACTGATTTTCCTAAGCACGCTTGTTGCAGGGCAGGCTGGAGCATCTGTATCCTCTGGAGACTGTGAGCTGGGATGGTTTTCCAAGGAGCGGAGCGCAGAACCTCTGGAGCTGCCCRGCACTGCCGTCAGGTTCAAGAGGGCTTTTTGCCAATGTGGCTCTATTGGCAAAAAGTTGAATAACACTGGAGGAAAGAAGGATGTCGTATGCTGGTAGTTTATTCTGTTCCCAAATAGTAGTGCGCAATATTTAGCAGAAACCCTTTTACACTGGTGCAACTGGGAAGGAAGTGGAGCTGCTCTTTTAACTGTACTGCAAAGTCTGAATGCAGACAGTAATGCTGAAGCCACTCAGAGAAAACGTGTGAGAGGACAGACAGCTTAATACAAAATCACCAGGCCAAAGAGCTGAAAAAAAAAAAAAAGAAGAAGAAAAAAAAAGGTATCCTACTAAAACTAGGATACCTTTGCTTGGGTCAAAACATGAAATCATTTTTCCATTCCCTGGGGAGAAGGAGCAGCGAGCTCTGGCATTTCGGTTAAAATGCCCTTCTCACAAACGAGCGGCTACCAATGTGAAGAAATGTTTGAAGCAAGCATGCCTGCAGGCACTGCTAAATCACTGCTTCCCCATCACGCTGCAGCACAGCATCAAGGACACCAAGGTACTCCTGGATTCAATTTGCCCCGATAAAGCTATTTTTCAAGATTTTCATTCTGCATCCATTTTTGCTAATGTGTTTTCATTTTTCTTCATTTGTTAGTCTAAGGCCCATTATGGTCTGGAGCATAAAACGAAAGAGGCCATTACGTGATTTTGGATGGTAGCCATGGCACAGATGGAAATGCATGTACTGGATACTTCCTACTGCAGAATATCAGTCATAAAATTGCCGATGCTGCTGCTGATCAGAGGCCAGGGCTTAACCCTCTCCCATGTGTTGCTCATGCCCCTGCTCATCCCTCCTGGCTTTTGCCCTTGCATTAGCAGCTCCCATCACTCAGGGTCCTGGGCATGAAGACAAGTCCCATTCTCCATTTTCTTCCCCATCTTTCCCACCTCCTGTCCCCTGGGAACAACTTTGTGGGCTGTGCCTGGCTCTCCTGGGTTAATCTGCTCACTGTATCAGTGAGACCCACAATATCCAGCTCTTTTTTTTTTTCCTTTTTCAATTTGAAGCACAAAAAATAAGACAAAGAAGAAAAGTAAATTATTTTCTCACACCTTAGTATTTTAACAGCCTCTGTCACTTCGGCCCATAACCCCAAGKTATTTGCTGTTTCCCTGCATTATTCGTTGCTGCACAGTAATCCAATAAACCTGAACTCCCATAAATTACCATARTACATGGAGAAGGCTAAGTTTAGCTTGTGCATATTTTAGACATCTGTCAAGATAAACTTGGGCTGGAAGGAGTCTCTGGCAYGCTTATCCACATGGAGAATGGACAGTGACAGGAGCATTTCCTCTCCCTACTCTGTCTCTGACTCAATCATTCTAATATTATTAAGTTCACGTGAAATTTCTTGGTACAAGCCCGGGGGATCTGCACGTGGTGGGAGACTGGCCACATGACTTCTTCACAGCTACGAGGTACTACCCACTATGTTTTCTTTTCCTTTYGCAATTTGGATTTGGGTTACTTAGAGAGTGTTAAAATCTGGTTGTGGCAAATACCTACGAAGCGTTGTATTCTCCCCCTTATCCAGGCCTTTCCTGAGTGAAGCTGGGAATTGGTTTGGGCTGAGAATATAATAAAGGTGGTAGCAAAAGCAGTCAGTGCAGCTTTCGGTGTAGTTTTGCTCAAAAATATGTAGGCCACCTTGCAAAGAGTTAAAAAGAGTGACATCATTCAAAAAAGGAATGTCCTATTTTGGATGAAGAGAAGCATTTTGCAACAACTCCAAATGAAATTTTTCATTTTTCACATGTGACTGGAAAGGAAAAACGAGTTTGACCTCAATATTTCCTCTCTCCTTTATTGTAGTAACCAGACTTCCAAAATAATTATTCACTTCTCACTCCTCCCATAACCATTCATGGCAATCTTTTACCTTTATGTGCAGTTTCTTCTTCAGATAGTTTAATGGTCTCAGGGGCAAGGGAAGAGCTAGCAGTTTGAAAGTGTTGTAAATACTGGCTGCTTCTTTCTCCCTCTCCTGCTGCAGTTTCTCTCAATCTGCCATTGCACAATCTTTATGAACACAGTTCATTTAAAGAACGAGCAGGTGCAGCGTGTAATAAAGAAGAAAAATCTCTGCTACCCATCATGGGGAAAATATTCTCAGACAATTCCTCTGTGTTGCATCCACTTACACGACTCTTTTCCTTCCTAGCCSTTTCAGCTACCACGAGGAGCTGGGCAGCCCTGTAAGGTCCAATTAAGGCCTGAGAATGGAGGAGCAAAGTCCTGGCTTTGTTGGTCTTCCCTTGTGGTGGAGAATAAGTCTTGCAAAGTTCTCTGCTTCCCGGCCTCTTTTCTAAAATGGAAATGATAACATCTATCTGGCCGAGGAAGAAAGGTTGCTGTGATTGATTAATATTTCAAAAAGGCCCTTATAAATCTATAATTTCTGCACAGTGTTACAATGCACCACTACTGCTCTGTTCACCTAGTTAGTCTTTGAAACCCCTTGTAGGCAGTTAACATTCTCCATTTGCACTAGAGATATATTGAAAATACAGTATATGGAATAGAAATACAGCATCAAATGTCAGGGCTGTGGGGCTGGAAAAGTTAGGCATCCTTTTCGTACCCCATCAGCAAGCATATTTTTTGTATATCTCAAACTAAGTGCTACATAGGTGTTATACATAAGAAATAAGTTTCAGTGTTTGGGAATGTTTTAGTCTGTAGCGCTAGCTGGGAAAAAAAAAAGTCCTGGTAGCAGTGAGACCCCCTCATGAGGGCTCGTGTAGCGGGGGAGTGAGGTTCTTCCAAAAGTCCATGGCAGAAGGGCATGACAAACAGTGCTACAAGGTAAATTCCCATCAGCTTTAAGGAAAAGCCTTTTCACAACGTGAATGGTTCGACACTGGGACCGACTGTCGGTCCTCCAGCCCTGGGGATATTCAGGAGTGAGCAGATCAAGGYCCTGAGCAACCTGATCTAACTGAAGGTGGTCCTGCTCTGAGCTAGGGGTGGGGTCCGAAATTGTCCGGTGATTCTTAGCTTGAAATAAAGAACTTTTGACATTAATTACCCCACCTTGGCTTTTTCTTTTTAACTCAGGCATCTCAGAAGTAATTTATTGCTCAATAGGCTGGTAAGGTTCTTTGGAGTAGCTCTCACTTCTGCAGCAGAATAAGGAGAAAAAAATGAGGGAGACTTGGCAGGGAACTTGACGCATTCATGATCTAATTGAAAGGAAGGTGAATTTTATCTGACTTGACCCTTATTTAAATCATCCACTCTTGTGCTCTGAAGTTTACAACCTTTTCTTTTATTCCCACTGCAGAGTTACACCTCTACACAGAGCTGGCATGATTCATCCTGGAGGGTATTGCTCTGCATAGTCATTTGCCTGATCCRTTTCCCTGCTGTGAGAAATTTGCAGTAAAGAAGAAACTGGAAACAAACTTAACCTTGTTTTGTGTTGTCCAGTGCCATCTAGGAGTGACAAATATTAGGAATCCATTTTTATTTACTTACGTTCAAGTGAATTGCACTGTCTGCCCATGGGGGCATAGGATGCAGCTTAGGAAAACACCTCTTTTATGCAAGAAATGTCACAGGATTCAAAGTGCAATGTGTATAGATGAGGTAGGTACAACGTGTGTGGATGAGTCAGGAGATCCTTGCTCCAGATGTGAGCTCTTCTAGGTGGCGTCAGCCTTTCTTGGCACATCTTGCACAAACCTTTCATTTAAAGAATGCAAAAATACAATGAAATGCTGAGCAGCTATGATGTGTGAACTGAGGCTGCCACGTACTGCAGAGCAGGACTCCAGAAAGGTGTCTTTCTTCCCTGCTTGTCTTCTAGGGAGATGATGCACATGTCACACACAGATGATGTCCATCCTGCTGCTCTCGCCAGGCCGGCGTGCTACCAGCCCCACTCCAGAGCTGCCAGGCAGGGGCAGAAGTTTGAAGCTCATTAAAATGAGACAGGGAACAATTAGGTCACCAATAAAATGTCTTGTGACCACTCAGAGCCTGTCAAGCCACCAGGTTAGAGAAGGAGAGAGCACCAGGTTGCTTCCTCTGAGGTTAGAGAAGGAGTGAGCCCGGCTCTCACACCAGTGTTAGTTGCTTTGTCACTGTTTGCATGGTGATCCTAGGCTACGTCTAAATGGGAAGAAAATTCCCCAGATCTGGAGCCYGTGACTCAGAGTCTGCTCTGCAACACACAGGCTTGGAGCCTGGCCTGGGGGCCTCAGACATTGCGTTCAGTTTGTAATTAGTTTCAGTAATTAATTCAGAAAGTTTACAAACTGCTCCATGTTCATCTCCTCCCAGGTCACCAGACTGGCACTATCTCTATTGGTATTATTTCCCCAAACTCAGCCCTATCCACAACTTAAACCTTGGCTTATTTAATTAACCTCCAGTTTTAATGCACCCGTTACACCCTGCTCATGTGTAAACCAGCTTGCGCTTGTGATAAGCCATGATCTGACTGGGCTCTTTCTGGCCACGGTCCTCAGCAGAAGCAGGAAGCAGAGGCACCACTTCATCCACAGGGTTGGTTAGGGCACAGGAGGGATCCCGCTCACTGCGGCTCCCGTTAATCCTGGTGCTGAAGCACAGGGCTGGGTGCAGCTGAGGGGGCAAGAAGGGCTTGGGTCCTGTCCTCTCTGCTGCTCCCGTCCCACTCGGCGTGGGCACCCCAACCACAACAAGTTGCAAGGAGCTCATGCTGCATGAAAGGCTCTACACSTTTTAGCTTTCCTGATTCTCAGGTGCTGGTTTCTATGCCTAAAATCAGAAGGTAGATTTACAGTAAAGAGCAAAGGCCTTGATCCCACTGAAATCATACACAGGAATTYGGCACAAGTTTGGATCTGTATATTCTGCATTCCTTTGGCTTCTGCRTTATAACCTTCAGGAAATTTTCATGCTGCCAGCAAAGTGACTGACTGACTTCTATCTAGTTAACATGTTATTCATGTTATTCAGACTTTTTTTTTTTTCAGAAAGTTTTTTTTTAAAAAAAAAAATAGCATTTTGGGTCCTTTTCTGAAAGAAGTTTTTATGCAGAAGTCAGGTGTAGATTATGTCTGTCATTAGGTCCTATCAGCTTTCTGCCATTGCAAAGTTACTAATTTGCCATCTGGCAAATCATCTTGATGATTTWAAACCATGTTTCCATTCACAGATATGTTCCCTCTCACTCCCCCCTTGTGGAGAAACAAATGAGAGAGATGTCTTGCAGTGAGATGTGGAAAGAAGAGCCCCATCAAAATGAGGCACGTTCCTCTCCTCCTCAAATAGTTTATCTCCTTCTTAAGTACTTGTAGAGATGGGGAAACGAAAGGCAGCAACAGGAGAATTACAAAAATACTCAAGTCACCAGATTTTAGGAATAAAAAGTGCAAAGGGGACTTTGTTAAGGGGGCTCCAGAGGAAGCAGCAATGAGAAAGCAAGCATGGACATGACAAATCGAAGAACGCCCTGTGCAGGAACCGCCGTGATGTCCACATGGAGGTGTGATGTAAGCTCATGTCCATGGGCACCTGGGAGCCCGGCCTCTCCACAGGGGCTGTCCTACTGTCCTGAAGCTGCTCCACAGGGCAGAGGGAGRCTGTGTGGGGCAGGAGGGAGACACAGAGCTGCACCCCAGGTGAGTCCCTCGAGCTGCATGTCAAGCTGCGCTGCCCACTGGAGCTGCTCTTTGGTCCAGGCCTGCAGGCCACTCTCCTCTCCTAGCTGCTCCGTGCTCCAAAATTGTGTGTGCTCATGGTGGGACCTGACTGCTATACTCTGCAGGCACAGACATCTGTGGAGGGGACTCAGGTTCACCAAGGAACCTGAGAACATCAGGTTCACTCAGGTTCACCAGTAACTGGGCSCTGGAAATGGGCCGCTGGAGGTCACCATGTTGCCCAGCCTGCTGCCTGCATCAGTGTCAGGATTCTTCCTTCTCCTTGATTACCTTGCCATTTTCTTAGCCGCTCAGGATCCAGCGTCTTTGCAATGTGCTCTTTCCCTTTGCSGACATGAGCTGCTCTGCTGCAGCCCTTCCCAGGCCTCTGCTGTAGAAGCAAATCAGAAAGCAAACCAGAGCTCTGAGGCTGCTTGGTTGCTATTTCTGACCCTGGTCTCCCAGTATATTTTCTAGGTATTGATGAGGATCAGAGAAAGCCATGCAACATTTCTCCAGCATTTGACCAGCTCTCCCCATCCTTCACAGCTCTCCTTCACAGAAAATGTAGGGCCTTGGCTTCCTCATATCTTGAGCTGCATGGGAAAAGGTTCCAAGCTCCTTGTAACACTTGAGGATGATAAYGTGTGTAATTAATTGCTGCGGTGTGCTGGGAGCAGAGAGCAGGGGCAGCGCTTTCTTGTGCGAGACAGGTTTGCATTAGTGGACATGGAGATGGAGAGGTCCATCAGCGGCAGGAGTCAGAGGAAAGCCCTTTGAGATACTCCTCACAAAAAGAGCTGCTTCAAAGAGGGGTATTTTTTAAGGAATGGGGATTACTTGTCATTACAGGTTGAAAGGTGGAAAGCATCCTGCACATCTGATGCTTTGTGTTGCTGCAACCTTGGATCCCTTCCCTCTATCCTTATTTCCTCATGATTAGTCAATCCTGGTGCTCTTTGGGCCATGCAGTCTTTCAAYGTCAGCAGCATAGAGATCCTGAAATGTTGCTGAAGCCTTCTTCCATCTTGCAATCTCTGACATTTGTTATCAAGTTAATAACAGAAGGTTATTAAGAAACTTTGTTATCCTGGAGTCCCTGAGTTTATCTGTCCTTTCCTATAGGATTTTATTCCTGTGGGGGGCACAGATATCTTTATGACTGACATATGCAGTACTGTGGAAACTGCAGAAAGATTCACAGACTTTCTGTCTCAATGGGGATGTCCATCTGGACACGTAAGTCAGTCCCACTCAGAAAATTGCCTTAATAGGAGTGTACTCCGACCAAGGCTGATCTTTCGGAGGGAAGCATCTAYGCAGCTCAATATATAGGCAGGCTGAGTCTCACTGCGCTTGTCTGCTTAGAGAACACACACAAGCACAAAACAAAACAAAACAAAACCCAGAAATAAACTCTTTGGCTCTCCTGTGAAGCCACAAGCAGRCTATGTCTGTGTATGTACAGCTATGCCAGGGACTGAGATCTCTGTCTCCATTTTCGTGGCCAAAGAAAGACTCTTTGGTTGTAGAAACCATTGTGCATTTTTATATATGTCTTGGCAAGGCAACGTTTAGGTTATGGTTTAATCAAATCTGATCAACAACAGATAATCAGAAAAATGAGAAGTCAGAGATTTAGTGTTAWAGGCTTGTTTTTTTAATTCTGATTTTTCTTTCCCTCTGGATTGTGTTGGTGCAGAAACTCTGTAATTCCTTAGATTTGAAAAGGGTTTTATTTGACCTAAAATGCACTTTTTTTTTTTTCAGAGAGTAATCTATTCATTCCAAAACCAAAATGTATTGCAACTCCAGGCATTACAGTGCTCAAACATTGGCACAGGGCTGTCCGTGCCTGAACTTCTCTCTAGTGACCCCTCCCCTTCACTCTAGGTCTAACAAAAGGATTCATCGTTAATTCACTGTACATGCAAACATGCTTTTCTCTTCCTTCCCACCCTCAGCTTGAGAAATACGCAGGCCTTGCCCTGTCACCCATTGAAATCAATGGCAAAACCCCTCAAATGGCAAAACCCTTGAGCTGTGGCTCCTTTGGGAACCTGGCACAAGGGCACATTCCCCTCGCAGGCGCCTGTGCTGTGTGGGCTTTTCGGGCTCTTTTGCTGTTTCTCAGAGCTGGTTTTTGGTGAGGGTGACTAAACTGAAGCTCCCTCCCAGCAGGGCACGGATGATGTTCCCTTCCTGCCTCCTGCCTAGGAAAGAGAGAGGTTTGGTTCCTTTCTGGGCTCCCTCCCTTGTGCAGGAATGCAGTCCCATGCAGGCTGTGCAGGAGAGAAAGGAYTGTTTTTGCACAAATGTTGTGCTTGGAGAATATAACCGAGATATTTTCCTTACCTTCACTGGCCGACCTTCACTAGTACCAGTCTTTGAAGTTTTTCCTCCAGGTCCAGAGGGCAATGAGCAGCTGATGAAACTCAGTGGGACTATGTTTAGCGACTGGTGCACATAGCAAAGGACAGGGGAGGTTGTTTTACTGCAAGCTTCAAAGCTATCACCTAGGTGCATTCACAAAATGCCCATAAATAGAAGCAGTAGCAGACCAGGATTTGATCGAAAGCCACCCAGCTCTGCCAAGCTCCCCACGCTGGCGCCCAGCTCCAGAGCAGTCACCTGCAATGGCAGCCTTGCCCAAAGGCTATCCAGGCTGCAAAGCCCATCGCAGAATCATTAYGTTTGGAAAAGCCTTTYAAGATCAAGTCCAACTGTAAGCTCCTCACCACCATGCCTGCTAAACCGTGTCTTTGAGGCAGCTCCATTTGAGGACTGATGAGAAGGMTGAGGAACCCATAGAGCTAAGCAAGGGGGTGCCAGGGCACGCACGCCTGCTCAGCACTAGCCTCTCCCGTCTGCTGCAGTGTGCTCTACCAGTCCAGAGATGGGCTGCGACCCCAACCACATGTCCAATAGGGTTTTTCTCTTCGGACATCCTTTCATCTGTGTTGTGAGATAGTTGTTTTGGCTGTTAAATTGAATCTCATTCACTGCAAATTCATAGAATCACAGAATGGTTAAGGCTGGAAGGGACCTCAGAGGTCATCTAGTCCAACCCCCCTGCTCGCACAGGGACACCAAGAACACGGGGCACAGGGCTTGCGTCCAAGCAGGTTTCAAACAGCTCATGAGAAGGAGAGTCCACAACCTCCCTGGGCAGCCTGTGCCAGGGCTCTGGCACCCTCACTGTCAAGAAGTGTTTTCTTAAGTTCCTGTGGAACTTTTGGTGCCTCAGCTTGTGGCCRTTTCCTCTAGTCCTRTCGCTGGCCACCACTGAAAAGAGGCCGTCCCCTCCTCCTCACTGCCTCCCTTGAGGTATTTATACACACTGATCAGGTCCCCCCTCAGCCTTCTCTTCTCCAGGCTGAACAGGCCCAGCTCCCTCAGCCTTTGCTCATAGGGCAGATGTTCCAGGCCCCTGATCATCCTSGTAGCCCTGCGCTGGACTCTCTCCAGCAGCTCCACATCCCTCTTGTCCTGGGGAGCCCAGAACTGGACAGTCTCCAGATGTGGCCTCACCAGGGCTGAGTAGAGGGGGACGATCACCTCCCTCGACCTGCTGGAGAYGCTCTTCTTAATGCACCCCAGGATCCCGTTGGCCTTCTTGGCCACCAGGGCACACTGCTGCCTCATGGTCAWCTTGTCATCCACCACAATGCCCAGGTCCCTCTCTGCGGGACTGCTCTCCAGCAGGTCAACCCCTAATCTGTAGTGGTGTCCGGGCATCTTTCATGCATCTTGCCAGGTTTACTTGCTGCTGGGTATGCAATTGCAATGTAGACAAATCCTGTCACAGGATCTAAGGGAAAAAGTGCTCCTCTGCCACCTCTGTATGCCTTCTTGGTTCCTCCATCTCTCTAATTTCTCTTCCAGGAGATTTTTTTTTCTTTTTTTTWAATTTGTTTCATCTTATTTTAAACCAACAAATTGAGTAAACAATCTAAAGCATTTTAAGGTGGATAGATAGCACATTCATTACTGTAAAAATATTTGAGAACACAAACACAGTCCTCCAAAGTTCCTGTGATGTTAGGTGTGCAAATGAATGGACAAAATCAATAGTTAGTTTGAGGGGATAATTTCAGATAGTCATGCCTTTCACTTCCCATACAACTTTTTTATTGGTCCAAAAAGGAAAATATGAAGAACAAAGAGAAAGYCTAAACAGTTTGTTAGTGCTGAAAGAGAAAGCCAAGACAGACAAACGTGGAAGAAAACACATTCCCTCTTATGAAAAGAACGTCTTCAAAAGATCACTTTTGAGACATTTCTGTATGAGACAGCCATTTGGCTCCTATAGCTAGAATATGGGCCAGAAGCAATCAGGAATGGAGGGCAGAGGCAGCATTCATAATGAGGGAGACTGTATGTGGGCTCTTATCATCTGGAAGGTAATAGATGATGAAGGCAGCTTAATCCATGCAAATATAGAATAATGACAACCCTGACTTTGTGCGTCATGAAAATAGGGAGAATAAGGAAAGAAAAAGAGGGAGAGAGGGAGAGAGGGAGAAATAAAAGCAACAGCATTTGAATCAACGTGTGTCATTAATGGATGAGGCGGGAGAGAGAAATAATCAATCCCAAGGCACAAGGGAGTGATGGTGGGAGAGGAGAGGAGAGGAGAGGAGAGGAGAGGAGAGGAGAGGAG
>NW_020454883.1:539551-543676 GCF_003342845.1 Nothoprocta perdicaria | reverse complement strand
GAGGAGAGGAGAGGAGAGGAGAGGAGAGGAGAGGAGAGGAGAGGAGAGGAGAGGAGAGGAGAGGAGAGGAGTACTCTGCCAGGCACTGAGAGCCTCTGACCACTTTGGTGCCAACCCAGTTTCCCACATTGGGTGCTGGCAGTGCTAACTCAAGCCAGGCATCGCTTGCCAAGCTCAGCAAGCTGCCAGCTCCTTGTAAACACCTTTCACATCTGTGGAAGCTGCTCAGGATGCCTGCTGATAGTCCAGCTCCTGGGAATTGGGTCATCACAGGGGGCTTTGCCAGGCCTGGTGATCGGTGCTCCAGGGACTGGCCTGGCCAATKAAAACCTCTCCATTCCCTTCCATGGGGGAGCAAAGGCTGTATGTCATGGACATCTGGCGAAAAGGCAGCTCCTAAAGCCCTGCCATGGTAACAGTGAGACTCGTTAATAACCATTGGAACAACTTGCAATGCGCGGTTCTGGATTTAGTCACCGACAGAAAACTCTAATTAGCAACAGGGTATKCTTTTTCTCCCAGAGATAACGGGCTGGGTGCGAAACGCTACGTCCAGTGGGCAAAAAGTGGCAGGAGGTGAGAAGGGATGTCAGAGGCTCCTCTGACATTGCAGGTTATGGCATTGCAGGATTTGCATCTACATGGGATGCCAGCGCTTCTGTTGTGTCCACTCCCCCATGAAGGGCCACCATGCAGAGATGACACGAGTGGTTTGTTGAACGAAGGAGCTGCTGGGCTGGTGGAGAACACTTTTGGTGCAATCTGTAGTTGTCTCCTCTTTGGCCTACTCCTTGCCCTCTTAATTTTTATTAATCCAATCCTCCACTAATTACTGAAGGTAGAGCTGAATAAAAAAAAAAAAAAAAGTGTTCTTTTAGGCCAGAGATGAGCACAGCATTTTCCTTGTCTGCAATCTCAGTTATTTTTATCAAGAAATATGTTGAATTCGTCAGGTCAGATCTATATTTGGTAGCCTCCCTGTTGCATTTTATACCGTTTTCTATTAATCTTTATGTCTTTCATTATGTCTTCCTCCAAATTAGTCAAATGCCTGTCATGCTTCTGAGGTTAAGCTAACAGATCAATTATTGCCTAGATTAATTTCCCTCCCTCTGCGCTGTCTTTAAAGTGTGTGCTCTCTTTTTTCCACAGTTGTGGTACCCACTTGCTTGGACAGACCCATTGGAAAACCTCACTGTCAGATACGCCATGCCAAGAGCCCGCTCTTCTAGCATTTTGTGARGGGGTTTATTGAATCAGCTGGACACATGGATTTCCTTTGCTTCCTAGATTAGAAGGAAAATGAGTCTCATGGCATCTGGAAGGCAAGACAAGGCCTGAAAATCATCTGATCCTGGTTTTGATGTCTCTGTCAGTAGTGTGTCAGATGCATAGCAGAAACTCTGTTCTCCTGGAAAATTATGAGTAGTTTATGCAGTAAGGAGCTTTTTTTATCAGCTTTGTTTGCTTGGTTCTGGTCCTTTTTATTCCTTTACCTTGAACTTCCCCATCTTGGTTTCCCAAAGTCTAGTTGGGTTCTTAGTCAGAGGCCTTTTAAAATTCTGCTTGGCATTACCTCATGCTTTTATTTAGCTACTCTGTTTTTCAGCTGTGACAAAACTCATATGGCACAAAGAAGAACAAATTCCCTTGTTGAAGCTCTGCCAGTTTATTTATGCAACATTAGTATACAGTGTTAATAACTATATCTTTAATTACCATTTCATCCAGTTTTCCCAAGACTGGAATAAGATTCACTAAGCTATGCAGTCATACCAACATCCTTTTTAAAGATAAGTGCAAGATACTTTTCTCCTTTCCATTTCTCTGATAAAATGGCACATTTTAATGAGAGGTTGCGTATTTCATTATCAGCTTAGCTGTTTGTTTTTTTTTTTTGATTCATTTGCAACACTTAAATGTATTCCTTTTTTTTCCCTAGGTCAAATCTGCAGAAGTGAAAGGTATCTAGTTCCTTGAGGAAGGTGAGAAGGCTTTTAAAATGTTTGGGTCTTGGTAACTTGCTATTTGATGTATTGATTTGGGACAGTTCCTTTTTGGGGGGGGATACATCAATTCTGGATAAAGCTTGAGCTTTTTTTAACCTGAAAGTCATATACCTGGCATGGAATTCTCTCTCCAAACCTCCCCTGCAACAACCCAAAGAGATCCTTCTCTCTGCAGTGTCCTTACCCTTTTAAATTGCTCAGTCAGCTCATTTGTAGACCAGTAGTTCAGCAACTCTGTGGCAAGTTTCAGGCTTCACTTTTGCCTGAAATTGTTTGCTTTAATATCTTCAGAGCTTCCCTATTCTGGACCCTTCTCAGCCATCATAATTTTTATATTACGTTTCACTTGGTGTGTCTCTCTGTTGGTGTTATTTACTGTAGGTCACTGTACTAGGCAGGGCTTTTGGCTCAGACTTCCTACTTACTCTCCAAGGGTTCAAGAGGTGTTAGTCCTCACGGGTGTCACAAACTGAGAGTTGAGCTGCGACAAGGGCTGGGGGTACCCAGAGCACCTCCGGTGCCTGGCAGAGTCTGTGACTTGAGAGCAGATTGGAGTACAAAGGCAGCATTTGTTCTATGYCTTCCAGTTCTTTCTGCTAATCTGAATAATCAGATAGCTAGGGAGGAAAGAGAAACCAGAAAACTACCTGGAGACATCGATGTYGGTCATTCCCACTGGAATTTCCTAATATGAAACATTGCATTGCCTATCCYATTATGCCACCAAAGTTTCAAAGCAAATGCGATTAAAACAATGATAAAAACAAGTTGCATTCATTTTRCATTGCAAAATCATCTCTCTGCAGTACTGTCTAACGCTACCTCTGAGTTTTCAACACTGACTGAGCTTTCTCTGATGTTCACTAAGGACTGGATATTCAGCTGTGGATTGTGGATGCCATTCTGTTTTGCAGTGCCACATTGCCTGTGATGAGCTAAGATAACAGATAGGAATGCACAGGCTCTGGATTCTGTCCTGCTGCTTGTGTCTGGGAACTGTCATTTGGTATACGGTAAAATTGCAAGCTCCTGGAAGCTATTTTAGACAGGAAAGTGCTTCAGTAAGCCAGCCAGCCTGCCTGTCTTATCTCTAATAGCTGCAGGTGCATCTGAAATGAGGAATCACATTTGTTGCACCAATTCTTTTTTGTAAATACCCAATCACGGTAGAAGAAATACTAAAAATCTTAGATTATTTCAACTCACTGGTACTAAGCAGACGAATAACTCTGTACAAAGACATTATCTAGTCTCTGCACCATTCAGTTTGAACTCTACACGCTGTCATCTCACAAAATAAATGCCTGAGTTCATTTCTGTGAAATAGGCTCGGTATATAATACAAGGTTGCTTTGCTTTTCTATGCGGCTGAAGCAGAAAGAACATTATCCTGTCACTTCTCTATGTTTCACTTACTCCTTCTTGCAAAGGAGATCACCAAAGGCTTGTGAAAGTTGCTTTTCTGGGAACGAGAYAGTGCCAAGTTCATCACTGCTGGATCCTTCTGTTGGAAGCAGGCTGCAGATGGACTGGCAGAGCAATGAGGATCATAGCAGCATGCATGTTTTTCCAGGTCTTTAACACTGGGATTGTAGGACTGATGGGAGACTGAATTTCTGCACTCTTTTTCTCCAGGATTCTCTGTCTTGCCAAATTGCATTTCTTTTGGGAAAGGCACTTAGTCCAGGAGACAAATGCTATGGGCTGGGCACACAGACTGGGACCCACACGCCAACTCTGGCCGCTGTAATTTGCACTTCTCTTCCCTTCCTTCACCACCTGAAGGAAGGTGGTGAAGGCAGGAATCATAATTCTTAGGCAGCTCATGTTTAATAAAAGGCTTGATTAACTCATCCCTATTCCATGTTTCAAAATGCAGCACTCTGCTAACAAGCTAAGGAATTATTATGGCCACTAATAAATTATCAATTATTATTTTCATAATTAAAAGTCCTTAAACTGTGATCTTCTCAATTGCTGTCCAGAAGTGATATCACTTTTGTTGCTTCTGTGCGGAGGCAATATTGCTTAGACTTGCTCTTCCTGTCCTGGTTACAGACACAGGAGTTCAGACTCTCCTGGACTGCCCCCCTGGCCCCAACCTCTATTGCCATTC
>NW_020454883.1:537298-539461 GCF_003342845.1 Nothoprocta perdicaria | reverse complement strand
ATCTTCATGTAAGAGGCAATTTGTTTCATTTGAAAGCTTTTTGTTTCAGTTAGCTGCTTTTCATTGATATTTGCATGTGGAAAAATGTCCTCACAGCATTCATGAGTAATGGTAAGAAGAGTCACCTTGCAGTGAGAGCCTTCAGGTGGTTTAAGGTGAACAGTGGAGGCAGCTGAACAGCAAAGGCAGAAGGTTCCCTCCTCTCACATCAGATCACGGCAAGGTTTATATTTGCAGAAAGTGGGTTTAGCTCCATGTAATTACTACAACAGACTGAGGTTCAGGCATTCTGATTTTATTAAAAAAAAATGTGGTTGGAAAACACGCTGCACTGGAATGCAGACTGGTGCTGCTTGAGGGACGAGCCACAGAGTGACTCTGAGAGCAATCTCTCTGACTTGTGAGCATGAAGTTGCACTGATTCTGATTTATGATATATCCTTGTTTTTTTCACTAGGAAATGGATTTAACAGGTAGAATGGCACAACTCAAACCATAGACAGTCCCACAGAGGAATGTCGCTTGCCAAACCCGTGCTGACTCCATGGTACAAAGTGGGCATCAAGCTCTTTCCCCCACCACTACCACTGCTCCTGCATCCACAGTGTCACTAAGTGCCCCATGCCCTCCTCTGCCCAGCTGTCCAACCAGCAGAAGTGCCCATTGGAAGCCACGTGTCATGAAGAGGAATCTGTTGGCCCATGGTGAGAAGAGAGAAAGATGGCTTTCCTGCCACAGCAAACAGGGAAAAATAAATGCGGGAGGAGCACTTCTTTCCTGAAATGGTGTTGAGCATGATCTAATGAGAGCCACGGAAGGAAAAGGAAAGGAGAACAGGTGATTATATTTGTGGTAAGAGTGGGGAAATCATTGTTATGTTTCCAGCTAAGACTTTGGCTCTCAAAATCCAATCTCTGAATGAGCTATCCAAGACTTCACTTAAGTCATGTGTCATACTTGACCAGAGCATTTGGAAATGGTTACTCACTTTGCTAGACTCATTCAGTCGGGCTAAAGAGTGCAGAACAGCTGCTTGCTCTTTACTTTAGTACTTAAGCCCTAGTACTTTAATTTTCATGCCTGTTGGTGAGCCTGTATGGATAGTATGCATGGTAGCAGTGAACAGGCAAAGTTGTAACCCATCAAGAGGGGATTTTGACCCAAATTCTCCTGTGAGTTTCTCCAGTGTTAGCATATCAGGCTAAAAATGCTATCGCCTGTGTGTGCTATTCCATGGGAAAAGCCAGAGCCTGAAAGAGGGAGCAAGAGAGAAAGAAGAATCCTATTATAGTTTCATAGGTCTAATCTGCAAAAGCAGAGTCGAAACAATTTTTAATTTTATAAGTACCCACTTTTTAACCTTATTCTGTAGTATTATGCTTTTCTGCAATCAAATATTAGTTTAAAATATCTTGAGCTTAACACTTTACTACACAAAGCTTCTTAGAAATAGAAATAAAATAAATAATCTCACATAGTAGTGTGACAGATCAAAAAAGCCTATGCATGCACAGCAAATTCAAAGCAAAAGAGGTTTCAAATGTAAGGTACATACATTTCTGAAGCTATTATCCTACCTCCTCAAAAAAAAGCTCTTAGGTACCATTTCAATCCAGTTAGCAGAARTGACTGGGCGTTTGCTGAGGGAGCGGATCTTTCCTTGAAAAGTGAGATAGAGACTAGTCCTCTGATATCAGTCAGCATAAGACTATAGACTTCCTACTCAAAATATAGGTAGTAGATGTTTTTACCCTGATTTTACACTATCTTCATAATATTGCTTATTTATCCTCCATATTTGTCCAGGCTTCTCCTTTSAGTTTTCTTTTTTTGAGGTAATTAATCTGAAACAAAGCACATCCTTCTCTAAGCTCTAAGAAAGATCAGGGCAGTTGTGTGTAATAAGAGGTAATATGAGCTCTATGAGCTTCTCAGGGAGCAACTTAGGATTCTTGTTGGGACACCTGTCACCAGGACTAAGTAAGAGTGCCTGTTCCCAAAGGTCTCTTAAAATTTAGCTGTATATTTTTTTTTCTAATCAACTAAGGAGTTTATTTTCTCTTTCAGAGAAACCACTGAAAATGATAGAATCATAGAATCATTATAGTTGGAAAAGACTTTCAAGACAGGCTGGGACAGGCTGTTCTCACTGGTGGCCAGCGA
>NW_020454883.1:452753-536973 GCF_003342845.1 Nothoprocta perdicaria | reverse complement strand
TATCCCTAAGTGCCTCATCACCTCTTGAGCACTGCCAGGGCTGGTGACTCCACCGCTTCCCTGGGCAGCCTGTTCCAGTGCTTCACCACTCTCTCCCTGTATAATTTTTTCCTAATGTCTAACCTGAACTTCCCSTGCTACAACTTGAGGCCATTTCCCGTTGTCCTATTAGTAGTTATTCTGGAGAAGGGATCAACCCCCACCACACTGCAGCCTCCCAATAGCAATAAGGTCTCCCCTGAGCCTCCTCTTCTCCAAACTAAACAATTCCAGCTCCTTCAGCTGCCCCTCCTAGGGTTTRTGCTCCAGATGAACAGCTCCCAGATGTCGTGCATGGCAAGGGCATTTTTTTTCTTCTGTAGCCCCTAATTGCTCTTCTTGAGGGGAGATGTCAAAGACCTTCCTTTATCTTTAGGCAGTTTCCAGGCTACAGTACCCACTATTCTATTCTATTCTATTCTTCCTTCTCTTCATCTCTTTCCTGCTAGTATCCATCAGGACTGTCCATTGCAGATGGTGGTGCACTGTCCCTCGTCCTCAGAGCTTCGAATTGATTCCCACAAAACAACCACAAGACCCTAGTAGATTTGACCCTTCTTTTTGTTTCCCCCCAGTCTAGGTTGCTTCATTTGCAGCACAGTGCCTCTTATATTGTCACCTGTCCCCTTTGCACCTCTGTATAGCTGAACTAGCTGCTTTGGTGCTGGAAGGGGCAAGTGGCCAGATCATGATGTTRTGACAGAGACCAGGACGTTTGCAGGGCCATGGCACACTGGTCACACCGTGCAGGCATCAGGCTCCCTGCTACCATGGGCTTAACCAGGTGCCACGCTCCACAGAAAACCTCACGAGCCAAACAACCTTCCACCATTCATCCCTGCCCATGGCAGATCTCTGGCTAGCCCCCGAAGAATCAGTCCCACCCCATAAGTCCCACTTCTGTATTTGGCAACTTAGAGACGTTGCCAGAAGAGGCAGGAAGTTCTTGGAGGGTTTACACTCCGCTCAAGATGGTTGATCTAATATCATGATGGCTACAGTCCTGTTTTGAGGGRGCTTGAACAGGATGATCTCCACAGTGACATTCAGCTAATCCTCCTATGATTCTGTCACTCCAAAGATACCTTGTCTTTAGCCCYTTCTGGACTTTTTCATGTACAAAAGTGTTGCAGTCCAAAGGAAAAAAAATTAACAGAGAAAATTATTGTTTTTGACTTTTTTTCAGTGTGTCTAAGTGCTGGTGGTGGGGAGTGGCTCCGTCTTTTTAAGATGACAGAGAGAGAAACTAATAGCAGTACCATTAGTTTGTTTCTTTTTGCAGAGAAGTCGCTTGAAACTGCTAGCACATCATACACAGCCATGAAATATGACAGCCATAAATCCAGGTTCTGCCTTCTGCAGAGGTCCTTGAATTGTGAGCCTGTCTGCAGCGGTGCAGCAGTAAAGGCTTGCTYAGAGACAGCAAGTGTAGCACACACACAAATGACCAGTGTGAGATAGTCAAGAGCCAGAGCATGCATGTGCTCTGCAAGAATGAAATTTCATTATGGAAACTTCATAGTTGATGGTTCTAAATAATCCCCAGCTGGGCCTGTCCTCTCTTTATCCCCRTCTGTTTCATATCTGCAGTTAGGAAATAAAACAGTCCATTCCAGGGAGGAGAGGAGAAAGATTCACACCCTGTTACTCACTTGCAAGCTCAGCATGTTCCAAACCCCGGCTTTTTCTTCCCTTCACCTTCACCATTGCTTCATTATTTTTTTTTAACTTCTCACATAAACTCATTAACATCACTTTTCCATCTGACCCACTTAGAGCTCTGTGCCCCCGGCGATGTTTCAGCACTGAGCAACCTTTTCCCTTTTTCCCCTCCAAACAGCTGTTTTTGCACCATGGCGGGAGGCTGATGCAGGTAGGTGGTTGCTGAAAGAAGCTGCCTTTGCGTGTGCAGATAACTGTGTACGTCCGAGCGGGCTTAGCTTTGCAAGGGCTGTCGAAAATGAAGCGTGGCACGTTCGTGTCAGCACCTGATGGGGCCATTCCCACCTCTGGCGTCTGCTGCGGCGAACCTGTGATCCTGCTGCGATGCCTGCCCTGCACAGCCAAACAGGGCTGCTTTTTTTAGACTGACAACCTGTAATACTGTTGGTGCTGGGGAGAAGTGATAAAGGTAACATTTCGCATCGCTAGTCAGAAACTGCCTCTTAGGATAACTTGGCAAAAAAAAAAAAAAAAAAAAAAAAAAAAAGGAAGGGAAGAAACACAAAGCAGAGTGCGCAATCGTTAGCAGTGATGACGTCCATAGCCACATAATCTCTCCTGAGCTATGTTTTGAGCAGGATTGGGTGGCAGCCTTTGAAGGGAAGTAAGAACCAGTCCCTGAAGGGGAGGCTGGAGTCCTATTAATACAGACCATCATCCTCAAAGATGGAACGTTACTCTGCAAATTATACTTGAAAAGGTAAATATTTCTAAGGCACTAGCTTGCTGTAAACAATGATCAGTGAGCATGCAACTTTATGTGGCAAAAACATGCTGCCAGTGACAGGACCCCAGGGCAGAGGGGCCCCAGAGCCATTATGTTCCCCTGGCTTCCCAACCTGCTCCGCCTGGAATTAGGGGAAGGTGCGCAGGAGGACAGGTTTGGCTCCTGCTGCTGGCTCGGCAAATCTGCCCTGGGCTCTGACAGGCAATCTGGGCTCTTTCCATCTCCTGCATTATCACCTATAATGGAGGAGCAGCTGGCCAAATTAGCCCCTCTGGCTGCGCTTTTGCAATGTGAAGTGTTCAGCAGCGACATGTGCCAAAAGTATCCTGACCACTCCTGCCCAACCTGCAGTGCTCGTCCCTTCTCCACGAGGGGCTGTGCCCTGAGGCAGGGAAAAGAACTCACTAAATTTTTATTTGCAATTTTTATTTTATTTTATTTTATTTTATTTTATTTTATTTTATTTTATTTTATTTTATTTTATTTTATTTTATTTTATTTTATTTTATTTTATTTTATAAAGATGTGTGACTGCATGGAGATGAGAACATGTGCTGGAGAGGGTTTGCGTAATGACTAGCAGGGATCATTTTGTCTGGTGAACTGTGTCAGCCAGACTGGTGCCAGTAGCAGTGGCCTCTGAGCACTGTACTTGCATTGCTGGTGTGCCAAGACACACATATCAGGAGAAGTAAAACCCACCTCCCTGGAGACTCTTGCTAACCTGGGACTGTGTGCAGAGAGTGTCTTGGAGGGCCAGCTCCCTCAAATACCTACCAGCAGGTTCCCTGTGGAGAACTGAAGCCAAAGTGCCCTTGTGTTGAGCTTAGGGATGAAAAAGTTTCTTACATGACTCAGTATCTGTCCCTGAGCCTGTGTCCTGAGTGCTGGCTCCTCAGCACCTGCCACATGGAGCTCTTCTGCATCTGCCTGTCCAGTGCAATCCAGACAGGCCCTTCAGCCTCCAAGCTTCTTCCAAGGTACCTGAAGCAGCTCCATTCACTCTCTTTTGGGAATTCCACATAGAGATGTTTGGTTTTCTCCTAGAAGAACTCTACTGTTAGTTTAAAAAATCTGGCTTCAATTGACATGTTGTTTTTACAGCACTTTGCAATTTTTCCTCCATGGCTTGACTCCAGCTAAGTCCTCAATACCTAAGAGTAACTTGAATGCATTTGTGTTCCTCAGGAGGTGACACCTGCACTGTTCCTCCTTTGGATCGCCTGCCCTCCTGCTCCTTGCGCACCACAAACACTTCTCTGAACCAGAGTAATCACAAAGCAACACACAGGGTGAACCTTCCTCCCCTTCAGTTAAGCATTTGCAGAAAGCAAACTACTTTATTCCCAACCCAACATTGCATCTTTCACTTGCCAGACCGAACCAGGTACAATTTATTTCCAAAATCAGTCTTATTTTACCTAGACATTAAATAATTTTGTTACTGAAATTTTGCCCCACCAGCAAAACATAGGAAAGCCATTTACACCTTTTTTTTCTTTTTTCTTTTTTCTTTTTTCTTTTTTTTTTCTGATAGCCCTCTATCTCTTGACTTAGGTAGCTTTATTCCTACAAGTAACCTGCCTGGTGAAGAAAGAGAAGCAGAAATAGTCCCAAATCCCAGACATTATAAAGTCATCTGGGAGTGTTTTTGTTGCTGTAAAATAAGCTGTGCTGCATATGTGCAGAGACCTGATAGAGAGAACACCAGCCACATGCTGCCTGGAGCATCTGAAAGTTTACTGATGGGGCATTGGAGGAAGGGTTTCATTTTTGTTTTGTTTTAGTCTTTTTGGAACAGAGCATTTTACCAAATAGTTTTTCCAGATCCAGGAAGCCAGAGCTCCTCTAACCTCTGAGCTACCATGCCCTTCCTTTGATCCTTCTCTGGTCCTCTTGTCTGTGCTTCAATTCTTGAGGCCACAGGAGAAGCACTGATCAGCTCGTTTTAGGCTTGTTTTAGGTAAGAACGAAGTTTCAGAGGGAAGCTGCAGGATATTAGTCCACTAAGCTGTGAATGAACATGATATTTGATCTGTAATTATACAGCAGAAGAAGCTCTGCAGGGCAGGCAGAGTCAGCATTTTGAATTGGATGTRATGTTCTCTTTTCCTGTTACACTAAATTAGCTGCAAATGCACCTTCACATCTCATCTTACAGTGCCCACTAACAGCCACCTTTTACTTTACCCGGTGGGCAAAAGAACAGTACTGAGTAGAAGTAGACAAAAAAAGGCRCAAATCTTGCTGCTTCTCCTTTGTGCTCTTCTCATGTTCAGTTCTAAAAAACATCTTTGCTTTCTTCCTGGCTAGTTTTCAGTAGATTGCAAGAGTTAAGTTATGTGCTGCAGAGCTACTTTATGAAGCTACAATTTAATTTACAAGTTAATTTATACAACTTATGCATCTCTCCTTCTCTTTCTTTAGAAGAAAGCTGCTGGGTCCCATTTTCTGCATACGGAGCAATGGTTATAGACAACACATAAACAAGGAAATCAGGACTGACCTTCAATGCAAAGGCAGTGTACGGGAAATTCAAGCAGGGAGATAGACTGCAAAAAAGGAATTACAAACATTATAGAGCATGTAGGGATCATGTAGGAAAGCTAAAGCTCACCTGGAGTTGTTGCTTATAAGTGATGTCAAAGGCAAAAAGAAGAGCCCCTACCACTGCATTAGTAATAAAAGGCTGGACAAGGAAAATGCAGGTCTGTTGCTGGACAGGCAATTCAGTGACACTAGACACAGAGAAGGATGGAATTGTCTTCTTTACCTTCCTTTCCTCAGTTTTCCCCAAGGTCTCCCAGGCCTTTCTGCTTAGAGAAGGAGGGGAACATGGACTAGCTGTGGATAAAGGCTGAATCACAGACTGCTTGAGATAACATACATATGGGACCCATCAGGTTGCACCCATGGGTAGTGTACTTGCATGGCTGCTCTCTGTCATCTTTAAATAGCCATGAAGGTCCAGGGAGATCCCTGGCTAATGAAGAAAGTTGTGGAGAAAGTTAAGTATTCTACTCATCTTCAGAACAGGCCAGAAAGWTGATCCAGGAAACTATGGACAAGTCAGCCTCACCTCAGATCCTGGGAAAATCATGGAGTACTTTGAAGCATATTTCTGGAACCATGAAGGAGCCTGGATTAACCAAGAGTAAATCGCATCCAACCTACCTAATTGCCTTCTGTGTTAAACTGTTTGGAATGGTAGCTGAGTCTTTTAGCCAGACTTTCAGTGTTTTCTCTGACAATACACTTTATAGTCTGGATGGTGTGCAACTACTTGGGTAGATAGTTTGTTGGGTGATTGGGCTCAGAGAGCCATGACCAAGGGGTTATAGTCTACCTTGAGGCCAGTAGCGAGAGTACAGTACAACAGGCATATGTGTTAGGACCTGTCCTGCTTAAAACAGCCTTAGCAATGGCTCAAAAGAGGCCGTAGGGTTCATTACAATCTTACAGCTCACATGAAACAGAGAAGCTGATATCCAGGGACCTGTGTAGGCTTCAGGGCCCTCAGCAATCTTATGAAGTTCAGCAAGGATGAAGGCAAAACCCACGAAGAAGGGGGTCCTGGCCATGGTGCAAGCTGGGCATGGACTGCTCTGTAGGAAAGTCCTTGGGGGTCATGGTGGGCAGTGAGATTGAGGTGAGCCCACAGTGTGCCTGGCAGCAATGACCAGCCATGTCTGGGGCTATATGAACACAGGCACAGCCAATAGAGCGACGGAAGTGCCCTCTGCTTGATCAGATCTCTTCATTGTGTCCAGTTTGGGGGCCCCAATATGGAAAAGACACCAGCAAACTGGGCAAGTTCAGGGATACTCCAAGACAGCAGGACGTGAGCAGTCCCAGGATGGCAAGGCCCACAGCTACCACCTAGTGCCATCCGGGAGGGCATGAAGATGAAGGGACCGATGAGTTGTGGTTGTGCCACATTAGTGCCCAACTTTATACAGACTCACAGGAACTCTCATGGCCACCCTTTGCCAATTCTGCCTGCAGCTCAGCCCTATAACAGTATCTTTCCAGAGGGCTGGTGTTTCAGAGCATCTAGGGAGCAATGACACCATCTGACTCGGCCAGGAGGTTCAACAGACAGTGAGGCTGTCAGATGGAAATAACAGCCCGCCAGAAAATCTAGGGCAGCATCTCATGTTGCCAAGAATAAATGCTCACCTGGTTGTGGACACTTGAGAATGCAGCTTTCAGACACCCTAGAAAGTCTGGGAGCTGTGATTTCAAAGGTGATGTAGCCCTATTGGTTTTCAGGACAAATTTTCCATAAAAATAAAGTGCACCTTAAAATAAAAAATTTCAGACATGCAAACTTGAAAAAAAAATTAATGAAGTGGTTTCCCAAGATAATTACATGGGAAACTTTTACTTTCACACAAAATATGTTCCCTGTAGATTTTGCAGAGTTTAGTTTTCCCTTAGGAAACAGCAATTTTTGTGAGACTGTTGCTGCTGATTAGCTATGAAGGAAAATGTTTGTTTGTATACAGCTACAATTTTTTTTTACTGGCCATTAATAGCTATATGCTAATAGACTAAAGAAGATTTTTAACTTTCAGAACATGAATATTAATGTTGTAAATTCAAGTGGGGTATTTGCATTTATTACTATACATTATTTGCATAGTGTCTGCCGAGGTTTCTGTACCCTTGTGCTGAATATATATGTGAATAAATCAGTGAGTATTAATTGCTTAGGCTTAGTCTGTGGGCCCTACATTCAAAAGGAGCATTATCGTTGAATTTATGGAGGTAAGGCCAAGTTCAAGAGGCTGTTGCAATTAGCTTGTAGTGAAAAATTGTTAATACTGGCACAAGTTGTAGATGAATTGTAGCATAAGCTGGGGTTTTGCAAGCAAATTCAGCAGATTTTGTGGATCTTCCTAGACTTGCAGAGCTCTAGCAGCAGGACCAGGGCAAAACGCAAGAAACATCTTGCACTAAAGCTGTTCTTTCTCTGCTAATAAGGTGCCATTTACTATACCTAATACGTCCCTAGTGCACTTACTGTCTTTGCCATACGAGTGAGAAGCATGCTGCTAGGACTSCTTTTTCTTAGCTGTGAGCTCTCGCAATAGAATTCTGTAATATCCCAAATGAATCTTGACAAAAGCTGCAGACCTTTTTCCTATTCTGCATGGGCTGTGGGCATGGGAATTTGGTGTCCTGGAGACCACTGGAACTCTTTTCCCAACAAATTTTCCAAAAATGCAGTTCTGGTCAAGGTGGCCTCTTACCAGCCAACAAGGCAACTTGTGGCACAGGCTGAGCAATGGGGCCACCTTCCCCTATCCATAGCCCCAAGGGAGGAGATGGACCAGCTCTAGAGGATGAATGTGCCTGATGCTCCATGAGCATGGGCAGCACGGGCACAGATTGATACCTAACACATAGGAGACAGGGCAAGCTGTGGTCAATAGGCAGTCAGCCCAGTATTGCTGGGGCCACTTTCTGTTTCTGTTTGCACAGCTGTTAATAGAAGGGTTGAAGGGGCATTTGCAGCTGAATCACGGAAGACTGACTTATCTGTAACCACTGTCCAGAGATCTCGMATCCCTTTTGCCTTAGAAACAAAATGTGCTTTTAAAAGAGGTTGGGAAGGGCAGTTCAGAAATGCAAATCCTGCATCTGCGAACCTCTGCACTCTCTCCTGATGACTCATTGCGCATCCAACACAAAGGAGCAAGCTGCTAGCCAGCAGGCTGGGGCTGCTGAGGAATTGTGAACAAAGCAAGCAAAATGCTGGATCTCCTGGTGCACAAACCAATGAGCAATTTGCATAATTAGGGCAGTGCTGATGTCATGTTAAGCATCTCCCCTGGGTGAATGACAGGCTTGGAAGGATCCTACTACAGCTTCATGGCTTTTTGATAAGCTCTTCTTTTTTCTGTCTTGTCTGCGAAGGTCCCTTCACAGGGATTTTTCTTTGTATTCCAGTTCTCTTGCCCCTTGGTTCAGAATGTTTTAACTAAATCTCAGTGCACACAGAATTTCTTTTTAAATATGATGTGCAAAAGCTTTGGTCCTTCCCCTCTCCTTTCTACAGAGGATGTGTTGGAGGTAAGGAAAGCAGCTCTAGGACTAGGACATGCCCCAGGATCCACAGGAAAAAGGAGGGGATTTTCTCAGAGCTAATATTCCATTTCCACAGCTACACTTCATGTTGGCCTCTGCAGGGTAGGGYTGAAAGTGAGCTTGTTGAAGAGCGCAACACACATCCTTCCCTTTTCCCAGCTTTGAGGAGGGTACCCGGTACCTCTTTGCTTTGTGAATTGCTCCAGCCCAGCTGATTTTTTTTTTACGTAATTGTTTTAGATCCTTTATAATACCAGTTCCCTTTTCTCTATCTGCCACAAGGGCCATGAAGCTTTATGATGTTCTTAACCTATCCATAGTACAGAGAAGCATCTTGTCTCTTCTCCACACTGTCTGCTGCTGCTGTCCTGAAGGGTAGCCCAGTAACTAATGCTTGAGAGTTTGCATTTGTGTATGCACGTGACACATAGTGGAAGTTGGGACCCTTCCTGGCTCCTGTCATCCTGCATTGCCCTGTAACTTGGCACTGTGACATTTCTGACTGGTGACATAAAAAGGAGTTTACTGAAGAGAAACCTCGTCAGCAATGATGGTGACATTGCATGTGGAGATGCGCCAGCTGTATGGCAGGGTTTAGATGAAAGTAACATGAATCATAAGAGAGAAAAAAAGGAAATTAATTTAGGGGAATGTTACATTCAGACTGTGTCACCAAAGCTGAGAATACAAGTCCCAAGAGCACTGAAAACTTCTCTGCCTATTGCCAAGTGAAAGTTCAGATCTCTTGGGCCTGGACACGTGGCTCTGGACTCATATGCCACATGTAAGAGCTGAAAGGTTGTATATTCCTGAGTTCATGCCTTTTCCATTTGACTGTAAATGCATGAAGGAACTGAGTAAGTAAGTGATATGACTAGGCTAATGGTCTTGTCCTGCTCCAGGACCTGTCGGGAACAGTCCAGACAAGCAGCTGTGGTAGGATGAGATAAGGAGAACTGCGGGAAGCGGATTTAGAGCAGCATTTGACTGACTGTGGGTAATGCAGGCTGCACACAAAGCCTTGCCAGCTTTTCAGCCCGAGGCAATGAAAATACTGAAGTTCAGCAGTGTTTGGCTGTGTCCTGTGGGCTTCTTGGTGCTTGCTTCTCTCTGAGCACAGTCAAGAGGGGGTGGTTCCCTAAGGCTGTGTAGCTTCTGCCCCAGTTTCTTCTTCCTGTGAGAGTGAAGAAGCATGAGATGAAGGAGTGAGTAAGGATAGAGGAGAGAAAAGATGGACCACTTGCATGTGACCAGCACCAGGGACACCAAAATCCGTGGGAAGTTCCCCACTGAAACCAGTAAGAATTGGATCAGGCCTGTGGTGAACTCAGTAGTGAGGGTGGAAACAAGAGTGATCAGCTTGACTTGTGCAAATGTAAACCTGTCTTGGGATAGTGCAGAAGGGATGACCCTTAAGGCCTTATTGCTTGTTATTCAGCACTCTCTAGGAGGATTATAGTATGTGGCAAAATTTTTCAGTATGTGATAGGATTTTCTTCCTGAATTTCATACTGAGTTTGAGCTCACTAATCTTCCACTTGTAGCGTGACAGATGACTTTTCATAACACTGACACAACATTTGGATCCTGTGCGGAGATAGAGCCATGTAATGCCCACTTACAGAATTTCTCTCATCCTTTGGGAAGCTTGCTCGGGAGCGTGTGCTTCCCAGAGCGTGCCCCGCCACACAGCACGAGGAGGGGGAGACTCAGGGAGGCTTTTTCCTCCCCTGCCAGCTCCCTTAGCCCTGGTGTCCTCCCCTGCTGATCCCCAGGCGACTGACATCAGCAGACGTCGATGCAAAGCAGCTCAGGAGGTGGCACAAAAGGATCAAGGACCGAAGCTGGAAATTGAATTAGTGCTTATTAGAAGGGCAATTGGCAGGAGCACCGAGTGGCCACGTGTGAAGCTCAGGGTATGGCGTGTTTCATGCATGCTGTTCCAACACACGTGGGATAACAGGGAAGCGTCCCTCCACTTTCCCACGTGCTGCTGAGCCTCTCCTGGCACCTGGGCCRGCACCTTCCCCCATCATCATGGCAAAAACTGGACCCAGCCCCTGTTGCGGCTCTGCTCTGCAAAGCAGAGTCAAATGAGGTAAGCGTGTGTGAACGTGTGTTGCCCTTGCCTCCCCCACTTGAAACAGTTGGGACTCTGTGAGCAGGTTTATTAGCTGCTGAGCATCTGTGCTAATTGCACTGCTAAGTAGGGGAAAGGTCCTCATTAAAAGGAAGCTTATGGGAGCAGCACGTTAACACTCTGCTTGTATTTGTGGACATCGAGGTCCGTATTTAAATGCTACAGCTGTGGTACGTGGTATATCCTGAGGAGAACAGGGGAGTTGAGATCTATATAGATAAAGCTATCATCATGAGAAACATTAACATAACAGAGCAAGTCCTCAAAAGTCCATTTTTATTGGCAGCCGAACTGGGATGCCACTTGTAGGCATTAGAAAGCAAGAGCTGACAAAGATCCAGAGAGAGGTTGTTGGGTGGGCTGTCAGTTTTTCTGTTGTCCTCATCCCCTGAAGGATCAGCTGAAGATCCTTTCCTAATGAGGACTTTGTCAAAGGATGGGTTTACAGTTCCATACTTAAGGAACATTCCCTAGCTACAGTTAATCCTCCTAATAAAACTCTGTCTACTTCTAGATATAAGTGCTAGTTATTAATTCAGGGAAGTTCTTCTTGATTCAAAGGTCATAAAGAGCTCCCTCATTGCTTCTTGATAGCTCATCTTCTTTGTAGGCAGTTTGCTTAGTGAGGTCCCACATTCATTAAAAATGCTGCCCATCACACATACGGCATCCTAGTATTAATTATTTCACAGTGCTGTGCACATAGGGTCAAAACACACCATTTCCAAAGCCATTCAGTGCCTGACATTGAATGACTGAGAGGCATCAGAAGAGGGGGAATATGTGGTACAAGCAGAAAACTCCYTGGGACCAGTGTGGGACCTGTTGATGCCCAGCTTTCCTGGAGATGCTCTTCCCAGGGCTGGTACTGTGCACATGATTGGAGGCAGCCTGGAGCATCCAACCCATGGCCCTGCATTCCCCCTTACAGAACTCCTGGGTTTCCTTCCTGCAGGCAGGATCTCAGGTGGGAGCAAGCTCTTTTGGAGACAAATACGGGGTGGACCAACACTTAGCAAGACGGTGCTAGTCAACCCGGCCACCCACAAGGCTCGCTATCTTCTTGCTGTCTTGCAGAGGCAGCCGCTCTCATCCCGCAGGAGCATAAACAGCAGCACTCCACTTGCTAATCAGTGGATTGGCATTAGGGGCTTAAGCTTAAGGCTTTATCTACCCCTCCRTTGCTTGGGAGCAGGGGAAGGCAAGAGGCAGGCTGCTTTTCCCGCATTCACTCAGCGTTGCTTCAGAAAACATAGCATAAATATTGCAGCTTGTAGATGGCCCAGCATGTGCTGGCAGTGTCGTCTTGATTTCAAGGTCTTCCCTCAAGGTGCACTACCCCAGGTTGTGTGACTGCCTGATTTGTTTTGTTTGCTGACTGAGCCAAATAAAAGAAGCCAAGAGTCATTGCAGATTGATGCAAAGGAATGTCTTTGYTTCCTTTGCCAGCTGAGAAACATTGAGTCAGTTCAAGTATTTAATTCAGTCTAAAATAATGATTTGCTTCTGTCTTTCTCTTTCTGTCTCTTTTTTATCTTTTTAGTGATATTGGGAAAGTTTTGGAATATCCTATTAGGAAGCAGTTTTCTTGAAAATGTCAAAAGGAGAATGGTATTTTCTTTGCTTTGCACAGAAATATTTGCCCAATCTATGAGCAAAAATCTACTGCCAGTTTCATTCAACACAGAATTCAAGAGTTTGGGGAGCTATAAACTATTTTATTTTTAAATTAAAAAAAAAAAAAAAAAGACAGTTTTAATTCTAGGACTCAGCTCATCACTTCAATGAGAACACCTCCAGCTAAAAATGTCCTTAGCTCAGGAATGTATGTATTAACATTTCCACATCTCTTCTGTTGTCATGTTGACAGCTGGAATTGATAAGTGATTCTTTACACCACTTACTTAGCAATTGTGTTATGCTCAGAGAAAGTAATATGTAAAATTTTGGACTGAGCACCTATTGAAAAGTTTGCTGCATTAACCAAGATCAACTCACCCAAATCAGCTGAACACAGTTTTAAATCTTGCCTGATACACCTCTGTCCTGAAAAGCAGGGAGTTTTCTGTAACTGCTCACCACACTAAGAAAATCTAACTAGTTATTTATTTCCCATTATAGTCAGTTTTAGTACCAATTTCAGAATCAAATGGTCAGAACTAGCACAGAAACTATATAAATCTACTAACTCAAACAGAACTCGACATGGGACCACAAGGAGAAAGCAGCTCCCACTCTACACATTTCTAAGACTTCTGACCCAGCTTTTTGCCTGCCCTTCCTTTTCTTTGATATTTGRAATATTATCTTTGGGCAAGGAGGAWAAATGGGAGTGTATCACAACACCTCTGAATTTTGGCACCCCAGATCATTGGAGAGATCTCAAAAAATAGCATTTGGACTGAGAAGGATTTGGGGTGTGCTGTAAGGAGGGATCTGTAGGATGATCCCTGCAGAGAGACTGCTAGATGCAAGCCACAAGTGTTTGGACTGGGAGTGTCAGGAAGGAAAACTGGCAGCCAGTAAAACAAGAATGTCAAAATGCGGAGCTTTCTGGCAATTTGGAGGACAGTGGAACATTTATCTCTTGAGAACGTAGGATGTCCAGCCAAGTGAATTCATCCAAGTCYGCTGCTTTTTTTAATCACTCAGGTTGGGCTGCTGAAATGTTGGAGCTGGATGARTAAAAACCCTTTACAGATGCTCCTAGTGAAACAAAAAGCTCACATCTTCCCCTTGCCAATGCCCTTTTCCATAGATGAACAGAGCCATAAAGAAACATAACAAAGAAAAGGTAGAAGGCTCCTGTCTTGCAATTCAGGAATATTTTAACAATCTGTGAAACAGCTCTGGGGCATCTCACTGGAAATGGAGACACAGATGATCTTGCAAAACCCATGACTGCAAACCATTTGACTCTAACCTGAGACTCCAGGTAAAAAGCCTGGTCCCTGCTTTGCCCAGATGAGCTAGAAAAGTGTGCCTTTCTTCTTTTGCAAAGACAGCGCCGCTACAGATTTAGCAATACTTATAGGCTGCAACTGGCTTCTCTGCTTCTTCTTCCAGTTTCCCACAAAAATAATTTATTACTAATGTTTTATGCTTTCCTCAGTATATTACTGGATTTTATCAGCAAAGCTTTTATTTCAGCCCCCGTTGTAATGAGGTGGTGAATAGAGGTTAGAAAGACCGAGCCCGCCCATGTCTGTTAGCAGAGCTTGCATAATGTGAGAAGGCTGATGGTGCAGGGCTTTACTGACGTAACTGGCTGGGGAAAATTACCGAGATGCCTGCTGAGGGACAGAAGTGACTGACTGTCATCATCAGAGTCCCAGCTTGTGAAGGAGCTGCTGCTAAGGCAATGGGCTAAAATAGACCTGGAGGGAAGCTGATTTTGAACAGTGAGGGCTTTTTATTTGTTTTTATAAGGAGCACTTTGTGCAGATTGCGTGTGGACCCTTTGTGTGCCTTTGTAGAAATAAGAAAAACAAACAAAGCTGGAAGCAACTGCTTGTACTTCAGAGCGTTTTGTTGGCATTTATCAGTCCCAACAAGGATTCCTACGAGATTTCCAAGGGCAGCTGAGATCTAGCCAGGACACAGGCTGTCCTGCTCAAATCCTGTCCCGGGAATGCCTCAGATAAGCAGGGCTGTCCTGCAGAGCACTGCAGCACTCTCAAAATGAAGCRTGTATTGCAGCTGAGACCTTGCGTGATGAAGCTGCAGCCCTGAAGCTGCAGAGGTCATGCAGCACTGGCTGGCTGCTCGCCTCAAGGGAAGCCGGGTGTTCCCTGAGACTCTGTGTCAGGGTGGGACGTGAGCCTAAAGGGAGAGGGGGGTCTAAGCAAAACCCCAGSGGAACCCACCAGGAGCCTGCCCGGAGCCAGGAGTTCTGCATCCAACCCCTGATTTAATATGTGAATGCCTCTGGAAATGATTCACCTTGCGTCTCATGCAGTGGGCTGCTCCTGCCCCACCACAGAGGAGAGAAAAGATGTTTTGCCAGCTCTGCCCAATGGCTCCCATGCCTAGCAGCAACTGGGGAGAGTTCCTGTGATGCTACCTGCACAGCGGTGGGAAAAACTATGGGAATGGAAGTCCTGGATCCCGAGCTCCTTCAGGACAGAGCTCTCCGGCAAGGGTCCCCCCAGATCTGCAGCATCACCTGCTCATCATGGCAGCAGCCCCTGCTCGGGCTGAGCAGACCCATGGCCGCGAGGTGACTCTCAGGGCCATGCCTGACCCTTCCCTTGTGCGACCGCTTGTAAAGATGCTTTCCTGTCCAGCACCGTGCAGCTGAGAAACTCCAGATAAATAGGAAATCAAGCCATGTCTTATCCTTTGCCAAGGTGGAAGCTGGTTAGAGGCGTGGAGCTGAGCCTCTTGCCCTGATTTCCTCTGGGAAGATGTGAATGGCTGGATACAATGGAAGCAGCAAATTTGTGCCACCAGGGCTGGTCGGGAGAAGGATGCCACCCCATGCAGGCTGCAGCAGGTAGGACCAAATGCTCTTTTTGTCACTGGTAGAGACTGAGATCTTGTGATGGCTGAGCTGTCACCTTCCATCTCTGTAGAGGTAAGGAGCAGAATTGGCTCAAGTATTTGCTAGGAATTTTTCTTTTCTGGGCGGGTGATTTTTCACAAGAAGAAAAAGAAGCAGTGAATGGAAACAAAATTCAGCAGGCAACAGGTCAGCTTCCCTTGGTTTCCTGGCTTGCAAGTAGCTAAGATTTTTAGGAAGTTTGGGAATTTGAAGATTTCTTTCACCGCTCTGTATTAACAGCTCTACTCCCCAGTAGCTGYCCCCATCCACCCCAGTCCCCACTGACATGCCAGAATCAAGAGGGATGGAGATGTCTGTGATGTGGGACACACTTATGATAAAAGGAAGCCCTCCAGACCACGTGGGGCATTACCTTGGTGAGATGTAAATCCAGCACTGCACAAGAAAGTGGGGTTTAGCTGAGAGCACCCTCCATCTCCTGAAAGATGGACAGAYATCCAGCGTGAGGGATTGTAGGGACATTCCTAAGACTTCCATATCTTCCTCAAATTGCTTAGAAGGCACAACTCTTTTGCACCAACATTGTTTTCAGTATAAAGTAGTGTAACTAGCGTAACTAGCACACAGTTTCTACCAAATCCTGTGCACAAACTACCTAATTACCAGTGTGTATAGTAGCTGTAGCTATATTTATAGAGCAATGGCTGTTGTAAATGTAGCCTCCTAAGACTTTAAATGAGGTTGTTAGCCCATGTCTGGCTTTCTGATGATTGCTTTATCCAGCGCTAATTGGCTGAAAATGAATGAAGCTGCTCATCAAATATTTCTCCCAATGAAAAGCCCTCTCCCTCTTGGGCAGCTCAAGGGGTGCCCTGGGAGGGCAAGAAATTTTCTCCAGCAAATCCTCAATGCTAGAGACACAGCTCTTGTGAGAAGCAGAGCCTTCTCCCCAGCTCTGCTCTGCATTCACATAAATATAATTTCTGCAGAGGAATCAGGGAGCCTCTGATCCTCCTTCAGGTTTCTGTGAAGGTTTCCTGGCTCCTGGGTCCTGTCCTGCAGCCGCCAGCGAGGAGAAGACCTCTGCCCCTCATCCCAGCATATCTATCTGAGTCCCGAGAGCCACACTCTCCGTTGCCCTTAGCCTGGCCAGCAGTGAAGAGGAAGGGCACCACATTCCTGACCCTCATCCTCTCCTCCGAGAGCTCCCAAGCAGAGCATGGGGAGCAGAGCGGTCCCTGCACGTGCCCATGTGCAGAGAGRGGCACCGCAGCACTGCTGCAGTAGTGAACGCCTGGCAGTGGACATGCAGAGGTCATGCAGCATATCTCCACAGGGAATATCCACAGATGGGATTCTACTCCAAGAGRAAAATGTGCCGGCGTGGGAATGCCTTCAAGGCACCTCTCTGTTGTTGCCCATCTGGTCAGCCAGTGCCAGAAATCAGGATTTCTGTACAGTAACCCCCAAAACATAAGAGCAACACGTAGGTCAGTGCCTCCCACGCATGGCATGGGGCTGGAGCGGGGGAGATGTCCTGCCCTTCTCAGACCTCCTCACAGTGCATTCCCGTGTAGCTTGTGTGGGAAGCTCCTGTCACGATGCCATTTAGCAGCTGAGTTAAGGTTTAATTGCCACGATAACATCCTTGAATGAAACCAAGGTGGGCATGACTGAGAGCTGGGAGCCAGAGGAGCTGTCTTTCTCCTGCTTCTAACTGAGTGATCTTCTCTGCTCATTTTCAGCCCACCTGCTGCCAGGAGGGCACAGAGCTGCGAGGAGCCGGGGAGTTGATGCCTCACARAAGCGTGAGCAGATTCTGAAGTACCAAAAGCTGCCTGGAGGTAAAGTGGAGAGGCAATGGCTAATTGCATTTTGTTATTTTGACTATATAGAGTTAAGAATTAGTATGTGGGAAATTTCCACTTAGCTACAGACTTTCTGCACGATCTTGAGAAGATCATGCCAATTTGTCTCTTTTTTTTTTTAACTACTGCCACCCATCATGCAGATTTGCTGCGTGCTAACTCGGTAAATATTTGCAAAGTGCTTTAAGAAAGTATACTGATATTGTAGGAAGATGCTGTTATTAAAGTGATTTCAAAGGTCGGTGCCCCAGACTGGCTAGCAATGGCTGGGGACAAAGAAAATGGAGTTTCATAGTGCGGGGGTCCTTTAGGACACAGGATTTGAGTTGGCACAGCAGGGAAGAAATGATTTCTTCAGTGAATGGGTGCAGGTGTACTTCCCCCACGCGCTGAGGAAGCTGTGCAATTGCTTCCTGCAAAAGCAAGCAGAAAGAGGGTGCTATGTATTTAACATGTAGCGATGTTCCTTGTACACCTGAGGAGTATTTTCATGCACCCTGCAAATTCTGATCTCTTTTCAGGGTCTCGTGCATCAATGCTGATGTATACTCTACTCTGCACAGGGAACAAGGTGAAAGATATTCTCAGTAAAGGCAAAAAATGTCACCAGTGTGGGTGAGAGCTGTGGGGTTTATTTTTGTTTGTTTATTTTGTTTTTCTTTTTAAATCCAATTTATATTGGAGGCAATGTGATGAAGGACAAAAAGATGAGCCTTTTACTCTCAAGCAAGAGGCCTGGGTGCCTCTTCTGTCACAGACTGGAAAAGCAGTAGATCTGTTTCTTCATTGGGTTGCATCCCGTCTTGGAGGTAGGCTGTTTTAGGTGGGTAGACAGAGCCTGAAGGCATCTGAAGCACTGCATTTAGTATCACCGCCACCAGCACCCACCTCTGGGCTTCCCTCCATCCCTGTAGCTTGGAAGACGTGGTGCCTCTCAGCTTCCCAGATAAAACAGATTAGTAGCTTGCTCTAAGTGACCCCTAAACAAGTTCAGGAGGGCTAGAAAAGAACCAAATGGATGGCAGTGATTTCCCTTCCCTGCAATATTACTGTCCCCTGTTTTTCCTCTTTCCCCACTTTCTCTGCAATCAGCCACACAAGTACACTCTACCATAAAATGTTTTAGGACTTCAAAATGGAGAAAGAGGAAGAAAGTTGTTTTTTTTTTTTTTTTTTCTTAAAACTTTAAACTCATTCCATCGTGGAAACAGAAAGAGCTCTGAGTGTTTGAGAAAATATAGATAACATTGCAAAAACTTTCCAAGCTGTAGAAATATTAAACTCATAACAATCTGCCCAAGCTTATAAAACTTTAGTAGTGGTAACATTAAAAATGCACAGCCAATAGCAAACAAAAGAGGAAATGAAGGAGAGCAGAAAGAAAAAAAAATCTAGTAGGAGGAAATATGCAAAAATACATGGTTTAGCCCAAGTAATCTTGGCATCACCCCAAYGTGAACTGGATATTTTGTCTTTTTTGTCAGTAACAATTATTGTGAAAAGCATAGGACAAAGAGAGGTGGATGCAAAGGTTTGGAATTTATGAGTGGGGTTGGAAGCAGAAATAAGGAAGGAATGCCCTGGGACAAGGGGACAAGGTAATCTYCATCCCAGTACAATGAAAGGACCAGCATTTGAAATTGCAAGCGTGGTATCTAGTGTTTTTAATGAAGCCATCAAGTCTGGGGCTGCAGAGGGTGACAGGAGAAGAGCCGTCATCATGGCTGTGTGTCAAGGCAGGAGAAGGAGCAGGGAAGCAAAGAAGGGAGCTTGGAAAGCAGTTCATCTGACCTCAGCAGGCATTGCAACAAACTCTGAAGGAAGGAATTAAGAGTTACAAGGCAGCACATGATAAATCAAATAAAATAGAGGAAACATTTATCAGCTGTAGTCTGTTCCTGACTTACTTGAGTCAGGGCATGGGGGAGACCAGGTCTGTCTGATTCCTCGCTGCCAAGCTGGAATGCGCTCATTAAGATGTGGTTCAGTACAAGAGATTTAGCCTGGGTCAAGAATCAGCCAGTAGGTAGAAAACAGACTGTGCTGAAAGAGAAATTAAAGTTTGGCAGTAAGTTCTTGGTGGAGTTCATGGAGGAGCTGCCTTGGATGCTATCTTATTCTGTGTTTTCTTTAAACCATCCTAGCAGGGAAAGCAGGAATGATATGAGTTAGGGAATCRTTGTTAGCACAGATAAGGGCTGAATATTATGTAGGAGGAGCTGGCTGCCCTTAAGGGTGAGACTGAGACAAATGGGGTGTAATTTAGCAGTAAAGAATATACCATCATGTACTTGGACACCAGAAAGAAGAATTTCTGCTATAAGCTGGCAGCTTATCCACAAAGCAACAGAGAGAGATCACTCAGGCATAAGGTGGCTCTGAGCCACAAATGTGTCATGCTGAAGAAAAAGCAAACGCAAACGGAGGAGGCAGCAGCTAGACTATCTCCAGAAAGGTCTGGAAAGAGCAGTGCCAGGGGACAAGTCCTGCTGGGACCTCACCAGGATTAGGCCGAGCTCTACAGGGTGCCCAGGGTGCCTGAGCTCCCTGAGTGCCAGCTCAGCCCTCTGCTAGCGCTGGAGGGGAGTTAGGACTGTCCTTGGAGCACAGGGCACTGCATGAGGACACGGTCGCCCTCCCTCACTCTTCTTCCTCAGCATGACTTCTGAGCAGAGGGATGAATTATTTCAGCTCGAGGATAATGCTGGCCATGGAGCAAATGCCTCTAAACTATCCCCAACTATGTTTAGACCAGAAATGACAAAATTAATGACTGCTAGAGGAATGAAATTCCACAAAGGCCTTCCTGCAGGAATCCTAGCAGCAAAACACTGTCTAGCTTTGAGTAAGCCCATGAAAGGAATTGCATAACATRGCTATGCGTAACAGAAGAAGAAGATGTGACACAACAACCCAGGAGGTCCTGTCCATTTCCATGATTTTAACCTCATCATCTGTAAGCAAGGCTTTTAAAATCAATAAAACRGCACCCAAGGCCATCCAATTAAGCATTGCTCTTAAATTTTCACATGATTCAGGACCAATATTTGGAGGGTAAAGATGAAGGTAGGGTTTATTTCAGATTTCTCTTTTGAAAGATCCACTGGTGACCTTGAGGAAAATCCAAAATTTAATTTTCCAGGGGAAGGCAAGAAAAGAAAGTCAGAATGGACAAAGCCACTGCATTGAAATGCCTCATTTGAAGGGCAATGCAGAGCTGTGCTGTACTCTTATATAGGCAATAGCAGCACAAACACTGCTCTTACCTTTTATTAGGGTTGCTCGCAGTTGATTGAAAAATACAAATGTCCAAATCACATTCTTTTTGAACAAAATGGCCAGTTGTGACCCAAGGGATAGTGACCAGCTCTACTGGTTGCTATATATCACATGAGTGTGTTGGGACATGCCAAGGACAACAGGAGGGTCTGCTCCCAGAATGGATGCTCACAAGAGTCTTCAGGTGAATCCAYAGTGTGGGGAGCATCTCAAGGAATGCAGGGTGTCCCTGCTGCCCCTGGGGTCAGGATCATTGGGAATGCTGAGTTCATAGGCTGAGTTGGGCAGCAACCAGGCCATTTCTTAGCCTATGGGGGATGGTCTCAGCATTTCAGGCATCATAGACCCATCTAACGTATAGAAAAGGGAAAGGCCCATCTGACAAAAGGGTCTGTGCACAAAGGGTATCAGAGGAAGGTTTGAGGAAAGTTCATGGATTCCAGCTCACAGCAGAATGGGGACTGACTCCTGTGGATGTTGGTGACATCTCTGGTTATGGAGCACGTTTCTTATTCCTGAAGAGGGGCAGCCTCCTTCAGGCTTGTGTGTGGACCTCCATTTAGGAGACAATGCAGGTCAAAAAGGACATTGCTTTCAGCTTTGCTACGAAATTGCAGCTGGGAGATGCTATTTCCGTTGTTCATTTTGTTTAATTTTAAAAAGTTTCTCCTGTCCCTTTAGCTTAGATGATCAATAGCACAAGTGTCTCTTGTGACTGACTTTCATTAATGCATCCACTGTTAAAGCATGATTTGAGAGAGGACCTTCTTTCCTACTCAGTTCCCTCCTTGTAGCCACAGGGGTGTTCAGACAGCAAAGCCATCCTGAACAGAGGACTTAAGAGGACAATCATGAGGGAAACTGGGATCTGCAAAGGTGCAGTTATGAGACTTGTGGCTGTGGGGAAAACTGCTTGGACTTTCAGAAAGTCCTTCTCCAAATGTGATCTWTTTCTGTATTTCAACAGTGACAGGAATATGAGAAAGAGAGGCAAATTCAAGATGTACTTGCAAGAGATCACATTTTGCTTGGTGGATGTATTTTTCTCCCCTTCTCTAAGCAAGTGTTCTTTGTAGTAGCAGCAAATAAATCTGCAATATGAGAGTACACCTTGGGTTAAAGAAGGATTTGCAGACGGCAAAGTTAGGGTCAGATCAATGGTTATGCTGATTCAACTGTTAGATTCTTGGAAGAGGACAGGAGCATGCTCACCTGGTGACATCCAAAGCTCTTAATGCTCTAGGACATGGGACCTTCCAGAGAATGACTTTCCAGCCACACCAAGGGCTGCATGTCTTTTTGCAAAAGTCTGATCTTGACCGCAAGAGTGTTGGGGTGCCTTCCAAGTATCTTGTACACGCACATCAATTTTGCTCTGAATATTTCGTCTTTAGAGTATTGAGTTTGACATAAGACCAAAACCATGGCAAAAAAAGGGGGCCAGATAATTCCCCCACCTACTTCCCGTACTCCTTGCTGTCATGTCCCRGATGGCTCAGCCTTGCCATAGCTGTTCTCTGTGCCCTGGCTCATGATGGCCCAATAGTTAATACGTGTGTTCCTGTCAGCTRCACCCAGACTGTACTATCCCCTGCCCTGGAGACACCAGATTGCACTGACCTCTCAACAGAGACTTACCAGCCCTAGGCACAYCTTCATTGATCATGGTAATAAGGCCACTAGGCCCTGTTTTCAGGGGCACAGTAGCACTGAGAAAATTGTTTGAYCAGAGCTCCAGTTCTCTCAAACCTTTCTTCTCCACATAAGTGAGACCACAGCAACTGATTAAAGTCCTCACTGATCTTTTCCTCTTTTTACCTTCTCTCTTGTCTTGAGGGGTGCTTGCTGACCTGCAGTCCACCACTTTAATGGACACTCACTCTGGAAATTATTTTGCTCCCTTGACTCACTGAAGGATGTAGAGTAGGCTGAAGGACAGGCACTGTAGCTAGGAGGACTTTTTAGACCCTTTATCTGATGTTATGCATAACTGATATTCATATAATGAAAGATCAGTTGCCATACATCTAAGCATATATAGCACTCTCTCCTGCAGCAACTGAAAAGAAACAGTGAAGAGATGCAGACTAATTCCACTATCTTTGACTCTTTTAGATAAATTTATTTTTGTCCCRTGAGCAAAATCAATTTAAAATATAGTGGCCAATTCACTCTGACCTCTAGATTGCTTTCAAAGTACTGGTCCTATGAGAATCTCCCACTTAAATTCATCTCCTGCCCTCCCCACTGCAAGGCAAAGTCCTCAAGCTTCTTGAAGATAAACTTGGCAGCCTAAGTAACACTTTCTTAAGCGGTTTATCTTCTGCCAAACAAAAGAAAATCAAAACCCTTGATCCTCACTCAGGAAATGAGAATGATTCTGAATAAACTCTAGACGTTAACAGGCTCTCACCCTGCAATACACAGTTGGAGGAAGCAAAAACTTCCTTGATAGATGATTCCTCTGTTCCCATGGCAGAAGAATTTCCATAGAACAGGGCAGACTGGCTTGGGGACAAGCCAGTTTCACTCCCTTTCTGAGTTAGGAAGGACAAAGCAATATATGTTGTTTTTTCAGCGATGTCTTGYTGTAGATCTTAGAGAAGACCACTTGCCCATACCAAGGAAAGTTGGAAAATTTGTGGTGATGTGTAACAAATACCATATAGGCAGATTTTGAGCTTTCCAAGGGAAGGAATGCAMCAGTTTTGACTATACAGGAGGTTTTGGCCAGATAGGCTTTGGATGACTCTCCAAATGGTTACTTGTCCCTTGCTGAGGGCCTCTGCTTGCTGCACGGGACAGTGAGCAGGGAAGGCCAGGGGCCTGCAGGTGAAACAAATGGGACAACCATYTCCCCGCCTGAGGAGAAGCAGACTAGGAATCTGCTGATCTGACTGAAAAAACTCTATGGGGCAGCCTGTGAAATACTGCTTGAAGGTGCTGGTGTGATGCACCTTGCTTTGTTCAGATTTGCTACATAACTGGGAAGGAGAGGGGACTGGGAAGGTTAGGGGAGTACCTGGTCCTTCTTGTGACCAAGCCTGCATTGCCCAGACGAGGCCCTGGTTCTCACGCGCTCATCTGCACAGCCTGGGGTCCGAAGCCATCAGAGCTGTAAGCCTCAACTCTCATGGCAGAGCCTGACCGCAGGAGAAGGGGGCATGGATTCACACAGCACAGGCTCCCATCAGATGGGTCCCCATGCTCTCAAAGCAGGAACACATGCAAGGGTCCATCCTGGTCCACCGAAGGCCGTAAGGGTTCAGAGCTACCCTCAAGAAAAGGGCAGCAGTTGCTCAGAGATAGCAGCTGCAGCTTTATTAACTGTAACATATAGTGGTGGGGAGGCTTCCAGATGCAGATTCCCCTTCTTGGCCAAGGTCGGATGTGTGCAATCACCCTTTTCTTTTAACCTCTTTCATGTGCTTTTCTTTGGGAAGTGTGTCCTGTCAAGCGGGCTTTTATCCTTTGTACTTTCACCCTGCGCCCTCCCAGGACGCAATTTGCAGAAACACTGCTCTCTGCTCTTCCTGTTTGGGTCAGAATGCCGACCCGAGAGGTTTCATGGTTCCGTCACCTTCTCTAATTAACAGCAGGCCTGCATGTCTCGGAAGGGGAGGTGCTGGCAGCTTCCCAACATATTAGCACTGACTGGGTTTTTAAACTCCGTTCCCAGCACCAGGGAGGACCAGACTGCCCTCCCCAGCGAGTCAAACCCCAGGGACAAACTGCAAAGCACTCAGGAAAGGTACACCCAAGAATGGAAGGAAAATTATGGAGCAGCCATTCAGCACTGGYTCACCGTCATCCTGAGGTTTGGAACATCCCACCCCACACCATCCCTAACGCTGCTTTGTGCTTTCCTGGTGAGGGAGAGGAAGAGGAGGCAGCTTGCTGCCCCTAAGGTAGCCCAGAGCCGGGACTTCCTAAAAGCTGTAGCTCTCTGTGTCCCCATGTCAGTGTTCCCCCTTGGCRAGCAGGAACACATCATGATTCCAGGCCCCACCTGGCAAGTATCAACCTGGCCCTGATTGCACCAGAGCAGGGAGCAGGGCAAGAGAGCAGCTCTGCCTGGAGCACCCACCTGCTTGCAGCCATTGCTGCTAACTAATCCTTCTCAGGGGAATGGATCCCACCTCCTGGCACAGGCTGCAAAGCGGGCTTGGCCTTCCAGACCTTCCATAACTCAAGAGCATCCTTGTCTGTAGAGATGGAGTTGAAGACGCAGGGGTGGCGACCATGTAGGGGGAATGTGTGCCACTTTGGCCATGGCRGGCACTTCAGAAAGGCTTCCAAAGTGGGGCTGTACCGAGGGCAGTACTGCTGTGACAGCTTTGCTCCATGCCAGCTGGCTGTGGTGGCCATGCTAGGCATGGGGAATATCATTTCCTCTCCAAAATGAGAGGTGAGGGGGACCCAAATGCTCACTTGGACAGGCAGGAGAGATGGGCAGAGAGCAACCTCATGAGGTTCAACAAGGACAAGTGTAGGGTGCTGCACTTGGGGAGGAATAACCCCAGGCACCAGGACAGATTAGGGCTCGACCTGCTAGAAAGCAGCTCCACAGAGAGGGACCTGGGAGTCCTGGTTGACACCAAGTTAACCATGAGTGAGCAGTGTGCCCTCGTGGCCAAGAAGGCCAATGGGATCCTGGCTGCATCAGGAAGAGTGTTGCCAGCAGGTCAAGGCAGGGGATCCTGCCCCTCTGCTCAGCTCTGGTGAGGCCTCACCTGGAGTATTGGGTGCAGTTCTGGGCTCCACAGTGTAAGAGGGACATGGAGCTCCTAGAGAGGGTCCAGCGGAGAGCGACAAAGATGATTAAGGGAGCAGAACATCTATCGTATGAGGAGAGACTGAGTGAGTTGGGTCTGTTTTCTCTGGAAAAGAGAATGCAGAGGGGATCTGATTAACATGTATAAGTACCTGAAGGGGGAATGTAGGGAGGAAGGGGTCAAGCTCTTCTCAGTGGTGGCCAGTGACAGGACAAGGGGTAATGGGCACAAGTTGAAACACAGGAAGTTCCATCTGCATGTGAGGAGGAACTTCTTCACTGTGAGGGTGCCAGAGCCCTGGCACAGGCTGCCCAGGGAGGCTGTGGAGTCTCCTTCTCTGGAGATCTTCCAAAGCTGCCCGGGTGCCACCCTGTGCCCCGTGCTCCGGGTGTCCCTGCTGGAGCAGGGGGTTGGACTGGATGATCTCTAGAGGTCCCTTCCAACCTCAACCAGTCTGTGATTCTGTGATTCTGTGATTCTGTGATTCTGTGATACTAAGCTTAGCGCTTAGGTCATAGGCTGARTATCTGAGGGAAGCAGCACCATGCTTGTGATCTTCCCTAAACACTGTTTTTTTTTGTTGTTTCCCCAGACAGGACACAGAGGAGGATGGAACTTTGTCTTAACCACATGTGCCTGCTCTCATGTCACCTATTTATGACTTCAATGAGAGCAGAATCTGTGCTGGATGCCTTGGACCTGCATGTAATTCCATGTTTTCCACCGTGGGTGCTCAGCACCATGGGTACCGGTTCAGAAGTGATCAGCAAAACTCGCAGTTCCTCTTCCATTTTGCACTTCACCCAGACCCATGTGACATTCTGGTGCAAAAGACATGCAGCATATGAAAAATCAATGAAATCTATATTGCGCTGCCCAGAAGTGAGCTGATCAATCAGTCTGAAGAAATTCAATTTGATTGCCTTGTCAAAGGGAAAGTTAAGAGGTGACTTAATCATGGTTGACAAGATCCCCTGGAGAAAATTTCTGTGCCTAGCTGAATCTTTGCTCTAGCAGGCAGAGGTCTAACATGATGCAGTGGCTGTATGTGTGCCTAGCATGAAGGCAGGCAAGTTCAGAGAAGAAATAAGGCATGCATCCAGGCTGCAAGGATAATTAACCACTTCAAGAGCTTACCCAGGGACGTGGTAGACGCACTACTGCTTGCAGCCTTTAAATCAGGCCTGACTGCCTTTTTGAAAGATTGATTAGATCTCAAAGAGATGTCCTGGGCTTGATGCACAGATTATGGTCTGTGTTATATCAGGGGTCATACCATCCGATCATAATGGCTCCTCCGGGCCTTGAAATTTATGATTGGTGTCAAAGGGACAAATAACTTTTCCAGAAGGCACTGCTTCCTGCAGAGAGAGGTCCTTGGGCAGGGCTCTCTTCAAGGAGACAGCAATAAAAATGCTCCTTATGGTGGCCTCGCTCATTCAGTGGCGTTACATGCCCCATGCCACAGTGACTGCAGATGTTCTGCCAGGTAAGCAGTGAGCCAGCACATCAGACACCAAGCTCCAGGTTTGCTATGGAGGAGGACAATCCTATGCAACAGAAAGCCCTCATCGAAAACAGGAACGTGAGTTGTCAGAAGGAAAGGGATGATAAATGTTTTGCTTATCTTCTAGACAAACTCTGTTTTGCAAACAAGATTTAAAAAAAATCTACTGCCAGTTTCTGTTAAAACCTTCATACACAGGGATCTGCAGTGTCTCAGCAAACATCGTCTGTCTTGGGGTAGCACATTGAGACTGGAGGGGGAAATTCAAGCTCCTCCCTCCACCTAACGCCTGTCCATCTGTAACATTCGCCTGATGCAAATTTCAATTTCCTAAGTGAGCTGCTCATTTCTTTTGTGCAGAGACTTTCAGTTTTCTCTCTATCCAATGATGGCAGCAAAGGCTGAAAGAGGAGGGAAGGGGAAATCTTGGTAAAATGATAACCCTGGGGGTAAATCTTCAACAGGATATGCACAGTTCCAGCTGTGCAACTGTCATTTACGTTAATGGAAGTCATGCAGCTAAATAACTGTACTGGAAATACCCTGTCCCCCAGCTGCCTGGTCTAAATAATAATAAATTTTWAAAAAAGAGAGGGAAATGAACAAAAAGGTTCTGTTCTCCCTCTGCAGGAGGTCAAGAGAAGACCTGTGACAGCAGCAGAAATGTCACTCACTCCTCCCCAGTCGCTGTGCAGGGCAGCAGGGAAGAAGCATTCATGTTGCTGCAAGAAGGCCGGCAGCTCTCTGAGCATCTGTTACTGTAAATTTGAAATTAGAGCCTCCGAGGGGATGCGGAATGACAAAGCCAGCAGCTGGTAGGGGCGCTGGCTGCCAGCAGAGCAAAGTATCAATTATTTACCATTTGCTAAAGGACAGCACTTTGGGCAGTCACGCTGAAGCCTGTGTGGAGCGCTGCTTAGTCGGTTCAGCACGCGGGCGGTCAGAAGCGGCCCTGCTCCACAGCGTCTGGCTTGACCCTGCTGCCACAGGGTGCTCGGGAAGTTGTGGGGACCTGCGTGACCACGGCACCATGGAGTCACCAGTGCGTGTCTCCTACGTGCACCAGTTCCAGCCCAGTGTTACTGGGAGGAGAACAAAGGTGGCTGGAGGTTGGGATGGGATTTTGGAGGTGCACAGCACTTATGTTGATAGGGAAAGAAGAGTTGCACTCTGAGAGCATCGTGAAGGACAGGTTCAGTATGGAGACTGAGGTGAGAAGGTGCCACTTTGGTTCCCTTTTCCATGGGAAGTTGGTTGCCATGTCTGAAGAGAAATCCCACTTTCACTGAAGACTGGGATGCACTGGGCTTCTGCTCACCTAGCCAGGCCTGAGGGAGCTGGGGTCCGCACGGATTTATGCCACCTGCAAACTGCCAGCATCTTCAGGGGAGCCAAGAAAGTGAAAAATGACCATTTATACTGAGCCCCAGAGTCCCCTAGAAACCCCCTGAGTAGGAAATGACCATCAGGAGGACATGCCTCTCTTTTTCTTTTTTTTTCTTTCTTTTTTTTTTTTTTTGCAGCAAAATGTCACTCCATGTTCTACTGCATTACCAAGGTTGGTGCCCAAAGAAGSTATGCTGTGGGCAAGGATGTGCTGTGCTAGGCAAAGTGATGGCTTTGCTCTCAGCAGGTTAGTGGCTGAGAAGACGACTGCTGTGCTGCCTTTCTGGAACAGACCCCCTGAACATCCTTCTCTTGGCAGTGTTTTCTAGGATCAGCGCTTCTTCACTAGAACCCTTGTCCGATTAATTATTACTGAGATCCTGTAAATAATGTCATATGCTCAGCAGGAGACTTGGCCAGCCCTGGCCCCGCGCCCTGCCTCAGGAAGCCACAGTTACCCCAGCGAGGTCRGAGAGTGGTGGAGAACCTGTGTGCGGCCGTGGGACGGCAGGGCCTGGGCACAGCACCAGCAAATGCTTCCACAGTCCAGATCCTGCCACAGCCTTAGGACAGGCCACTTCTCCCCCAGCTTTACAAAAGCAACAGGGAAGAACTAKCACGATATAAACTGCACCTTTCAGGTGTGTGTATGTGCAAATGAAGCAAATGGGAAGGGTGTTTACCCCAGCACACATGCTGAAAATTCTTAGATTACTTCTTTCTTAGAGTAGGGCCCAATCTGGTCTGGTCTGTGAGTATCCCTTTAAAAATCAGTGTTCTTCCTCCTCTTGGAGAACACGGGATGTTGCTTCCTATGGAACACTTTATTCATGAAAAATTTCTCCCAGTCCTATCAAAATCTTCTATATTTGGGGCCCTGATGGGTCAGGGCACTCCATGAGCACCAGTGGCTGCTTAATCACAGGGCCCTCCAGAGTTTCAGTCGTCTAAATAAGTCATCAAGGCCATGAGTCATGTCACAGGTGGGCTCCACAGTGATTCAAAGATGAGACGCTCCATCTTAATTTACTTCATGATATTATTGCCCAGAAGAAAATACATTAAAAAAATAAATATTTCCAAGCCTGATATCCCACCTTTTCTGCTTGAACTAGTAAWCTCTTCTCACTAGCTCCTCAAAGAGCAGCATGTTGAGCCTAACAGAAGAGCACAAGCTGTTACTTTGATGTCTGGACTTGAGGGGAACCGTTTCTTTTCTCACTTGGCCTACAGGCTTTTCCCTGCATGGCTGGGACAGCATTATTTGCTCAGAAGAAATCAGGACTTTGCAGCAGCTGTGCATAAAATAGGTGCTGCTGCTTTGATGATAAGCCAAGAGGAGGTCTAACAGGAATATTAAAACTATCTGTTGGATCACCTTGTGATGTCAGTACTGTGCTAGTCCCATGCCATGGCAATGACAACCACTCCAGACTGAAGCTTGGCTGCTGGAGTTGATGGGTCATTATCACTGTCAGTAGGCTTGTGCCTTTTTGTAGTGCTGGAGTCTCTGGGGCAGCAGCCCAGAAACATGGGCCACTGGGCTCTCACAGTGGCTGTGGCCACCAGCAGGGACAGTCACGGACCTCTGGTCAGAGCATCCTGCTTAACATATATGCAGGTCCGTTTCTGAAAGCCACCTCCACAGAGAAGGCAGTGAAAGCATGAGCTTTCTGCTTGCATCAGTGAGTCAAAAATGTCCAGCTGTTCGGTTTCTGACCACAGATCTGCTGCTTCTCTCTCTTAATCAAACCAGGAGCAATGGAAATATTTTCCCCTGCAATCCATTATGCGAAATATTTGTGATAATTTTTGGTGTCAGCATTTCTGGTGAAATGTAAGGAATGCCATAACCCCAGCAAAACTAGCCAGAGAAAGTAAGCGACTGCTGATCTGGAGACAGTCTCTTTTGTTATAAAATAAACATACATTAAAATAAGTCCATTTTTGCAGTGAATGTGTCCATATCAGGATATGTGCATATATACAGGGTAAAGGAAAAAACCCATAAGGTAAACAGAAGATCTCCTGTGTGTAATCCAGATGTTCACTGAGTCTGTAAGAATTTTGCCATTGATTTCAGTGTGATTTTAGCCCATGCGGTGGCAGCATTTGTGACCTGGGAGCTTTGAGCTGCTAAGAAAGGGAAAATTCTCTGAACAAGGACCCGGCACTCAATTCTAGCCTTGGGAGGTCCAAATATGTCAGACACTGATGTCAAATACAATTTATTTTATGGCATTTGTACAACTGCTTCTGTCTCCCATAGAGCCCACAATGACTAAGCCAGCTGGCTTTGCAGGCGGTAGGATCTGAAAAATGGTTCTATTGAAATAAATAAATAAATGGGTAAAACTTCCCTGCAGGTGGGCTTCGCTCTGCTGCAGGCAGCCCCTGGAGAAGATGGGGAGCTTTGTTGCCAAACTGGGGAGCAGGGAGCACTCGCACCTCTCAGAACCTTTGCATCTCCTCCTGCACCGTTACCAGAGCTTTGCAAYGAGACACCTGTGCTGATTACTCACGATTGTCTTGACCTTCCCATGACTTTTCTTGAACTCTTTCCACTGTCAAAACAGGGAATGATTTTGGTTTGCTTTTGGGTTATCCTACTCCAGTTGCTGTCACTCTCTAGCATAATCTCCTTATTTTGCAGCTGAAAATATTCCCTTTATGCAACAATTGATAGAAACTGTTGAGGTGAGTGATGACTCCCCTGCTTCCTCCTTCCACACCTGCTCCCTTCCAAAATCCACCTGCCCCCACTGCACAGCTCTGGCTCTCCCCAGCACAGAGTGGGCAGGAGGGTAGTGTCCTCCAGCCACCACAGCTACTTGGCCGGTTGAAGTACCAAAGATGAAAGGTGTYGTGGGCACCTGGGAAATGCACACGAGATCTCACAGCATTTGACTCTCCTCTGCTCTGTGTTATCTTTCTTTTTCTGGTTACAACAGTGAATRAGAAATCACTTCCTGCATTTTCACGGAGACCGCTCTTCTGTCAATGAACTCCAGTCCTTCTGCTCTCCGTCTGACCAGGGACCAGACACAGGGGCAAAAGGAGCAGACTTAGAGCTGTGTGATAACACACAGGGTTTTAGAATATTTTTTTCAGAGAAGAATAAACACAGGTCAGGAAGTGAGGGAAGTGGGACAGTTCCAAGCCATCCACAAGATCAAGCTGATATCTCTTTTTGATATAATTAATCCATCTTAGAAAGTTTTTTGGTCTACTAGGTAGAGACCTTAGAATGTAAATTTTTAAGATAAAGACAAGGTCTACTAGAAGACCTCACTTCCATTATTTTTAATTAGAACACTTTTTTTTAATTATTTAATAAAATCTGCCTGTACGGCAGGCAAAGTTTTCACTGAAGAGGAGAGAGGATACAACTGGCCAGAACAGCCAATTCTCATGCTTCAGCAAAGTTGTTAGAGAGGTTATTTAAGGCTTAGTCTTAGGACATGGGGTTATTTAAAATTACCTTTAATCACCTGGGCACAAAAAAATAAGATGTGTTTTCTGCAAATGGTTGGGATATATSAGAAAGACAGAGAAATATCAAAATATTAAGAATGTAATCATTATTGTTACTGTATCTGTTGTCAAAGGTTTGTCTCATAAAGCAATGGATCTATATTACTGTATCTCATTATCTCTATTGCCTCATTTTATTACTGCTGGCAGAAAAATGGGGCAATGGTGAAASTGAGTGTTACACATCGCATCACACAGATGGTATCCTGAATGTTTTTCCATCAGCAAAAGACAATACTCAATGTTGTTGCACCACCTACTYATGAGAATTCAAGTTGTTCAGGGGTTAATTCAAGGGCATGTTTCTGGTCAACCTGTGAAATGACTTGCATGTGGAACAGATACATTACTCTTAGAATGACCTCATCCCAGAAGACCGAAAGATCTGATCTTGTGTCTTTCTATGTCTTCACAGTGAATGCAAGGGAAAGACAGCTCTTCTGTCTGTGACAACATTATTCTTTGCATTAAATGAGTTGTTTTTAGGAATAAATCACATTAGAAGTTAGTTGTGAAGACAAGCAAAGTCTTAGAACGCTTTCCTAAGTGCAAGAGAGGCAGCAATCCCCCCAGGTAGCCCTGGGGAGATTGCTGTCATGATGGCCCTCAGAGTTTATAAATGCTTCTTTTAATCCATTAATAAATTCTATTTACTGTCCCCAATGCAGGGATTGAAATGAGCTGCAACACTGAGATACTCAAAACAGTTCATCACAAAAAGGATGCTGTTTTGGGCTCAGTCAATAGCAGCAGTGAAACCTCGAAGAATGAAAGACTGGTTTGTTCTGCAGAGTCTTATAGTTTCTAACGGGATAGYCAGGGAAGAGTTTCTGTGACTTGCAGATATTTTTAAAAACCGAAGCAATCCTTCTCAGTGGTCACATTTGGTTTAAGAACTACTTTTGCTCYTTGTGAAAAGATAACCAGACACTGTCAAGTGCCAGGCAGATGTAGAGTGGGGAGAAAGACTAGAAAATCTAAATTGTTTTTTAAAAAGAGCTTGTAAATGAGAAAAAATAGAATTCAGACACCTTATCTTTGCTTAAAATGTCTACCTTTGAATCAAGAGAGAAGCAAGAACATAGGAGGGCAGTAACACTAAGTTCCAAAACAGCCTTTTATGAAATGAGTTTAGACTCATATCAAGCCCCTTTGTAAGCTAGGCAATATAATGAATCACATTTTCAAAGGGAGATTTAATGCTAGAAAACTTTATTTCTCTAGGAAAGTAATGTAGGAATTAAGAACCAGCTGAATAAGCTATGCTTTCAAGGCTTAATATGTGGTCTTTTTGATGTGAAAAACAAACAAACCAGCAAAACATATCTCTTTAACCTTTTCTTGAAGGTAGATCCTTTCTTTGTCGTTATAGTGACTTCAGTACATATGCTCTTTTCTATCAACCCTCCCTCATGCCTGGCAGCCTAATCCATCTGTTTGCTTTGTTTCATTCTGCAAAGATAATACCTATTCTTGATCCCGGTTTTTGAAGAGCCCTTAGGAAAACATGACTTGAAGGTGGGATAGAAAGCTATAGCAAAGGACTCCATTTMTAGGTAATTTCTTCTAAGTCCTGCTTTCAGTTTATTACCTTGACAAAGAGTCTCTCAGTAACAGAGCAGAGTCCTGCTTCCCGCAGGGGATATACGAGAGKATTATCTATCCTGGACTGAAAGTCTGTTGACCGAGGGAAAACATTTCACTAAATAACAGCAGTTGTGAATTGAAGGTACCTGTGGGGTATTAGACATGGTTTAAAAGCAATTTAAACGGAGTAAGGAAAATATGTGGAAACAGTTTRGGGCAGGAAAGCAAGATAAAGTATGTAAATGGATACATTTGCAGGATGGATAAAAGTTCGGTGAGGGGAAAAGGTGGGATTTTTTCCATCAGTACAATCTGAAATGGTGACTGCAGAAGTGCCCCAACCTGCATACCCCAAAAGCCTTAAAAGATGCAGGATGTGGTGCCACCATCACAACGATCACAGTGAAATGAGATCTAGCCTGTTATATATCAGTGGGACTCCAGCTATTGCATTCCAGGTTTTCCCCAGAGTTGAGGAACCTGTGGAGCTGGTCACAGATGACAGGACCTTCTACTTTGCTGATTGTCCATCAGCAGGAGACAGATGTAACCTCCGTCTTGCACCACAAGAGTCCCGCCTTCCCAGAAAGGGGAAATCTAGGTGCTGGAGATCTTGTTATGTGCTTGTGTGTGTATGTGTGTGTGTGTGTGTGTGTGTGTGCAAGCACATGCACGTGCTTCCTACAGTTCTTTCCCATCCCCACATTTGCCATGCACTAAGCCTGCCCACACAGTTAATCCACATTTTCAAGGAAATTATTAAAAGACTGACACTGGAGGTAAATCACATTCAAATTAGAGGAGAAAACATAATAGTCACAACTACTGTTTTTCAGCCAGTATTTTCAGCCTYCCCAGTCCATTGTCCGATGGAAATTCAGGCCAGCTGGCAACCTCAGCTAAAGTGGCTTAAACATCCCTGTGCTACGAGGTTTTTTCTTTGGTTGGCTAACATTAGGCCTAGAAAACCAAGCACACAAAGCATGTAAGTGCTGGCATCCCTTGTGGCTTCTGAACCTCAAGAAGAGAAAGCATTTTTGCTTTMCAAAACAGACTTATGGAAATCCTGTTGCCTTCATGCCCTGCGTTATAGTGATAATCCTATTCTAGATTACAATCATCCCATTTGTCAAATGCCTAATGGGCTCCAAGTCTCGTTCCTAAAGCTTATGCTATTATTTTCTGTGTGCTTTACACATACTCACATGCAGAAAAAGATACACAGGAGAGATAAAGAAGAAACTTATACCTATCTAATAAAGTGCAAGCCCATCTTTGTGGTTTTTTATTAGTGAGGGTAACCTCAGAACAAAGGAGAATTTCTGAGGGATTCCTTCATAGCGAGAGCAGCTCCCTATGTGTAGCTCATAACTTTTTAATATCCTGCATAAAATAAAAGGTGCTGTGGGATATTGTAATGGAATGAAATTTTTCTGTTGCTGGATAATGTTCCAAGGAAATGATCAAAATACTACAACTTCATTCATGTAAAATGAGGGCAGAGAGAAAGAATTTTAATTTTTCTTGGTGTTTCTGCAAACCCAGAGCTCACAAAGGGGCTCAGCTCTATCTGGCAAGGAAAGTCACCATAGGGATAAAGGTTTTTCAAAAGTGTTCACTTTCCTCAGGTTTGGGAAGACCTGCTTCCAACAGCCTTTTTTGTTTTCAAACTTGGTTTTCTTTCCCCAAGCAGTACTGAGTAGCATCTGTGATAAGCAAGGCCCACAACTCATTAGATGTTGGATACCAAACGTTCACCAACTAATTTCCAAATGTTGAAAACAAAAAYAAACAGTTGAGAAACAGGGAACTGCACTGCCTGTTATATACCTGGGGCAAGGCTAATAGAAGAAATGTTGTTATTTACCACTTCCTCACTTCCCCAGACCCACCACAAATCATTGCCCCCTCAGATGCCTCAAAGCAGAAGTTTGCGAGTCCATTGAATGTGCTAGGTTAAAAAACAATATATATAATTTTCCTTGGAGAATTGTTCTGTATTTTTAACAAATACACACAATAAACAGCCTGGATGTACTAGCTGCTGGAGGGGCTCCATTCCCCAAAGATGGTGCCCATCCCAGACCTTTCTGCATCCCTGTCTCCTCTGAGGTGGCTGCTGTTGCTTCTCCTCCTGTTTGGGACAAGTTGCATGACTCAGCCAGAGATGAATAGGAAAATGAATGTCATCCTTTTTGATCTAGTTAGAAACATTTTGTCTGGTGCTTTCTATCTCAGTATTCCTCCCTCCTCCTTTTTTTCTTTTTTTTTTTTCCCTTGTCTTTTTTTTTTTTCCTCTCCTTAAAGAGAACTATTAGCACATATTTTGGAAGGTAAATTGTACCATGAGTTAAATTAGCACCTGATCAAATGTGTGCAAAGTGCTAATTGCACTTTGCAACAAGAACAACTGAAAACAAGGTTGTCTGAGCTTGGCAAGCAGGTATGGAAATTGAGGCCACATCAGTTCAAGGGGAGCTTTGTCAAAACAGTGGTATACAGTATTCTCAATGATATAGATTGGACCATTTCATACGAAACCAGAGGAACAATCAGGTAGTCATTTCTAATTAAGTAAATCRGGCAGTGCTTTTGGCTCATTTTTTCCACTTCCAAATACTATTTGAACAGAAAATGAGATCCATATGTTTGGCCTCAGGGCTTTAGTACATGTATTTGTTATATCCTGTATAAGCTCCATGACCACTTCCTTGAGGATGACTCCAGTTACTTCTCCTGGCAGGCTCGCTCTCTCCTCCCTGGCAGTCTTGGCAGGATGTGTGCCGGGCTCCATCCCACCCCGTCGGGCTGGACCGTGCAGTCCCGTGAGCAGCAACACTTACTGCAGTGTGTCCTGGTGAAAACCAGCCCTTGCCATTCACTTGGCCACGACCAGAGTTCACCATTAAAAAGCAATGTAAAGAGAGAGGAGCTGATCATGACTGAGTACCAAAACCAAGTGTTCTGCCAGGAGAGCTCCTTCATCACAGATTACAAATCTCCTAAGGTATTTGCATCAGAAAATGAACCCATGCTCCCTTCCACTCTTGAGATGTGGGTTAAAAGCCTCGCTTGAATCAGAAGTGGAATGAGTTTGATGTGTTTAATTTAACCATTAACAGAAACTGACTCATGACAAAAAYAGCTTATAGTGGTTATCACTTGTTCTGTAGAGCTGGTCTGCTGGTCTGGGACTGGCATTTGGTAAGAAGTTATTTCTTGTATTTGTGTCAGCATTTCCCCAGGTACCCAGTGGCTTGGGAGTCTGCTATACAACTACTGTTAGAATGAAGGGGTGTTGTGTGTATTTGTGCCATTTTATCCGTTGTGCGTTGTGTGTTGTTTATCCGTAGAGTGCTGTGTGCATTTGTATTTAAGAAATGGGGATTGTCTTGATCACTGCAGACCAGTTAATGCAGCAGAAGCTAAGAACTAACTCTCCCTCCACCATGGACATTCAGAGGCGAGACTAAAATTGCTGCTATGCAAGAACACGAGCCTTCCAGCCTGAAATCTCTTCACTGAGGTAGATACCATAGTTTACCCTGAAACACCCCATATATACTGATATATATATATATATATATATATATATACACAAATATATATATACTGATGCTCCTTTTATTCAATTATGGCTAATTGGAGAGCAGAGGTGAATGTAGCAGCTTCTCAGGCAGCAACATGCCAGGGCACTCCTAAGAGATAAACGAAGAAACTGATGGGACACTCCTAGGATCAGCTTCTCAAAGACTCAGAAATCAGACAGTGTTAAGCTAACTAGCTGTGACTCTCTGAGAAGAACCAACCACGGTGAATTTTAAGCTTTAAAGAGAGAGCCCCCCTGGAAAGTGCCCATGTGCTGGGAAGGTGGCACCCTGCGTCAGTGGAGACGTCCTGGAGACGCAAGGGCCGAAGGCTCCTCATTGTACGGAGGTGGGCACCCGGAGCAAGGGCAGCTGTGCTCACCCTCCGGGGAACAAGGGCTGAAGCAAACAGCTGCGTGGGCTGAAGGCTCCCCCGGCTGCCGCCTGCCCGCCAGGCATCACGGCCCGGCACTGCGGGCCCACACTGCAGCTGCTCTGCACGCCCGGAGCGCCYAGGCCGCGCGCGTAGGCGGCCTTGTGCTTAGCCTTGTAACAAGGGCCTTGAAGAGGAAAACTGTTTTGAGAGAGGTCGTCTTCGTTTGCTGTGCTCATTGGGAACCTAATGAAGGCAGAGTCTTAGCCTACCGATAGGCATTTTCTTGAAGCTGCGCAGTTCTGTTCAGGTTTTGCTGAGGTGGGAGCTGTTCTAAATTTAGTATTTTTTTCTCCCTCTTGTGCTCCTGCTAGCAAACTGTAACTGTAGGGGAAAAAAAATGGGATTTTTGGATCAAATAGTAATGAAAAACAGTTGTTTGGATTGCAAAGATAAATACTCTGAAGTTAGGCAGGATGAAGGTTGCCTGCACATTTCCTTGTATATACACATTATGATACCAGCTTAATCGTATGAGTACTTACAGTTTTTCCTGCAGCATTTCACATCACTAAATTTTCAGGATAAATGCTCAAAAGCCCTAAAATTTGCAGTCACTCAGGCAACCATAAATCTGGCATTTCCCCCTTTTAGCATTTGTGGTGTTGCCAACTTTCACTTATCATTTTTGTTCATATTCTTCAAGTCAAGTAGAAGACAGCACATCTTTACTGTGAATGTGAAGGTGGTTGCACACAGAAACAGGTTGCCCAGAGAGACTGTCAAGTCTCCATCCCTAGAAATACTCAAAACCCAACTGGACACAGCCCCGAGCAACCTGCTGTAGCTGAAGCTGCTTGACCAGGAGAGCRGGCTAGATCATCTCCAGAGGTGCCTTTCAACTCAGTTATTCTGTGTTTGTGTGCTCTTATGCCTCTTCTTCCATCACAAGTAGCCAATTCCTACACTTTGTTTATTAAATTAGAAAGCTAAAATGATTTTCTAAGCAAACTGGGAAGTAAGTAGACTTATCACTGATACCAGTCACCACACAGAAGAGTTGCAGACAGACAGCCTTTGTGCTATCAAGTGAGCCTTACGGTAATTTGACTGTATGATTGGAATGATACTTAGGCATTTTTTCAGTCACCCTAATCTTCTTGCTTCAATAATTAGCCAAATGATGTTAGTACTTTTCCCCCTCCAAGCAATCTTCACCTTTGTGCAATAAGCATGCTAATTTGCCAGAAGGCTACATGGTATTTGCATGTTTTTCCATCTAATTTGGCAGCATCACAGCTTAAAGCAGGTGCAATGCTAATAAGGCAACTCAAGCAATCAGCTCAGGTAGAAATTTGTGGGTTGTATAAGAATTTGTTTGGAGTGTCTTTCCACGTTGGTGCTCAAAGYTGATTTTAGTTGGGAGTAGGGGCAGGAAGAACAGCTCAACGGATAAAATGGAAACTCTGGGTTTGCTGGAGAGGCCATGGCATATGCTGATAGGAAACCATTCTCCCGATAGCTTCTGAATGGAGGGTAACTGCACACCAGCTTGGCTTGGACAGCTGCTCCAGGGCCATGCTCATGAGCAGAGATGATGCAAGGGGAATGGAGGTTGTGCAGGTCCTTGTCACCTCTCGCCTTCGGTACTGAGCAGAGCACACATATACAGGTTTTAGTCCCTGGGTGGCTTTTAGATGAGTCTGTTTATCTGTGGTAATTCCTCACCCTGAGATTCCTCAGCACTCAACGTGTGACCTGGGCATGGCACCGTTCCTCAGCTTGCTCCCGTCCAAGCACATTTGGTCCCTCCATGTCCCCCTCCGTCCCTGCTGAATTATTCAGCCTTGCAGACGTGTGACAGGGCGGCCCCGCTCTCTGGGTGCACATGGCGGGTTTCTCCTGACCAAAGGGAGCACGCTGCTGTCACAGGCTGAGTGCCCACGGTTCGTGACCTGCTGCCGTGTGCCACTCAATCCATTAGTAACACCGTCCTTCGAGCATGCAGTGATGTCAGAGCTGTCTAGATAAATTAAAACCTGTTCAATCTTTGCTGTCACATCAGCTCCTGCTTTGGCTCGCTTGCTCGCTGGCTTTTCTTGCTTAGTTCCTGTTAGAGCTGGAGCATTTCAACTCACAGACACATCGCAGAGCTTTCCCATAAGCAAGCCTTTAGGTTGCTCTAGGGCAGAAGATGATTTTCTCGGGTTGAAGTGATTGATTTTTCCCCTCAAATATATTATTATTATTATTATCATTATTATTATTGCTATTGCTGTTGCTATTGCTAGTACTAATATTTTATTAGTTGATTTATGTTGAACTACACTGTAAGAAAGCATTTGTGGATAAATTGTATCTACTTTGCTCTTTGCCATCCTGAGCTTTACATACTGACAACACTGGGTTTGTGAGGGAAAGATCTGACTGACAACTTGAAAATGAATTTTGAAGGTGGTCTTACCATGTGGATTTGTATATCTCTAAATTTTGATGATGGTGGTGACCTGTTATTCAGACCTGCAGTACCTTCTCTTCTCACAATAATAAGAGGAATCAGAACTCCAGACTTTGGTCCTACTTTGCTCCACAGTGTTTGTAGTCTGCTGGTGCTGCATGTCAGCCACTAGCAGAGAAAATATGAGAAATCATTTGCTTCCTAGCACCCACTAGGGAAATATTGCTCATGTGAAAACCCCCTTACAAACCAGGAAAAGTTCCTATATTATACAGAGGCCTAGAGGAGAGAGACACTTTAACTCTCAATTCTCTGTTCTCCTCTGGAGCTTTCAGACCAGAGCAAAGGGGAGAAACTGGCTAGAAAGAATGATTCGTGGCATGGTGGTGAACAAGAATAACTGGATATTTTATGGAAAACTCCATCTCTTCTTGCCTTTTCTCGGTATGTGCTAGAGGTGGACTCTGGATCAGCAGGGATGCAAAAAGGAAGGGTCTTGCTCCTTCGCGTTGCTCTCAGGGAAGTGCTCTGAGCTGAAGTTCATCTACAAGGCACAGCAGTCAAGTCACTGTGTCTTGTACAGCAAGCTCTGCAGACACTCAGGCTGCTCCCACCACTATTCCAAGATTAAATCTTACTTGACTTAAATTTCCTTCCACTGCAAACATTTCCTTGAATTAATAGTTTCTCAACAATAGATAATCAAAACACTTGTCTGTATTTTATTTTTAAAAAAGCCAGATGAGGGTCAAAAGCAGATAGAAAACAGATTGATTAATGAAAGCAGTTACTGTATTTTTCTTTTTTTTAACTTTCAACAGATGGAAAAGCAATCAATTTTTGATCTGATGATGTTTTAATTCTTCATGGGGATCCTTATAAAGACTTCAAGTGGGTTGTGGCCCCAGTTAAAAGCATGAATAGAAAGGAGGCCACAGCACAGTTCACTATGATGGTTCCCTGGAGGGGATGAGAGGGGATGAGACAGGATGAGATGTGTCAGCTAGCTGAAGTAAAGCAGGAACCCTTATTTGTTTCAAATACCTTTAAAAAAAAAAAAAAAAAAAAAGAGGATCTTGTGTAGAAACACAAATAAAAAGGAGTCTCTCCAGAAAGTCAAATCCTGAGGATCTTATCCTCTTACTTCTGCTTGGGTGAAACCTCTTCCCTGGCTTCTTTGACAGCTTTGCTTTAGCAAAGGGTAGGCAGAAGTAACATCAGAGTCCTGGGGCTGGGGCCATGGTGCTGGTGTCTACCAAACATATTAGTTCCTCACTGCTCTGAACCCTACCGAGTTGTATGGCAAATGTCCTGCAGCAGAGMATGGGTCAGACTCAAGACTGTGCTGGGAGCGTGGATCTGGGTTTTGTCACAGCCCTCGTGGCTTTGAGCCACCRGCTTAGTCCAGCTACACCTCCATTTCCAATCATAAAGGTTTTTAGGTTCTCCATTTTTCGCTTTGGAAGCTCCAAACACACATAATTTCCCTGTTTTGATTTCAGTGGAGAATATTTTGTTGAATATTTTCAACCTGAATATTTTGTTGCATCCGAGCATGGGCATTTTTAAACTGAAAATAAGCTCTCCTGTTGCTTCAGCCACACATGTTGACATTTCAATGGGAAAGTGAGATTATAATTAAGACAGGGGCGGCCTCAGTTTTGGAACTGTCTCACCAWAATCTTTGCCTTTGAAGAAAAGACAATCTCTGCTGTTCATGTAGTTACACAGAACAACCTTGGCTGAGCTAACCTTGCCCACGACCTTGAACTGCAGGAATCTCTGCACTCTCCCACGTGATATTTGTGTGCATAAACACCTGGATTAAGTGACCTGTGTCAAACACRAAATGACAGGCTTCTGGTTTGCTTAGCATTCACCCATGGCCAAGTAGTAGAGCCCTTTACAAGCAAGAGGTATGTGGTATTAAATACATGATCCCACATGGCTGTGCTGGCAGATCTTATTAACACCAGGATTGGATGACTTGGAGCAGAGACAGTTCCTTGTTCTCCAAGGCAGAGGTGCTCTGGACACCACTCACCCTCTGCACAGCCAGCAAGGGAGACAAGCTCTGATGGTCACAGTGCTTGGCTGCTCTCCCTGGGGACATGGGTCCATTTTGGATAAGGGGCTGAAGAAGCATTACTTGCTCTCAGCATTGCTGGTGGCATGAGTTGTGTTCGTGTTTATGAGACGAGGTCAGTGCTGCCTTGCTTCCCAAAAGAACACTTAGCTTTGTTGAGTTGTCACAGGTTTGTGGTTGCCATGATTTTTTTTTTTTTTTTTCCATACAAAAACCCCACAGTGTTATCTCATTACATGTGCTCTGAGGGCATCACAGCAGGAGGAAAGCAATGAAAATGTCTCTCCCTTTAAGGCAAGACAGTTTTCTAACTGGGACAAGAAAAGAGTTGTCCTGGGCTAAAGCCAGACAGATTACATCACTAGCCAAGGAAATTATAGTTTTCTAAATTCTCTCCAAAATCCTATTGGCAAAGCTGAGTTACACCAGTGAGAAATAAATATCCTCATTTTCAGATGAACTGAACTGACCAAAGCTATGTAAAACACAGGCAATGGGCACTGGGATCTGGCACACACCCCTTATATTTCACTTTGCTTCAGTCAATGACATTTACAAATCTTTTACTGACTTGACTTGGAATAATATTGCTTTCCTAAAAATCTCAYTGTTTGTCCCAGATTCACACAATTACAATCTATGACTTAACCTTTAGGACCTAAACCTTTTGGTAAAATGAAACAAGTCCAGGGTTTGTACCTTTAGATCCAAAATTATGGGTATCTGCTAGAGTAGAGCCCAAAACCAAAAAGAAAGCTGCAGCTAGTGCAGCAGAGACTTGCAGTAAGACCCGTGGAAACACATTGACTATAATCTTGCCTGTATTAAAGCCACAACATGGATAAATGACCTGTACTGCTTTAAAAAGTGAATATATTTTATCCTTTCAGACTGCAACGCATATCCTGCAAAGGATATGTCCTTTCCTATCAATGAGAAGCATCGTAGAGTTTATTTTAGCAGGCAGACTTGCTCCCAGAAAGGAAATGAGAATATTATCTCTGAAAGSCCTCTTATACTGGCAGTTCTGTAAAAGAGGTGCCAATTCTAGGTTTGTGTTAATCATCCCTCATCTGCAAGCCATGGAATAGACCTCACAAGCCTACAGTCATACACAATCTCACTTCTTTAAAGACSATGTGATAGTATCTTGATAGAGCAGCAGTTCTTGCTTTAACAGAGATACACATTTTCCCCATGTGTGTACAAACATAGCTAAGTCCAGAGCACTGTGCCTGTGGTCTCTTCTAAACCAGACAGTCTAACCCAAATTCACCCTTCCTGTTTTTGTGTTTTTTTTTTTTTTTTTTTTCACATCATTCGCACATCATTTACGTTACTGTGCTATAGGGATTGCATTCTTTCTTCTTTCTTTCCTGGCTCCCCATTTTAAGTCATTTGACTCATGTCACCCAAAATTATTCAGGGGAATTAAGGCAGTACCTCTGGGAGTTTCTTCCACATCCAGGGCAGACATAAAGTCATAATGTTTCTCGCAATGCCCACAAATGAGTCAAAACACTGCCTTCCTTTGGATCCTTTCAGTGTTGGGGTGAATGGAACCCTAATGAAGCAACTCTTTGGGTTTCAGGCCTTACAGAACCAAAATTCATTTCCTTTTAAGTCTATTTCCATGMGCAACTGAGATGTGTCAAAAGTCTTTGATCTAATGCATACACTTGCAGCGTGTGGGCCAATAAAGTGAATAAGTGAAAACAACATCTACAAATTAGTCCTACTGCTTTGAGTTCAAATTTGGTAAGATTTTTCTAAAATCATCTTTGTTGTTTGCCATTGCAAAAGAAGGTTGTGCTGGACTGAATGCCTAATTGCTTTGGCTTGCATAGGTTTGATCACTTTAGGCCACATTTCTCCATTTCCAGAGTATATTTTTTAAAAAATAAAGATAAATTTGGGACATTGTTGGAAATTGAAGGCCGTATGTCCCTCTATATGAAGAATCCTGTTTAAAATTTGGCACCTGTGCTAGCAAAAGCAAAKGTATGCAACTGAACTGGGTGAGATTTTAGCAGACTATTGAATTAGAAAATTCATCTGTGGAGTTCATACTGACTGTACATTGTGCTGACTTGTTTATCACGGTGTATAATGATCCCAGCAATCTATCAAGAAGCCAAAAGCATCTGAAACCTTTGCAGGATGCCCTTCAACAGGACTTTGAAAGTGAGCACTCCTTGTCAAGGACATGCTGGCTAAGTACACCCCAAGGGAGAAATTAATTCCAGTACCCTGGTCATTGACTGCAAGCCCAGGAGGTGCTTTGAGTTGTCCTTTCATGGTAGGATCCACAGCTTGCTCCAAATGCGTAAGTGTCCCGAAAAAACTCTCTCCAGGAAGGAGATCCCACTTGCATGTTTAGCTGTGTAAGTCAGGTTCAGATCACTGTATGATTGATTCCTTGAAACTCACTGTGGTCAGTCTAATGTATTTCCCTAATTCTTCTTCTTGCCACAGCCCTTGTGTACATGTGGGCTTGTACCCAGGTTTGCACTCAGAAGATGTTTAGCCAGCCTCAGATTAAAGAAGATAGGTGCCTTTTGTATAGAAATCAGTGCTTCAAGTCTTCAGAGAGAAAGAGATTCCTGATAAAAGTTGAAAACTCAGGCTCAGATTCTCCATAACAATAAGCAATAATAACAACAATTACAGACAAAAAGAATGCAAGGTATTTCCAGAACAGCATGAATTTTAATCCACATTTGCAAGCATTGCACTGGCATAAATGATTATGCACATTAAAAAGCAGCAGTGAATTTCTTGTACTTTAACATAAGTCTATAAAGCGAGCCAAAACCCAAGGTTTATGGAGGTTCACAGATCTCTTAGGCAAACTGAGGCCAAATCTCACGCAAACCTGAGTCAACGTCTTTCACTTGGAAAGCTCAGGGTAAGCTTAGACTCTGATTAAAGCTAGCAACTCAGTGGAGCTATAAATCCAAATCCACTAGGTTTTAAACCCAGGACACCGTGTCCAAACACATTTCCAAATCCAAACTTTCTTCCTCATCATAAGAAATAATGTTGCGACATGAGTAAAAATACAGAAAAATTCAGTGTAAGACCTGATAAGAGAGGAAGGGTGACTTATTTTAAAACAAAATGGATTTCACTCATACTGACATCCACCCCAAATTCCTGAGATATATGTATCCATGTAATTTGGCCAGGATTCTTTAGGATGACACAAGATTATGAACACTGGCTATCCAGTCCTCATCAAGTCCCCTTGATCTGGGTCAGGGTATACTTTCTTAAGCTATTCAGGACATGACAATAGATAAACTTCTCCACCCATTAGTCTTTGTGAATCCTCAGTCCATTGTCTCCCAGAATGGGTGTCCTGAGACACTGCGTGTAGGTGGGAGTTGGGGTCTCTGAACTGCTTGTCAAGGAGCTGCCAACACATGCCATGCTTGCTGCCACACTTAATCAAGGGGCTCAGAGTAGAAAAGAATATGCTGCAATCCGGCCCATCAGCAGGTCTTTTGAACTCATTTCTTCCTGAGCACCATGTGAGTACTTTGGGTGAGATTCGTCTGGTCAGAGGAAGACATCTTCAATGAAGACACCTTTTAATGAGTTTGTCCTGCAGAATTCCATTATAATCAGTGGACRTGGGGCACTTTGAGAGCAGCACCTCTCTTTCAAAGGTGGATGCCTAAGATGAGTCAGAAGGAATACATCCCTGGAATGGCAATTTCTCTACCCATGTAGCAAGGTATAGTGAGCTCAGATTGGGATGTCTGCCTGTAGACCTTTGATATTAGGCAAACTGAATCCTGCCCCTACATTGCAGAGGACGGCAATCAACAGGGATGGAAAATATTCATGAAATGGTGCTCATAACCTCATATCAAGCACTTTTTTAACTGCTCGTTTCACATACAACTAGCGCTTCCCTGCATTTCTTACAAGCTTCCTAAAAGCATGAGCAACCCAAGAGCAGATTTCCTCTGCAGATTCCTCCCTGCATTGTCATCTAACAAGCATCCTTCTCCTCCCAAACTTCTGTGATGGTGCCAAGGCCCTCGCACTTGCCTGCCATCACCCTGTGGTGTAGCACAGTTTGTGGCTTTTGATCTTTTGCCCTATCAAGCTATGTTGGCTCAGGGTTGTTTGGAAAGTGCTTTGTGGTCTAGGGTGCATTGAGGCATGGGGAGCAAATGTCCTGTGAACCCTGCTGAGCTGGACAGAGCCTATTATGTGGTTACTGGTAACAACAGGAGACTGGATGTGGTGACCCAAGTGGCCACCTCCATGCGGATGTTTCCAAGTGCACAAGTAGGACAGGCTGCCAGCTTTTCAGCCTCCAGTCTATGTGCTCTATCAACATGCAAATACCTTCTGATTTGCCTGTGCCTGTGCCTTTCATCCTTAAAGGACAAGTGCCAGAAATCTCATGTTACTGTTGACCTCTTCTAAGTACGGGGGAATATTATTGCCAAGAACAAACTATATGCAGAGTAAATGTACAACTAGGGTCCATCAGAAGTACAGAACATCAGCCAGAGTGCCAGTGGCAGCCAGTAACTTTGCAGGTCCAAGAAGGACATTGCTTGGAAGCTTTACAGAAGACCTTGATGACTTCAGACAACCCAGTGCATGCGAGTGCAATGGTTACCTCAGTAACAGATGTTAAAAAGTCTCGGCCCATTCAGGAATAGGCTTTACTGCCCTTAGCTGCCCCCATAAAACCGTATTCTCGGCATGCTGACAATAAGTAACTCCATTTGTCATGCACTGTGGGCACACAAAGTCCTCAAACAGGACCATCCCTTGGAAGGGAGGTTATTTTCAGCAGCAGATTTGGCCTGAAAAAGGGAAGCTCTCAAAAGGATGCCTGGCATTTTGTAAAGCTTAGCTGAATTGTTTGTGCCTGCTGATTCCCACAGTCCTCCCAGCATGGTGGTGTCACTGTATCCACACAGATGAGGGTAAAGTGATAGCTTGATTAATGTCAGTAGTTCAACCCTGGTGAAGGTGCACTCTGCTTGTCCCTCAGCTGGAAAACAATACGTCTTTGTCACTTCCCGGCACCCAGCAGGGTCATATCCTGAGAATGGACTGCACCCAGCAACCTGGTGAGGGTAAAGAAAGGGGGAAAGAGCAGCTTATTGCTCTGACAGACAGATGCTGCCTTGAAGATAGCAAGAAATAAGGTGAGCAAGATGCCTTGAATGGCTCGTACCTGATGCTAAGCACACTTTCATTCTGACAGGCATATCAAAATGGCCTTCCCAAAGATCGCCAGATAAATCTGTTCACAGAAGGGAAAAGAGAAATCTTGGTTTCCAGCTCTAATCTGCACTTGCTTGTCCAATATTAGAGGCTGTAATAAACAGCACATTCCTCAAGGGTAATTCTTTTTCTTGATTTAGTTAGCTTTAACGTGAGACCAACTGCATCTGTTTCCATGGGCTCCCACAAACCTCCATCCCATATGCTTTCTGGAGGGAAAGCAGCACRTGTGGTCCAGATTGGTGTCCTGCAGTCTGGTCAGCATTGCTATGTCTCTGTCCTGACATTAACCTTCAGGGCACGTGCAGACAGATGGAGACTTGGCTGCACTTGCAGGCAGGCAGTGGGTGTGAAAATTGGTCTGATAGAGGTGGTCTTGGGACATACACAGGGATTGACAGGAAACAGGGAAACTGGGACTTAGTGGGGTTCTGCACAGGGGTGGGTATGTGCTAACGCTAGCCATGCCTTCTGGAGCCATGAACATTTTATGCATAGKCACAAAGCTGTCCTATCTATAGGGAATCCAAGCACTTTGCAGGTGAGAGGGCAGCAAAGGCTATGGGTTTCCCCTAGAGAAGCAACACTGATTGGCACAAATGTCCTGGAATGAAAATACATCATGTACACACACAGACACATCCGTGCTATCTTTATTACTTATTTGACATTCAAAAGGCAACATACAAGTCAGTACCTCCTGTTACACACACCAGATGTGTGCTTGGGAACGTTATTGCTTACATCGTTGAAACATAAAGGACTTCTAGTTCATTGCTTCGTATTGTTCTCTCCCGGATCAGCCGAAAACCATCTCGTGTCTGGAAGTCATTGCTACCAAATTCCTCCTGTTGACCATGAAGGATGCAACACCAGCAAGCAGTATCAGAAACACAGCAGGCATGAGCTGATGCTGTCTGGGAGCCAGACACTCTTAAAAAGCTGATCTCCTCTCTCTGAAGGAGCCCCATCTCACAYCAGCAGTAACCTTACCTATAAGTTTGTCTCAAAATCATGACCTGAGCCTTTTCCTTGAGATTAAGTGGAAGAGTCTCCTCTTGCACACAACTTTGTCTTCTTACTTGAAACCTTTTCTTCACCTCCTCATGCTGGGGCTGGTTGGAGGATTTCCCAGGGAGCCTCTGAATTTCTAAGTAAAGAGACATTCACAGGGAGCTTTTGCTCCCCGCCAAGGTGTTTGAGAAGTTTKATCCACCTCATGTAAGCACCGGCTATAAAGAGGGAAACAAAACACACCCTTTCTCTAGGGCTCCAGTCTCCTAGGTCCAAAATGCCATGGAGCTCATCCTCCAGGCAAACTTTCATCAATCCATGGGCTGCAGTTTAACAGAAGGGGAAGTGTGGGATAGCTGCCACTTTCATGAAGGAGATCCACACTGCAAAGTGTGGGGGGCCCGTTCCTGGCCGAGCTTGGTGTCCCACCTGGCACTTCTGCACCTGACCTTGTAGTGCTGCATTGGGGGCATCAGAAAACAACCCCAATACTGGCACTGCCTGTACTGTACTGGGCAAATGCTCCTGGTTTATGCAAGTCCCTGTGAGTATTTTGGGGCTGACCTTGGCTCCAGTGTGGTGTCAGCACTGATGAAGCCAGTAAGGGAGCTGAGCCGCAGAGCAGCGCGCTGGGAAACCTCCGTGGATGAGCCAGGGATGCCTTGGGGCTGACGGCTTCCTCACCATGCCTGGGCAACCTCAGTGCCTCTTTCCTCAATATCCTCCGGAAYGCTGGTAAGCAAACAGCTGTTCCTGGTCTCTGATATGTTCCCAGTCSCTGGGTGCCCTTGGCAAGCACTTACGTATTTGCCCTGTAACAGAAAAAGCAGTTGCCAGCAGCCTCCTTTCTGCTCACGTATTTGCTCACGTCACTGCTCTTCTGCCTGTCCACTGACTACTTTGGGCCCTGCTGTCAAGGGGCTTGATAATTCCCTCTCTTCTCTATAGTTTCCCCATGCTAGGGCTCATGTAGCTGCCTGAGCTCCTGTAGTCTCTGCACAGAGGTATCTGAGCAGAAGTGCTTCATGTTTGTTTTTTGTGGTCTCCAGTGCTGCTAGCCTTAAAGCAACCCCATATGTAAGAAGAGTTTCCTCCGCAACATTTGCATTTACTTCATCTGCAGAGCACTTTTCTGTAAAAGATTTTCATGCTTTATTATCTTGCTAGCCTTGTAAGAAGTAATACCATTTAACTGTGTCACACCAGTCTTTTTTTCCCCCCTCTGTATTGTCCAGATTTTCATCTTGCCTTTCTGTAAGATCTATGAGAGCAGATAGAGATTAAAGCAGATTTTCGCTGCTGTTGCATGGTCTCCGTATTCTCCCTCGATTCACTGGCAGACATTTTATGCTACTTGAGTGCTGTCAGTGCCTGTGAACTGTTCTGGTACGTCTTGCTGCCATTGGTTTCCTATTGCTCCATCCTGCCCTCTTTGCAAGGACTAGCCCTGGAGAAGAGAGGTTGCAGGACAGACCTCTACTTTGTCCTCTCACAGGCCAACATCTTGTTTCAGGGCTCCTGAGAGGTCAGTTTGCACTAAAACACCAGGTTTTAGTGCAAATACTGGCCTGGCCAAGGCCTGATGTTGTCATTAGCCAGCTTTGCTCGAGGGACAGCCTTGGCAGAGGGTCCAGGTATCTGACTTGCTGCAACAGCTGGGGTCAGACTTGCCTCTCAAAGCCCTCCGTGACTTGCAGCATGGCCAGAAGCTTGTCTCATTTTCCCATCAGATAAAACAAATATAATACCTCTCTCTGCAAACCTTTGACCTGGCCATGTCCTGAGACGTTGCAGCTACAGCAGAAGCTGCCGGAGCCCTTGGCGCCTGGTTCTTTTCCAAGGTAAAGCAAGCATGTCATCTGAGATGCATCAGGAATGTGAGGTTTCATCTGATTTATTGGGGAACTTCATTCAGGGAGGTGAAAGTGCTGAGTGTGAGTGGCTCCTCTGCCTTCTGAGCACTGCCAGRGTCACATGGAGGTACACAGGGAGATGGTTTTCAGCTAGGAACTAGTGACACCAAATTGAGTCCCTCTTGCTGGAGTGTTTGCACGTACAAAACCCTTCCTGTAACAGCTGGCCATGAAAATGAAAACACAGATCCTGCAGAAAAACTTTTTTTTTCCTTTTGCAATTTCCATCTAGGCTTTTTTGTCTTGCTCCAAAATTATAGGTAAAATATTGTCAATTAGAGCCTGCTGTCTTGTTTTATTTATTTATTTATCTATTTATTTATTTATTTTTAAGGACTTGGATAAATGAATGCATTTCATCTGCTTGTTTAGCAGCCTTAATGTACAAGTCACAGAGCCAGGCTACCTTCTGCAATTTGCCAGGCATGGATTTGAATGTGAAGCTTAAATTACAGCTAAACCCCTGTCACCAGTGTACTCTGAGCATCATCTCCAGGGAGGAAGGACGGTTCAGTCCAGCTGCAAAATGATCACATGCTGATTTCGGCTACACWCTGTTGGAGAGCTTTTACAAGCATTTTCAGATGCTAGGTTGATTCCTGCATTTTATCTTATCAAGGGGAGAACCAGATAAAAACAYACGTAGTCGCAGGGATTTGTTTGTTGTGTTTTAAGTTTGTGTTACTGAACCATAAGGGAGTTGATCTGTGCTTATTACCTTAGCTGGAGACATTGCATCAAAATTATCTGTCTGCTCCCAGCATGTGCTGCTTTTTCCTAGGAAAGCCTTGTATCTAAATTYGTTGGTTCCTCCATTTGTACTATTTGTTGGGGTCTTCTCTGTTAGGCTGCCTTCCAGTTCATGTCTCAGCCAAGGATGCTTACGAGACAGCTCTGCACTGGACTGCTAGAGAAACTACTGCCCAGCAAAAAAAAATAAATAAAWAAACCCTTAAATGATTGCTTTTTGTTATAAAATCTTTTCACTCCCTCCGCTGAACTAGTCTGTTATCAGCAATTAAGCTCATAGTATTCCATTTTCTCTATGAATAACCATGGCTCAAGATGTGACAAGGAATTTGTCTTGCGACCAGTTCAGGCGAGACTTTTGACTGACATATTCAAAATCAATGAGAAGCAGAAATCATTATGCTAAACCAAAATGCTGTAGAGCTGAATGAGCCTGTCATGACTCCTCACACAGGGTCAGATATTCTGGAGACTTGAAGCTCACGAGTGAAATAGTGACGTGTCCAGATATTGAAACATAGCTCTATATAGCTTTTCTTACTCTTATGGCCCACTGAAACACATAAACAAGTGAAGCAGTCTACGTTGCTGTTTTGTGGTCCATTTGGAAGCATTTTACAAATTATCAGAGAGGAAAGGTCCAACTCTTAATGAATGCTTTGGAAGATAAACATGCCCATGGAGCATCCAACAACACTCATGAGGAAAAGGCTTGACATCCCATATACTTCTCCTTAAGCACAAATAAGCAAGAAATCAGAATCCAGGCCTTCCTTAGTCAGCACTGAAGGCTATTAAGCCAGCCTCATGAGTGGGATCTTACACCTCACTTCCAAGCTCTGATGATTTACCCTAATATAAGTATTTGCAGAGCCAAATGCTGCTCGGCCACAGGCACACAGGGCAGATGGGTGGACGATCAAGGACTGAAAGTCCCTTTGGACAGGACAGGAGGGAGAAGGCTTTCATAGGTGGGAGGCTTTGACTTTCACAGACTTTCCCGTTTAAAAAAGGAAAAGAAGCAGCATTGCAATTAGCAGTTTGGAGGGCAGACAGCAGTGCATTAAGTCCTGTGGCAAGGGGCTGACATCACCCTGAGTGGGTGGAAGAAGGGGACAGCGTGGACGAAGCTGCTGCTCAGCTTCCTTTTGAACATGTTGTTGAAGAAAGGAAAAAGAATCAGTGAAATTATTACTGCTGGGAGAAAAAAACTCTCTGGAGRAGCGTAAAAGAGATGCTCAGAAAAATAACAAGTGACCTTTCAGTTTGGTGTTTCCTTCAACGCGGGGAAGGWCCATTAAATCTCAAAGACATGGGGCTGCTGCCACCTCTTGGCAAACCCGGGGCTCCTGGGCACAAGGGCGCTGGTTGCTGCAAAAGCAGCCCCGGGTGAGGTGCTGGCACCTCCTCGAACTTGCCCCAAGCAGCTGCACTGTGACAAGACACCAGGGCAAGGAGAGCCTCGGTTCCCCTGAGCGTCAGCTCGCGGCTGAGGCGCGAAGCCAGCACAGTTTGCTGAAGGAGGACAGGCAGTTTTCTTCTCTTACCCATCTTTTGCTTGGCTCCAGGACAAGGCGGGGACAGGCAGATGGAAAAAGAAGCCAGAGGCTCTCATGACTGATTTTGCAGATTTAGAGCCCAACTGATTGTTTGTTTCATTTGCCTTTTTCTTTTCAACTGATATATGAGTACATATTTGARTACTATTTCTTTCAATTGCTATATGAGTACATAAAAACATATGAACATACAAAATATACATATGAATGCATTAAATAAACAAAAATACGTACATATGTAACATATGTTAAAAATATGAATATATACATATATATATATATTTGAACATATGAAAGTCCTGTGAAACATAATCTCTGAGTGCAGCTGGATTTAAGGTGCCAAGGAAATAAAATTGCACATGAGCATGTATTATTTCAGCTACGTAAAATTTTGTATATAGTGGAATATATACACGYATGTTTGGACTTTGCTTTTGAACTATAGCTTGGATGCCCTAAAAGACAYTGGATCGGAGCCTCAGGCATGCTGCACACTGCCTCCCTTGGCAGAAGGCTGATGAAAAAACTGACCAGGTAGGAAACATTCACACTACAAACCAGGCTCGGAGATGCCCTTTGCCACCAGGGAGCCAGCTACCAGCCCGCGGATCCTTCCCCCAGGCCATGCCWGCCTGTCCCCACACCGTGGCATGGGTCCTGCGCACAAGCCCCTTCACACGCTGCACCCAGGCCACAAACGGCCTCCCCAGCTCATCCCCATGCTATTGCATGGATATGGTCATCTTCCTCAAACAGCACCAGTAAGAGGTGCTCTCCAGGGGTAATGAGTACTTTAAGGAGCGGAGTTTTCACGCTGGTACCCAAGGATGTGCAGAGTAGCTGCTGCCTGCACCCCCAGGGGACCGATTTCTCCCTCCCCACCGCCAGCAAACCCCAATGCCACATACTGACCAAGGGCCCTTTGGTCTTGTGACTGCTGCCACTGGGGTTTGGCTAGAGCAGCCCTGTGCAGCGCTGGGATGCAAGAGCAGGGAACAGGCACAGCAGGATGCCCTGCTGGCCCCTGTCCATCCCAGAGAAAGCTCCTCTGCTAAAAGCCCCATCATCTGCTGCACCTGCCTGGTCAGGTCAATGCACCTCATACTGCTGCATGCTCCACAGCACGTTAGAGGTGACGGTGTCACTGCCAGGTGCCCTTCAGGTGTGACAGTGCCARCATTGGTGGCACGGGGCTGTCCCCAAGCCTGGGGCTGGTGGCCTGTGCTCCCTCCCCACCTTGCAGTGCCAGCCCAGGGCTCCTTGGGCTGTGCTGGTCTCCTGGCACCATTCCATGTCCTTGCACCTCCTCAGAGGTGGAGCAGCGCCTCTCTGCCACGGTGACCTAACACCTCCCTAAAAGATGGAGCATTTTCCAAAGAGTTCAGGCAGGCCAGAGAGTAGCCTTGGAGATAGGGAGCTGCCCAGACTTATCTCTTGAGCTTTGGTCAAGTTACGTCACTCCACGATCCTGCCTCCTCCTCTCCTATCAAGGTTTCATTTTACCCCACTTGACCCCACTGCTCTCTAAATGAGCCACAAAGAGTGGGGCAGTGGAGAAGGCTCAYGTTTTTTGACACTAAAGTGCCAGTCAGTTGTGAGCTGATTGCCAGTCAATTCACCCAAGCTCTGATAGGATTGCTTCCTTCCTCTAGCCAGGCAGTGTGCATACTAAATACTGGATTTCCACTGGGAAAAGCCCCAGAGCTGGAGCAGGATCTGGGAATGGAGGTACTCAGGAGCTACCTCCTCTTCTCACTGGAGCAGGTAGCTCTCCAAGCCAGTCTTGACAAGAGATTATCTCAGAGGTGAATAAGTCAGGGCTTGGGGGCAGAGCCCACGTCATTGCAGTGCCTTTGACGTTCTTCCAAATCTCTGTGACTGCCATAGCAATAAAACGGGACAGGGATGCAGGGTTGTGGCTGGTGTGTCACCGTGCTACACACTTTCAAGGAGCTACAGGGCTTTGGGGGTGCCTCTGGAGCCCTTTGCTCCTGTCAGTGGAGGTAGCTACTGCTTTTTAAAGCTCAGGAACTAGAGAGCTGTGCTGCAGAGATCAAAACTTAACGACARTGCTGAGGAGATGGAGTTGATCATCATTTTATGTACCAGGTTTTGCTTTCTTTTTAAGGAAAGACGGTTGTTGGCAGGAGTAGGAAATCAGACTGTTCCCTCCTTCTCTGCAGGCAACATTTTCTCATTTGCAGGGACGCAGGGCAGGGAAAGGAGACCTTTCCCACACCGCATTCTCCCTACTGGAGCGCAGGACGCAGGAAAGGCTGCCACCCCGCGGGAGACGTGGCCTCGCCAGCAGCCTGCTCGCCTTCTCCCGGGCGGCTTTGCCACCGGGAGCAGCAGGACAAAAGCCCCAGGTGCCAAGGGGTGTGTGCAAATTCGGTGCACTCTCTGCTGGGAAGGGCAGGGAGGAGGCAAAAAGGGCCCTCTCCTGCATCACCAGGGCCACCTCAGACGGATGGATGGATGGATGTTCAGCAGGATTTTGTGGAGCTGGTCCCCAGGCTGGATCCTGGAAGAGAGAAGGAAGGAGGAAACATGGGAGCAGATGTAGAAGTCAAACTTACCTTGGGGTAGCTTACCTTACAGGGGTACCCTGAATTCCCCTTTATATTAATACCAAGGAAGGGAAGCTGTAATCTTCATAGCCATTGAGGACACAGAACAAGATGAAGGGATATCCCTTAGTGGCATGACCAGAAGCGATTTCTCATATCTGAAGCATTGGGTTAAGATTTAGGAAAAGTGGGAGCATTTCTTTTCTCAGCCTCAGGCTGGCATGTAGGACCCTAGGCATTTTAATTCACCTGTTTGCCTCGCAGCTCCCCATTTATAAACAACTGGTGGGGATGGAGATGATAAATGGGGCAGGTGCCCGTGTGGGTCAGTGGTGTCTGCTATGGGACATCTTCATGCTGCAGCGCAGGGGGGTCATGGATAGGGTCGTTCCCAGCACTGCAATGCCACCCTTTTGCCCCAAACCCACAGTCACTTCATGTCTTTGAGACTTCCATTTTCCTGATGGAAAAGTGGGGCAAGTGCTTCCAATGCCATTTCCCAGCCTGCAGCACCCTGCCCAGACACCGGCGGGTAGCGTGTCTGCACAAACGTGATTGCTGCAGTGTGGCAAGCTGGAACACGCTCCCTGTTTTGATGTTAGAGAGGGACTTAAAAGGGGCTCAGCTTTCTTTTTGTGAGTGGGGGGAAGACAAAATCTGCCCGTGCACAGAGGGAAGGCCCTGGGGCCCTGTGGCACTGGGGAGGGGAAAGGCTGGAGACCTTTATCCCCGGGCGGAAAGGAGCAGCTTTTGTTCAAGTGACCTTTCCCAGCTCCAGCTTTGTGGTGATAGCTCCTTCCTGGTACCAAACTGCTCTTTCCCGAAACACACTCATTCATGCATGTCACCTGGAGATGCAAATTCAACGGACCACGCATTTTTTGTTTGTTTCTTTGGTTGGTAGAAAACCTCAGAATTGCCCAATAATTAATCATAGTGAAATTGGGGTTTAAAATAGTATTAGAACCCATGGGGATTCCTCTCTTTCCAATTACCARACAGTAATTCCTCTGCTCACACAGAGGTCTAGGATTTTGGTCTAGGTACGACTGTAATAAGCAACATTTAGGCCTGTAACCTCCTCCCTCCAAGGGTGCAGAAATGTCCTCTTTCATGGGAAKAGGGGACTTGTGTTTTTTGTTACCCTGCCTAATTTTGCAGACATGACCCAGCGGCTGAGGAAATGCCGGCTAAGAGGAGCAGTCTGGGCTCCAGCTCATGTCTCTGCCTGGGAAAGCAATGACTCTCTCTCCTTAGGAGCCAAGSTGCTTCTGCTCTGTCCCTCTGAAGTTCCACCTCAAGCCGAAGATCTCAAAAGTGAAGGTCTCCACCAAGAAGAAAAGTGGTCAGTGTCCATGCTGATTTTATGCTGTGGAGTTATCAGACACTGGTTCTGTGCTTGCCCACAACATCCCTGATCACCATCTCTTGGAAATGTCATTTGAGTCAAATTTGAGTGCTGAAACTGTAACTGTATGTTCAAGCTTGAAAGCCATGGATTTCATGCACCATAGCTACAGGAAGAGTTAAAACCTATACTGCCTTCCCATTAAACATCTTTAATCATTCACTTTGAATGAAATCCTTCACATCGTATTACAGAATTGAGGCCTGCATTGACATCTTTACTGGTAAGATGAACATAAAGACTGGTGTGGATTGATTGTTGGAGGGGAGATGGCAGGTATTGTTGTTTTATTTGCAGGAATATAAAGGAAATGGCATATTGTCATTGCCAAATGTATTTCCAGTGGCGGAAAGTGCRTCCTCCAAGCAGTGAAAGGTACCATGCTAACTTCTCAACTTCAGCAACCTTGGAAARGAACAAATAAAACCCCAAAAGCCAATTGCATGTTTCCTATGCCTCTTTATTGGCTGCCGCTGACTGAGTTCTCAGGTTGAGTGCCAGATACCAGTAGAACAGATGGAGCTACAGTAGAAATACAGCAAGAGTAAGAAAGATGGTGTGTTATGCACAAGCTGGGGAGGGCTTGGTAGGTATTTGAAGCCTCTGCACAGTGATGAGCCACCCCCTCTCCCTGGAGAGCCTACCAAGACATTGGAAAGACGTGCTTGTCCTTGCATCAGTTGTCCCTAAGGGAAATGACAGGTAATGGTGTGAACAGATACACTTAAACACTTTGCTGAAAAAAAWATATATGTTGCAACCTTTGAACATAACACATGGTTATTTGTCCTGCGGTTGTAAGGAACTCGTGATACATTCATTGCACGTACACAATATCTCAGGTGTGGGGCTTGGTTTAGCTGTGTTGGCTCTTTAGAGCAATCAGTTTGACTCTAACTGTGTGGGATAGAGCAAGTCTGCAGGGCTTTTCTCCTGCTCAAGCCTCAYATCAAGACCTGGTGCACTGGGGGTCAGTGCTACTTGTGCACCCTCTCCTACGTTATGGTTGTTACAGGCTACAGCAAGACCCTCTCAGCAAGTACACCAGCGTGGCGGCACACATGACCCATGCCATCCCAACAGCACAGCTTGCAGGTTAAAGCTTCAAAGTCCACCAGCTGCTCACCCAGCCCCTCATTCCATCCAAGAAAAAAAATAAAAATGAAAAAAACAAACAAAACAACTCTAGATATTCACTGATATCTACACAATGGCTCTGGGAATGAGGCCTGCAGATGGTGTCAGCCTGCGTACTTCAGCAGCAGGTTCAGCCTAAGAAGAAGGTGCAGAGGTGGGCTTCTCCTCCCGCGACACAGGGATGGGTCTCTCGCTGTGGCTGGGGTCCATGTTGGCCTGGACCTTGGGGCCAGAGAAGGTGAGCATGCCGTCGCTGGAGAGGGAGCAGGTGATGGCAGACTGGTCCACGTTGGAGGGCAGGCGGTACCGGCGGTGGAATTCGCGGGAGATGTAGCCGTGGTCGTCCTGAGAGGTAAGGGGGGGAAGCAGAAGGTAATTTGGTCAGGTATCTCCCACGACATCATTTTATGCTTGCCCATACACTTGTCCTAACCAGCTGGGCCATCAGCATGGGGCTCCATGTTATCGTGAGATTTTACTGCAAACATCATCAGGGAAATACTACCATTTTATTCTATTTTACAGTTTAGAAAGACCAGATCCTGTGTTGAATGTGACACCCCTGAAGCCAAGAGAGCTGAACAAACCAGCAGGGTAGAAATTTGGCCTCATTATCCTACATGATCTGATCTGCAGAGAGTCCCTGCCAGAGTCTCCAATTTCAAAAGATGTCCAAAGGCAAAGTTTAAAATTCAGAGAACTAAGAAGMAATTTGCATGTGCTGACACAGCAACAGTGTCAACCAAAGGATACAATCTCGGCCCCCTTTTCTTCAGCCTCTGTTTAATTAAGTCTCCGTGGTAACACGCTCAGGAAAAAAAATATATATATTAAAACATTAAAATATATACACTGCTTTGGAGCTAGATCTTTGTTTGCCCAAAAAGTTTATGACAAGAATTATACTCCTGCTGGCATAATTCACTTTTTGACCCCCACAGATATTTCCACGACACATATGTTAAAGTTTCCAAGCCTGAGGCACTTGGCTGGTTTTATTTTGTTTGGTTTGGTTTTGCTTTTCTTTTCCAGGTCAGCACATGAAAACTCTGTTTTCACTAATGATCTGGCTTATGAAAACTCAGCCATGCTTTGGCAGAGMCAGATAATGTTCTTCTAGTCAGATGTTATTAGTGAACAATACAGATTGTCATCTGATGGTTATGGAAGATGACGATTTAAAATAAACAAAAGAGAACTGAGTTAGCTCATTGTCAGACAACAGGCTTGTGCTCTGTCAGAACTGAGCATGCCAAAAACATAATCAGTGCAGAATTCCTTCCTCTGACTATTTTATCCTACAACTCAGGAACATCAGAATGAAAGAAAGCAGGGCTTCGCTCCCCAGTTGCTTCATCTTCATTTGTTATTTCCACTTACCTGTCTTTCACTGTGCTTGCCATGGATTTCCACAAAGTCATCAATAATCTTCACGCTTAGGTCTTCAGGAGAGAAGTGTTTTACATCCAGCATGATTGTAAATTTTTCCCGGTCAGATCTCACCTGAAATGAACATTGTTAAAACCCATAACCCAAGGTTTAAAAATGAGTTGCATTGAGTGAGTTGGAAGGACAAGGAGCCGTAGTTGCATGGTGTCGTGATTTTCCTTCCTGCAACTGCAGACCAGGTCGGCTCACAGCCTGTGGGCATCTGCAGGGATCTCCCTGTGATACACATCACTTCTTCTTGTTATTCCTTTGCAGCTCAACTGCATGTAGTAATCTGCCATTAAAGGTGCACTGGTGCTCAACARCAAAAGAGGATCAAAATCAGCTTAACACTCTGGGACGGGATATACTTTGTCCTTTCAGCTTCTTTGTGGCTGTAGTTTTGTTGCTAGATTTTGGGAGGAAATCAGTGAGACGCGACTAGAGAGCACCAGTGTCTGAACTCATGATAAGGCTTCTGACCACGACTCCAGCAGCTAAATATCCCTTTTACACACTGCCTGTGGAGAACTGCTCCTGAGTTGTCCAGGTCTGTGGGTTTGCAAAATAATAAGAAATTCTTGAGGTGGATAAGGGTGAAGAGGAAGTTCCTGCTCATGCTCGCTCCAACACCAAGCTGCGCTTACATGGTTTATTCTGGAAGAAGCTTACTTCTTCCCTCAGCAAATGGAAGTTAGTTGTGAGGGCAACAAAAACCGCTAGAAGCCAAAAGTCTTTTAAGTCCTAAGCAACTGATAGGAGTCAAATCATTTTCCATTTATTGAAGGGAAGTCTTCTTCTGAGCTAAGATTTCCTCCTGTGCCCAGAAGGGTCAGGTAGGTYGGGGTTTTGGCAGCAGCCTGGTAGTCTTCCTCACCCTTTCACATCAGAGTGCTAGAGCTTATGGACTCGCACTCTGGAAAGCAGCAAGTCAGGATAAATGGACGGAAATGTAAAGAAGGAAAGTAGGGAGATGAGGAGGAAGCCGAGAGCCCTTACCTCTGAAATGCCTGACTCCAGCACGCTGCGGAACAGAGACTGCCTGTAGTAAGGGCTGATAGTGGAAGAGAACAGAGGCAGAAGATCGTACTCGAGGAGACCCTCTCCGAAAAACTGGTCGAACAAACGGCTTGGAATCAGGGGGCCCAGAGCCCGTTTGAACCAAGGGTGCTGGATGGTAATGTCCATGTTTGCTGCTGCTGTGTTTGCAACGGGAGAGAGCGAGGGCAGTGCAACCACTCGGAAGACAGTGATGCCTTTGCTGGACCGCACAGGGSAGCCCCAGAAAAGCTGCCTCTATATATACCAGTCTCACAGAATGGAGGCATTAGCGGGATTTCTCTGGAAAGACATGATCTCATGATGAAGGCAACGTGGTCAGCAGAAATGCGGAGACTGACCTGGAAATGACAGTCTGGTTAGAATCAATGTCCAGTGTCCTGGATGGACACGGCCAGGCAGCAGCCCGTGATGCAAGGGGCAGGTACCTGTGCCCGGAGGCACTCGCACGTCCTCTAAAGAAACAGGCAGAATGGGACATTTCCAGTGAGATTTTCAAAGATTTGTGCGAAGCAGATCTGTTTCATGGGTCTCGGCAGCAAGCCTGTAGCTTTCATTTGAATTTGCTTCTATCTTTCACTACTTGAAATGGAGACATGAAGTGTGTTTGAAATAAATGAAATAGATTCCTCTTGCAAAAGAAGGAAAAAGGGATTTGATTCAGGCTGAAGAAGGGGAAACTTTTACTTTTTTTTGATCTCTCTGACACTTAAGAGGGGCCAGACTTTTCTGTAGCAGTGACCCTGGCAGGGCAAGGAGGGAAGAAATATTAATGTCTGATGCAGAATGTGAACACAGGTTTCGCAGAACGTAAAATTCTCACAAACGGATACTGTGCCAAAAGAAGGGAAAACAAGCTTGTTCGCTCTCCCATAATAACATCTTCAAATGAGCTCTTGACAAAGCCTTTGTTCGGCTTAAGAAAGAACAGAGCAGATTTTTTAATCCCCCCCGTGTCAGGACACAGACCCCACTCACAGGCACTTCTGGTTATGGCTGGTTTGCATTGCTGTTTCATTCAAGGGCGCCTGTAAGTGGTCGAACTGGATGGGGAAGGTTCACATGTCCACCCTGCTGCAGGAGCAGCCATCTCTGAAATGGGAAAAGACAGCAAGACTTGGCACAAGACTGTGTCAATGGCCTGGCTCCCATTTCCATTGGAGTTAGTTGTTAAAGTACTAAATCTTCATGCTGTACTGGACAGCAAAGAGAGAAATTAGGAGCCCCTGGCAGTCTCAGCACTGTTTACAGTCACCTGAGAGCGAGAAAGAAAGAGGAAAGGGCATCTTCAAAAGGCATTTCTGATCTGAGGGGCTAAATCATCTTCTCATGGCACCAGGGACTGGAGATTCTGGCATTAGCCCTTTACTTAGATGCTGAGGAGAAATAGGAACAATCCATGTCGAAGAAGCTAAATTCAGAAAAGGACTAAGGCAAAAAAAAAAAAAAAAAAAAAAGGTAAGCTGAGCATTCCCAGGCCTTTGGGTACCTTGTACTTCCACAGAGTCTTTGGTCTTAATATGAATCGTTCTCACACAGTGCATGGAGGCAAGCACTGAAAAGCAGGAACCAGAACTTCCCATAAAAGGAGATTTCTATAACCAAAAGCAGGAAGTTGAGTAGAAAGACACCAGCAAGGCAGTGGAAAATGCTAAGACAGACAGAATTTAGATTCAACATCACCCACTTCCAGCAACAAAAGGCACTATGGTCTAGTCTTGACTTTCAGGCACAAAAGTCTTCCTAAAAATCAGCTGCCAGATGTGGGTCATTTCCTCCTCAAAAACATACAGAGAAAAAGAGCACAACAGATAGACTTGCTCCTCAGGAGCCAAGTTCATTCTGTCTCAATATCCTAAATCTTTTTTTTTGTTTGTTTGTTTTTTTTTGTTTTTTTTTGAGAGAGAAGAGAAATAAAAAATTCATAAAGTGCTTCCAAGATTTTTACTCGAGAGAGCTATGAGATTGGGGCCATAGTCCCAGGATAGAAATTTCTCTTCAGACATCCAGTGTCGGAGACCTGATAGATGGTGTTTAATCCCATGGTAACAGTGATCTGGTATCCCCAGAGTGAAAGGAGGGATTTAGGAATAGGTTCAAATACTAAGCTGCTCACTAGAGCATACGAAGTAAATGATTTATTTTGCTGGTAGAGGAGCAGATGGGAACCAGGATGTAACACAGCCAGTGAGGTAGGTCCAGTGTTACAGTAGTAACAGCACTTGTACAGTGCAGATCCAGGCCATGCTTCACATGTTGACAAAATCCTTGCAGTATTTTAGGAACATCCCCTCTGTGTTTTTCCAACTGGGGATTGGAAAGAGATGAGGGAGAGGTAGCCCATGAGYACAAGGAGCAATGCACTCAATGGTAGACCCCTTTCGGGGTTTCACCAAGTCCTTAAGAAACTGTGAAAGCCTCATCTGACTTCAGTTCTGACCTCCAACAAGCTACCCGTGAAGGAGCAAGGGTGGAGTAATTGGGCAAGGAGGAAAAAGGGAGTCCACACAGAGCGTACCTTTCTCAATAACACCCTTTGGTAGCACACGGATATGTTCAGTTAGGCAACAGCAAAGCAGCTGCTCACCTCAACAAAATCACTTATCTYAGAGGGAAATCTCAGTGAAATCCAGTGTTCACCCATAGCCGGAAGTTGGCTCCAGGATCAGAGCACATGTGTGTTCAGCGGGATGTTGGGAGTGAACTGTTGAAAGAAGAATGATAATACAAATTTCACCTAAGTTTAATCTAAAATGCAGGATATTACCACATATTCAAATTGCTGAAAAGCATTAACCAATTTTATGTTTTTATCTTGTCTTTACTTTCTCCTGTATTCACATTTTCATGCATCTCTCTAGCATCAATTATATCCTTTTTGTCTTGATGGGCTTTTTTTGTCTTCCTTGTGCAAAACATTTCATCGATGTAGAAAATGTCATTTACAGAAGGTTCTCTGATACAGACATTACAGCGTTTGCATGCCTTTGGGCAACATGCAATCTGCTGAGAATCACTTCAGCAAAACTTCCAGCTATCTCAAAGTTAGGTGTCCAGTCAAAACAGGTTGTCTAGACTCCCTGGTCAGTCAGTGGAGAGAGGCAGGTGCCTCCAGATGGTTTTCATACTAGACTAGTTGTCTAAAAAAGAGGGAATAAGATGTTATTCAGCATTGCCTGCATCTCAGCCAATGAATAAATGACCCTATACAGCTGCCTTAGAAGAAATACCTAATTCTGGACAAGCATAGCTGAATCCCACTGTGTTTTATTTGTGCTTCTCCTTAGAGGGAAACTACCTCTGGGAGTATCAGGTGGGAAATAGCAGGTATGAACTCCATCAACTCTGAATTAAGTAAAGAATACGGCACAAACGGTGAAAGCAACCATTTTGCATTTTTGCACAGAACTTCCACAGGATGCAGACCATTTGTGCATCATTTTCATCTACTCAGCAAATTCATTAAGATTTATTAGTGTTCCTGTGATAAAAACAAACAAACAATGGGTATGGTCATGAGCAGATCCAAAAGCAACGCGTCAAAAGCAGATTTTCTCAAAACCTCAGTGCAAGTTTGAAGAGTGATTCCTATTCAAAAGGCTTTCCAGCAGATCTGACTGGTATTTTACCTTTAAAAGAATTCTTTCCTAAACTAACATGAATTCTTGCCAACACATGAGACTCCTCTCCTTTAGTAAAAGGCAGCATATTGCCCAGGACAAGCCACAGATTAGGCTATTGAGTAAAGTAGGCACTGGTGATTAAACATAGTAGTTGCTTGTTCTTGGCTTTCRATAGTTGTCCACCTGCTCACGTGCAGAATTTTAGATGAGCCAAGCACACGTTCCCACCTTTATGTAAAATGTTGTACAAATCCTGTGTGAGGACAGAAGCACATATTTAAGTGGAGCAGTGAATGTRTACAGTGTAGCTGTAGAAGGTTTGTATGTGATTCTCAAGTGCTATTATACTTTAGATTGCTATTATGTGCAGGAGAGCAGAGAAAGGCAATTTCTCTACTTTAATCTGCATGCCCTTTCCAGTCAAGTGACCTCTGTCAAAATGCAAAGTGTCTATCTCTTAAGATGGTCTTGTGCTTTTATAGAAAATTGGAATGAATTACAATTCTTTTCCTTGCAAATAGAGCTGTCAACTTGAAAATGTAATACCTTGTTCATTTGGGTGGCCCTGCACATTTAGATATAAGCTGTTTAGCAATAACGTAGAAGAGTGATTGATGTTTGTTGATATTTAATACTGAAATMAGTGGAACATGCTAATTAAAAAAAGAGATTTAGAGCAGCCAGATAGAGCAAGGGCAAGTAATATATCTCATTTTGTTGCAAGTTGTATTTCTAACAGTCTTGCTGTGGCAGAAAACACAAAGAAGTTTCTTGGAAGGAGCTAGTGAGCAGGGGAAAACTATATGCTTTTTTTTTTAATCTTACATTAACATAGTTCTAGAAAGGGTGCAAGAAAAAAATATAAGTCAGTATGCAAGCAGTGAGGCTAAGGGGGCAGCCTCACTACAGGAGACGGCAGTGTCAGTCTGCGCTTGTTCCTTGCTGAGAAGCTAAGTACTTAGTAAAAGCTTTTGCTAGAAAGGAACATGGAATGTTTATCTCTCTCCTCCAAGGGATGAGTCCTGCCCCGTTTTTTTTTTTTTCCTCTTCTTCGAAGATCATAGGATCACAGAATGGTTAAGGTTGGAAGAGCCCTCTAGAGATCATCTAGTCCAATCTCCCAGCTCCAGCAGGRACACCTAGAGCATCCAGGCAGGTTTGGAAGACCTCCAGAGAAGGAGACTCCACAGCCTCCCTGGGCAGCCTGTGCCAGGGCTCTGRCACCCTCACAGGAAAGAAACCCGTCCTCACAGGGAGATGGATCTTACTCTCTTTCAATTTATATGCATTGCCCCTTATACCCTTATATTGCAACTTATACCCATTGCCAGAAGATAAGACTCTTCTGCTGGTCTTCAAATACATAGATATCATCGAGGGCAGTACTTAGAATCAGAAGCTTCAAGCCTTTCAACCACATCTGTCCTGAGATACAGATGTAAGAAGCAACAACTSGCTATAACTGTACTCACCACTGCAGTAACTTCCCATTAGATATCAAGAAAAAGAGTCATGTGAAGAGTTTTGCTGAGTTTTGAATGCTCATGATAATCTTAGAATGGACTGCAGCCACATTATTAGAGTAATTCACATAACACGCTTCACCAAACAAGGCTGATGGGGGTGGCAGAGTTAACACATTGGGAGGCCAGATATGAGAGGAGGCAGAAGTTACATTCTTTTTTTGTTAGATGAATCTTATTAAAAGCAAAGGGGACATTTGAAAACCCCTCTTTGAGGACAGTTTCAAACAAGAAAGATGCCCATGAGTGCAAGGGTTGCTATATGCTGAGTAGCTTTGAAAACTRGTCCACGTATTAAGATGGTTAAACCTATATCTAGGAGCCTAACTTTAGCAGAAAACATTGAAAATCTCAGCTTGCGTTTCTTTTCAAAGAGATCACATGTTTCTGGAGAACTCKCAAAATTCCCACTTTCCAAATGCCTGGTTGCTCCATCAGCCATCCGGCTGGGAGCAGGTGAACAATTCCCCTGCACCCTGCACCCTAATGCTGGTCAAGACCAGGTTGCTGCTGGAGGATCTTGCCTCTAGGAGGAAATGAAGGCTCTTTCTTTGAAGTGTCCTCATGTCCTGTGGACCTASAGGAACTGCAGGTGATCTAGAGGGTCCAGAACTGGGGTCCTCTGGAGGAGCAAACCCCAGCACCAGTCCTTGGCATTGCCTTCTTGGGCAACCAGAGGGAGTGTTGTCATTAGCAAGCTAGAAGCTGAGGTTGTCCCTAGCGTAGGTCATCATATTTGTCCCYTTCCTTGTCTCTGCATCTTTTGCTTGATGAGCTGTCATCTCTTGCACTGCAAGTTTAGTCTCACACGGTCTCTTGTCTCATTCACAACAGCTTTTATCCCACAGGAAATGTGTTTGTGAAGCTACTGAATTTTGGAGACAGCCAGGAAGAAAGTGAATGCAGAGGGGACTGTTGTGGAGGTGACACTTCCACTTTTCTACCTAACAATAAATCATTGTCTCACTGTTTTTAAGACAGGGTCTTCCTTTATTGCTGGTCTTCGGGATTCTTTCTGCATTCCCTTATCTCCTTCYTCCCTATTTTAAAGGGACGAAGCTATTTTTGTTGCTTAGCTTATACCAATTTGCACTCAGATTTACTATTCAGCTATATACTGGAAAAGTTAAATATCCACTCTCTCCATACAGAGACAGATATTTATTTTATCTAAAGAATTTATATAATACCAACAGTCTGCCTTGGTGCAGCCAAAGAGGCTTAAAAAATTACTAGCAATCCCTTTTTTCCACCTCAGAGCCCACATCCTAAACACTGAACAAATCCCATCAGTGTTTGGGGCACATAACATCATTGTCATCAAATCAATGGTGAAATTACGTGCTGTTAATCCTTGGCATTCATTCAAACAAGCTCAGCAAGTTTTAGCAGCACAATGCATTTTATGTTTTCATCAATGGATTTACATAGTGAATGAGGGAYGCTCTCTCCTTCCCAGTCTGCAGCAGCACTAGAGAGAGAGATGAAGGAAATTTGTGGCACAGAGAACAGGAGCACTGGGAAAAAAGAAGGAAGCAGGTCTGGAAACTTACAGCTGCTAAGTAATGGTACTTCTCCCCATCTGTAGATATCAAAGGACCTTAAAAAGCAGGTAAGTGCCATCATGGTAATGGGGAAGAATATGTAAAATGACTTCTCAGTGATCACAGAGAAAAGCAGAGGTACAATTTGAGCCCTCTTTACTCCCCTATTTTTTCTATGAACTAAACTTTGCAACTCCTTTGCAACTCCACAGAGCTTGCTGCTGCGCGTTCCTCTGCCTCGCAACCAAGTCTCATCTCTGTGAGCACTCCATGGCCCCTGTCCCTGCAGTGCAAGATATGCCTTTTGCTTTGGAAATTATGCTCGTGCTTTTCAGACCAGATAACTTAGGAGTGCAGGATTGTTGTGTCATGTGGTATTTACTGACCTAGATCAACGAATTAAGCTAAGTGATATAATCGTTSAAGTAATTAAAATGTTGACCTTTCTTTTTTTTTTACAGGAAAGGAGAAATGATGTCTACTTTGGCATGAATCTCAATATTTTTAAAAAAATCATTAAAAATAATAAAAAATAATAACAATAATATGCCATCATAGAAAGCTCATTTWAAAATGAACAAACAAAAACCCTCACAACAAAGCTCTGATTATTTTAATTGATTTTTTTTCCTTTCAGTGGTTTGGGCAGTTTGTACCAAATCTATAGCAGAGCACTCCTGCAGATCTTTTCCAGAAGGAGAGTATCCTCCTTCCGCACTGTGAGCTGCAGGGAAGCCATAGGGGCACGGAGGGAGGAGCTGGGAYAGGGCAGAGCACGCATTGCCACGGATATTCACTCGACAAAGAGGCAGTGTGAAAGGCCCATGACGTGGGTGGACTAGTTATCTGGGGTGGAGGGAAAAGGGATCACAGGAAGGGTTACCCAGGACGGACAGTGCATTGGTCTGCTGGTACAGGGAAAGAGGAAGATGGAAAAGTGGTGCAGATGTCACGGGGAGAGAAGAAAAGAACCAGAGGTGGGGCTGAAGGGGTCTGCAGTGGCTTGGAGGAGAGCTCCAGGTAAGAAGATTGGAAAGCTCCATAACAAGGAAGAAGAGCAGTCCAAACAGCAGTGACTAYGTAGAAGGCATTCTGCAAATGATGCAGCCGCTTGGCAATTTTGCAGTGAACCCCCTAGTCCTTGTTTGAGTCTGCTTGTCTCTGTATGACCAGGGCTTGGCAGGAAAATGCTAGGCATAAAGGTAAGGGTATATATTATTGAATGTGTCGCTAAATCACCCAGGAAAGCTCAATAAATTGCCTAGGTGCAGGTGATGCTGCTACTAACTACTCAAGGACAACTCTGAGAGAAGTTGTCTTGTGTCCAGGTATAAAACTGGTGCTGGAACATGGGGTTTTTTTTTGTACTAAAGTGATCACGGAGATTGGTGAACAGGGCAGGAATGTAACACCAGATACAAAACAGACACTGATGAAGGAGGGTCTGGCAGACAAGTTATACTAATGATTCAAGTTAGGAAGAGAGACACAGAGAGACTTTTTGGTCTACAGAGACAAAAGCATACATGATTCTCCACCAGCTATTTTGTATATGCAGCCTATCTGTATAGTGAGGGTACTTAATGTCAAACGGCATGCTGCAGTCAGGCACCTCCTGCACAACAAAATTGCATCCAGATTCTCCTTCAAGGGAGCACATTCTTTAACAGGGAACTGTCAAGCTCTTCACTGAGGGGAGTAATTTCTTTTTTTCTAACCTTTATCAGGTCCAGAAGGAGCTGTRCACCACTGCAGGACCTGCAAATCTCTTGACATTGAGGAGAAATACAAGAGAAATACAGCTTTCACGYGGCTTAGTTCCCACATCCCTCCAGCCAGAAGAAACCCACCATGTCTATCATCTAGTCTACCGGACAGCATAAAACCTCGTTCTTGATGGGCTAACAATCCCCATTTCCTTAAACCTGGACACCAAACGAGTCTGTTACAGTGGCCACAGTCTGGTAACGCGCAGAATTTATTTTCACAGTAGCCCAGCCACCAGCACCGCAGAAAAACACCGCTTGGCAGAGAAACCCTTAATGCACCGGGTGCCTGGGCTGCTCCGAGATCCCCTCGCTGCGCTGGTGCGCGCTCATATGCGGGTGAGCACCAGGGCGAGGGCAGCGGGGGCAGCAGCAATGGGATCAGCAACRGGGTGAGCAGCAAGGGGATCAACGCCACGGCGAGGCGCGGAGGCTGCGGCCGCGTGCGTCACGGCGCCCACGCGGCAGCTCCCCGCGTTACGCACGGAGCCGTTGCGGCTGCTCGGCATGCCTGGGGCACGGAGAGCAGCCGGCGCGAGCCAGCAAGCCCCTTGACGTTCCTCATGATCTCGCGAGGTAAATGGAGCGCGCAGGCCGGCGACTGGGGCACGCTGCTGGGGAGAAGGCTGCAGACTAAGGGATAATCCAGCCGAGGAGCATCACGTTTCCCAAACTCTTACCCTCATAGGGCAGTGTCGCGCTCAGGGACAGCAGGCAGGGGCAGGCTTCAGCCAGCTGGCGCAACACAAAATGACCAGAGCTCTGCAGTGTGCAAATGATGCTATCATTAAGACTGCTGCAGCATTTCCAGTCTAAAACAACCCCTCTTTTCCCTTTTTCTTTTTTCTTTTTTTCTTTTTCCCTTTTTCTTTTTTCTTTTTTTCTGGACACTGTGCAAAAGGTCATAATTGGCAGGAACCAAATACAGTGAAGGAAAAGAAACAGAAAAAAAAATAAAAGTCACTACAGCTCCAGAGTAAAGGAAATAAATGCATTTTCCCTTTTTATAACAAGGAGGAGAGGTGAAGCAGAGGGGAGAGGTAGCTCTGGGTGTAAAAATCATTASAGTAACGATTTTTAAATGCAAAGCCCCAGACCTGAATTCACAGCATGCAAACCCACAAGACCCGGCATAATATTTTTCATTTTATGAGAAATAACAATGAGCTGGATCACAGAGGAGCTTTTTAGTTGTCCAGTGGTGATACTTGCAGTAATGAAGATTTAATTAATGTACTTGATGAGCGGCCATGGCTACAGGAGAACTGTTCTGCACACTTTTGATGGCATATCAGATCAGCAAATAAAACTTTGCACTAAATAACATAATCTTGCCCAAATTTTTGGTACTCTTTCCCCAACTACAGCATCACAAGAATGCTCCGAGCTGCACTCTTGTGCTACCTGAGAAGCCATCCTCTCCCAGTGCTATATTTTGCCACCTACTGAATGCATCCAACCTTCTTTCTCATGCCCAAGTCTCATGCAGTTCTGCCCYATCCATTCCTGAGTGTCATTCACTGGGGTCTCTCTGAATATTTCTGCATTGAGTGATTAAAATCTTCTGCCAACACTGTTCACTCTTTCTCCCTGCCTGAGTTGCACAATGATCCCATTTCAAAGTACCCCAAAAGATGTCGCTTCAAAGGAGCTTGCTGCCTTCACAACACTCCGCTAGCAATCAGGTCATCCTATGAAGGACATAAAGATTGGGCTCTTTGCATGGTCCTGTTGTAACCATCCACTCTCCTACTGTCCCAGCMTACGCTGGAAGCTTGCTCCTGCCTTGGGATTACAGGCACAATCACATTGACTATAGCACTGGATCTGCTTACTGCACTCCCCACAGAAAGGGAATAAAGAAAGTGGTCCACAKAGAGGGAAGAGGCACTTCCTAATGGAAAAGGCATTCCCAAGGGCCCCATGACCCAATCTGGGCACTCAGAAACCTTTCCTCTGCYCCGCGCTTGCCAACGCCAGCCCTCATGCCAATCCCTAGGCACTCTGTCCCTCCTCTCATCCTATCTGTTCCTAGAACTTGGGGTTTTATGTTTTTTCTTTCTGTCTATACTTGCAGATGTACACACTGCCATAGCTATTCCACTTCATTTCAGCCTCTTGTTATGATTCAGAGGGCTGGGGTATCGTGTCTTGCAAGGACCCAGGTTATTCAAAGAAACACAGAACCAGCAAAGAGAASTCTTGCTGTAATCAACAGCACGAAGGAGATTGGCACGTATCTTTGAGAAATTGAGGACAGCCTTACTGGGTTAACTTACTGGATTAGCTTACTGGGCTAACTGGTGGTTCACGGTTTTYTTCCCCTTCGGAGGATTCCCATGGTCTGAGAACTTCACATAAATAAAATTTCAGCCATTCTACTGCTACCRAGTAAATTTCTTCATACACAATAGCAGAAGCATTACCCTGAAAAAAAATGACCTCTGTGAATGTTATTGCAAGGATTTTGACATGGCTGCTCCACAGCTTACATAGCACAGTTGGCAAGTGATTTGTTATCTCCATAAACTGTAGTGCAGGCAATTTTTCCAATGTGTTCACAGTGTATCAGAAGCAATGTGCAGTCTTTGGTTGAAATCACAATATGCTCTGTGTCCATTTAGCATCTATTCCCATAGGACATCACACTGTAGAGTCGGCCTTTCCTTTACAAAGCACTCAGGCAAAACATGCTCTAGGGGCTGAAAATTTCCCCAGCTCTGGAGGGAGATCAGTGGGGTATTTGTCACAGCTTTCAGACACAAAGACTTCTTTGAACCTCTGCAAAACACCAGCATCCAAACTGGCCACAACATGACCTAACTTAGCCTGTTGGGAATCTCATCATTCCCATCAATTTACTATCAACATTATTCTCTATCTAATAAGGACACAGATGCTCATTTTCAAATGATATCAGCTTCCATTTTCACCTTTAAACCAAAGCCTAATTATCAAAGTTCTCCTCTTCCAGACGATTCTAGCTCAAGATCACTAGATTTCCCTAAGCAATCTCAAGACCCTCTGCCATATTCTTTTAATATGTGGTACAGACAGGCAAAGATAGGGAAACATCAGCAGCAGCAATATGAGAAGAAGTGCAAAGGAAAGGGCTGAGATTCTACAGGTTTGCTTGTTTGCACACTTCTGCCTTTGCAAAAATGGGGCAGAGATGGAASATTCTTGCCAGCTCTGTTGTGAGACGGACTTCTACAGGCCATGGGCAAGCAGTGAGCTCTAGGGCAATGTCCCAGACACCGCACGCTGGAAGACTTGGCACTTCACCATCCTCTAATGAAAGCCTTATTTGCAAGTCTGTTCTACCTCTACTCACGGATATATGTCAGAGATGGCAATCTATGCTCCACTAGTCACAGACAGAGGGTGGGGAACCACCAAGAAAGATGGACTGAGCAGAAGTCTCTTTTTAAATTGCCTGGTCCTTTCATTGCCTTGTATGAATGCTCAAGACTAGCCCCACAAATTCAAACCATCAAAGAAGAATGACAACTGTATGAGTTAACAATGCAGCTATTTATCAGAATGTATAAATCAATAGTGGCTTTTGATAAGCCTATATCAAGACACCTGCTCAGAAAAACAAGCAATGGCAACAGGACTTTTCTACAGCTGCTTCTTTAAAATACTTCTAGTCTACAAACACAGTCCAGCAGAATTCCCATGAGACATTCCAGTGAAGACAACTGCTTAGGAAAGCATTTTATGTGGGGAAAAAATCAAATATGTTCTTTTGTAGACATTGGCATACTGATTAAAGTACTATACATTTGCCTTAGGGTGCTCATTGTAACTGCTGGTTTGTTGAGAGAGACAAAAACAAAAGACAGACACAGCATGTGTGAAAAAGTGCACAAAAATGCTTGGATAGGTATCTGCTGCTGCTCAGCCATTCCAAAGAATAAACATGGTCTGTTTTAATTCACACTTTTTACAAAGTACAACAGCAATTCTCCTTTGTCTCATAGGGATGCTCCCCCCACTCCACCCCGCCCTTCACTTCAAGGTGACAAACACCCTATTTCCATACTGCAAACAAGACATTCTTCATAAGAACCYTTTTTGTACTCTTCTTTCAAAAATGCTAGCAAGAAAGCACCATTCTTGGGCCAGTTATTCAGTCATTTTCTATAGCTGAATGGTCCTGTGTCAGTTCACGTTAGTCACCCACTTTGAAGCTCCGGTGATAAGCTCTTCCCTGGAGCTTTATCAGGTTCACGAACATGTGTCACATACACCCAAGGATTCAGACAGAGACTGGATGCCCTTTGATGCAGGCTCCACCCCGTCTGAGTGCTGCTTTACGTAYGAGAAGAAATTTTATCTTGCTTTGTTAAAGGGAGAATAGGAGCATGTTTCTGGCCTCTTTCAATGGTAGACGAGACCTGGAAAACCACTGGGACCTGGAAAATCACCCCACTGGGACTGAAACACTATCACTGTCAAGTTTCCTACACCCTGTGATGTGCTGAYGGCCCAGCCTCGCGGTCCCTCAGGGACTAAGTGGGAGGATTTCTCCAGCCTTGGAGCTGGGATGGAGCGCSGAGCTGACAGCTGAGGCGAGGGACCTCCTGGGTCCCTTTGCAGCTGCCAGCCCCACGCCGTCAGCTGCCCAGGCTCCTCTGCTGAATCCACAGGGAGGCTTTTAGCAGCTGAAACCCAACAAGAGGCAATATGGGCTCCTGAGCTGAAACCAGAAGCTCACGTCTGAATGTAATGAGTGCTGGGGGCTGCAGGCAGGCTGTTCCAGGTGACAGCAGATGGAATCATAAAGACCCTTTCATCAGCATCTGTGAAGGGACAGGAAAGCCTTTTTCATTTAGGGTCAGCTAACTGCCTTAATAGGCACTTACTGAGTGCCTCCTATCGGGAATCCCCTTCAGGTTCTCAAGCCCTGAGCTAAATTTAAGCTAGAGCTACACTGTCCAACCAGGCCTCAGTTTCCCTTTTAAAGATATTGTCACCTTCCAGCTCTCTATCTGATACCAACATGGCAGATACTAACGTTCTTGCTGTGGTTGCTTTACACAAATTTTAATCTTTGAGCAAGATAATTGTCTGGTAGTACCCTAGTAGTCATCACTGCTGAATGTATATTCCCATGGGAGTGCTCAGCTCTCAGAGCTAACTCGGAACAGAGCTCCTGGGAAACTCCCTTCGTCCTGCGCTAATCCAGGAAAGGGAGGTGCTTTCCAGGAGCTCGACTGCACTGCACAAAAYGGACATTTCTACAGCTGTCCGGAGTGTTGTGCAGGTTTTCTGCAGCAGATTTAGATCCTTAGCTCAGTGTGCTGAGCTAGTGTTACTTTAGCTRGAGCACAAGCTAAAACTAGCTGTAAATGCAGCTGAACATGACCACACGCACAAAAAAACAAGCTCTGGAAAGAAAAAAAAAATGGAATAAATGGCTCTGATGGGTCATTTTTTTTAAGGATGATGTTGTAAACAGTGATATTTCTTGTTAACCTCCAGGGAAATGCTTTAAGATAAAAAATAGCTCAGCATTAGCAACACTGAYGCTCTTCTTTAAGCCTATTCAGTTCCTTGGTTGGGTGGCAGCAAAGTGTGTTGTTGTCTTGCAGTTACTGCCCTGAAATTAAGCACTAAAACAACAACGAAACACATTCATACGAGGCAAGCCAGCTGTTCAGCTGCGTCAAAAGACAGTAGCTTTGATGCTGGTGCTTTCACAGCACTGACTAAACAAATTGATTAGCTCTGCGTTAGCCATTTTGCAAGTCATAGTTGAAATTAATTTTTTTTTAACGGGATTTAGAGCTTCTTGCTTTGAAAACAAGCTGTGTGGCTCTGGCACCTGGGTAATAAGGAGCTCGGTTTCGGGATGTATCAGTAMCCTGTGGTATCTTGTCCAGCCTTGAAGGGCCAGGCTAGCAGTGCAGAAAAGGCAGCTTGAGCTCGGCCTTCGTTTCACGATACCCCTCAGAGTCTGTCTGCCAGTAGGTTTGTATTGCGACCTCCTTCTCAGTCATTAGCCTCTCTGAAAGAGGCTATGAACACACTCCCCCATCCCGGCTTGCATCTACGCTATWTTCACACACATTCATGGGGGCAGCCCGAGCAGGCCTGGGCCCGGCCTCTCGCTGACGCTACTTGTACAAAGGCAGGATGAGCACAGCGCCATGTGTCACCTTGRCAGTGACACTATGTAGGGCAGGGAGAGCCCCAGGAGGCTACGCTATGGGGCAGAGAGCAAGTGGAGACCATCTTGCCATGGTGGAACTGCAGCCCAGCTTGCCCAGATCTCTCTGGGCCCCCTGAGGAAGAGCAAGTGGCTCCATCGCAGGCCGCTTGCTTTGGGAAGGGCAGCCTGCTGCTGTGGGTCTCTGCAAGGAGCAAAGGTAACGGAGATCACACACCACAGCACCTTTAGGGCAAGCAAGAGCATAAGGCAGAGAGCTCCTCTTTTCTTCTCATAAGCTGCTGGTCTGTCACATGCTCATCCCCTCTCAGGAGTCACCAGAAATCATCCCCTTCTCCTCTCACCAAGAGCTTCCTTGGAGACCTCACCTCAGTGGTCTGGTAATACTTTCCTGGATATCCTCATGCTAATATGGGGTCAAACAGCCTTTCCTAAACCATCCTTCCTTCTCTCAAAGTGGATCCTTCACTCGAGACTCTTTGCAGACATCTTTGGTCCCCTGCAAGATTTAACCTATGRTCTCTAGACCCCTCAAATTATGCACTGTGCTTTTCCATCATCACCTAATGAACACACAATTTCTGTTTACTCATGTGGTGACTATGGCACATCAGTTTATACAGCAGCAGAGAGTGAGAAGAACAAGCTTCTCTGCATGGTGGGTATTGCCATGGGGTCTCTCTTGTGGGGGACCCAACATCTCCTGCAGATGCCATCCCAACATAGGTCAAAGACAGCAGTACCAAGTTGCAACTGCATCAGGCACGGGCCATACAGTGGAATAGGGCAGACACCACAGGAGTGGATTTCATGCTTAACAAGTGAAATTCAGCCAGCCTCAGTCTGCTAGCATGGCTCACGCCATCTCTCTGTGAACACAGAGTTGGGAGCAAGGCAGCCATTCCCAATCCACCCTGGCCAAGATGACTGCAGAGCCAGAACCAGGAGCTGTGTGCAGGTGCTCTGCACGGGATGCTTTAGCCACAAGTTTGGAGCACAGACAAATTCACSTGAATGCCTTATTAAGGAGACACTTGTACTTCTGCACAGAGCAGCTGCCCAACACGCCTGGGGACTGCTCCAACCACCCTGCATTAGGCCACATAGGCCCGCTCTGGTGTCTCCTCCTGGCTCATTCTGAGCACCTCATATGGCTGGCAGGRTTGATTTGGAAAACACTGCTCTAGACTACGCTCAGCTCACTGTCTGCTGATGATTTTTAGTGCTGTACTGTGTGACCCTTTAGCTGTTAGCCACCGGAGGGAGCTACAGGAAAGTAAATGAAAGCTGAAGCGAGATTCTACATCCACCACATAGAGCAGCAGCTTTTAACCTGTCATCCACTGGCCCTTTGGATTCAGAGGTCGACTTTTCATGAAAAATAACTAAGAGCATCAGGAAGCTACATGGCTGCACATCTCTGCCAGACCTAGGTGTCCAAAGGTTCAAAAAAGGTACCGAGTACCAATTTAATTCATCTGATAACAAATGCTTCTTAATCACTTCTGACTCCGGAGAATTCCCATTGGATTTGGTGGGAGGTCCATCTGACAAGGGAAGCAGAATGAAGCTTAATGTAGGTGTATTGTGCCTCCCCTTTCTGCAAACTACTGCAACTAGGCTCTTTTCTAAACAAAAATGTCCTTTGTACAGGTATTTCAGGATAAATCTGGCATAAAGATTTTGTTCTTTTTAATGTGGGGATATGAGCATTAATCATCCTGCAAACAGAAAATGGAATTTATTTATTTATTTATTTATTTATTTGCCCCATCCACAACAGCTTGCTCCAGTATTCCTGCTCTACTTCGCTTGCAAAAAAATACCTGCTATTTTTAGGCTTATCTGCTGATAAAAAAAGCTCCACTGTGAGGGTAGAGTCTCATGACAGGTTTCAGCTGAACAACTTTGCTGCCACAGAAAGGGAGAAGTTTTGTGCACCATTTTCCTCCTCCTACCCTTTATCCCTGCTCTAGCTCCTTCCTCCCACCTTGCTCCCATCTGTGCAATGTAGCCTCCTTCCCCCTTCCAAAATGTTACTGCGAGGTAAAATGACTCATTAACCCAGGCATTTCATTAACCCGGGCATTTTAGCAAATTCAATCCACTTAGCACGCTATCGGATGCATATGAGACATGGAACAAGATAAGCACTGGGAGGRGTGTGAGGAGACCTGCCCCATACATCAGCTTTTTGTTGAGTCCATGCTGTGTCAGGAAACCCTAATCAAATGAAACCAGTTGGAGCCAGGCTGAAAACAAACACTATGATGCAAGAAGTGGTAGACCTGCAAGCTCCCTTCCACAGGAGAGCTCGCCTAGGCTCCAGGGGAGACTGGAAAGGTGCCTGGGGAAAACATCTAGTAAGGGGAACTAAACTGCCAAAGCGCAGGAGACTCAGGCAGTGTCCTGGGCCAACAAAGGTGGGAGGCTGTGAGTGCACTGGGGGATCATGTATGCATGCCCTGCCCTTACTCTCTCAAGGCCTTATGCTGCTGCTTTCAGGTGGCAAAAATACCCACCAGCGCAGGTGTTACCCGCCAGAAGCCAGATCATCCTCTCCAGGCCAGAAGGGGATTCTCAGCCTTTTCAGCATGGACTGATTGCTCATCATACAAACTCAGCCACCGAAGAGTCTGCTGAGTCCTCACTGCACCATGATGCTGTTGAATTAATTGCATGGAGGACATTTGGATGTTTCACTGTTTSTGCTGGCACCTTGGTGCATGCAGTCACACATACAGCACAGTCCTCACAGAGCTAGAGGCTGCCTTTGAATACACGTGAATCTGTTCCTGCAGCGAGTTCCTGTTTCACATCTAGTGTTTGGGGGAGCAGTTTGCATAGCTCCACGCAGGGCTGCAACAGACAAAGAGATCAGCTATCTACCACAGAACATCTCTCTTCATATTTGCTAAGGTTTCCACCAAAATATCTGCTTCACTGCTTAGCTCTCTCCTCTCAGATTAAAAAAAAAAAAAAAAAAAAAAAAAAAGCTTGGGTGATACCTGGAGAGGTTTTCCAAGAATATCTTGGAAAACATACTCTGAGCTCAGTCAGAGGAGTCCAAAGGGATCAGCTTCTCCCATAAAAAGTTCCATTCAAACACTGCCCTGGGCAGCACCAAGAGGGGATTCTCTCAAAGAACCAGCTGGATTTGCTCGTCAGACTGGTTCATTTCTTTCCAGACAATCCTTCTGGCCTTCTCCTTCGGTAGAGTCTCCATGTGGACATACAGGAGTGAGGTGGATCTTCCCTCAGGAACAGCCCGTGGGGCAGCGCTTAAAAGGCTGGAGAAAGAGAAACAGTGGAGGTAAAACAGCACCCAAAAGTAGGCACTGTGAGTGCAAGGGAAAACAAAAAGCTTTATGCCTACATATATATATATATATATATATATACATATATATGTGTATTTTTTCTCCTGCGTTTGGAGAGGGCAGAGCAGAGGGCGAGGGATGTGCCTTGCCTTGGGAAAGGCGCCTGCCAGTGCTCTCCCAACAGCTCCACGCTGCCACGCTCTGTGGTGGTTTCTCCTCAGCATCAGGCTGACACACAACCTGAGCAAAACTCCAAGCCCTGCCGAGAGATGGGGCTGAAGAGGGAGTGATGGGAAAAGAAAACCCATARAAATCAAGTGATTCTGGGGGCTGATGAATGGCACAAAGGGAAGGGCCAAAACCAGGTAAGCACGGAATTGGGTGGGGGGATGTCACTGAGTGTCCCYAGCAGCACCCATCACTCTCTGAAGGCACCCAAGGAGAGAACAGCCTCTTCCCAGCAAGAAAGGAGCAGACAGAGAAATGGCCTCCATGGTCGCTGGGTTCCAGCTTCCCTCTGGGTGCTGTGGATGGCTTGCTTGGCCTTATACAGGAAAAGTTTAAGTGGGGAGTACATAAAATGCAGCTTCAGTGAGTGCTTCGGGACRAGCCAGATGTTGGACTGCAGTTCTGGGAACTGGATTTACTTGTCTCTGTCTTGGCACGTAAGGGGAATGAGGTGGCTACAAACACCGCAGCACTTGCTGCTCCCAGAAGGATGTCCCAGCATCTGTCCCCCGGGCACTGGGGCCAGCTCTCATCTCCTCACCAGGGCTCCCAGCCTCACTGGGCAGCAAGAGGTCCTCACACRTTGTGTGTGAGTGAGGAGATGGAGCAAACACACCCCATGTGTRTAAGAGGCCTGCACGGGATAATCTGGAACCGGGCAGGCTGGATGTAAAACCTGCCGGCCAAGGAGGCCGGGCTTGGCGAGATCCCTCCCTCCACCTGAACCACCAGGCCTCTCTCCAAGATCTTATCTCGACTCTGAACATCCCCTGCCTGTCCTGTACATCTCGCTTGTTCTTGCTAGTTTGCCCTTGGGCAAATCGTCTGATTTCCATGCCTCCTCTGTAAAAGGATGGGGATGGCATTCTTGCTAAGCTTGTAAGCTCTTCTGGGCAGACGGAGAGGGCCTTTTATGTAAGACAGTTAGTATAATGACAGTCTTGATTTCAGGAGGGAAGTGTTAAACACAGTGTCGTATAATGAGCTGACTCAAAGTCAGCATCCTCCAGCTTTATTAATTTTCCCATTCTTCAGGTGTAAAGGCGCCTCCTAATAGCAACATGTAAATGAATCAGTAGTGCTCCTAATCAGAGGTTATCTCTCAAAAACTCCCCAAGRGAAAGCATCCACAAGACACCCCAATCTCTCATCCATGCTCTGGAGTCTTTGCATAGTAGTTGCATCTCTAATGCTGCTTCTCTCTTCACCATTTCCTCTCCTCTTCCTCCCTGCTCATCCCTCCATTGATTATTCTGTGCGATCTCTCCCACAACTGATTAGTTAAATATMCCTTAACCCAGAGCACCAAAGCAGAGCCCTAATGTTTCTGATGATGCCCTATGCTAAACTGTGAGTGACCTGGAAAACAGAGAGGGGCCCCTTCCCTGTACACTAAATGGCACCATAATTCTACATGTATCCCATATAAATGAAACAAGATCATAACCAGTTTGTGCTCTTCCTCCTCCTGACTCATGGGGAGAACACAGCTGCAAAGATTTCAGTCCCCTCTGTGCTGTTCTGCATTACATTTACTTGGGTAGCTATAATTAAGGATATTTGATAGGACCTGCTTGCACAACSACGGTGATTACACACAGAAGCAGATTAGACATGATTATCAGCTTAGCTCTAGTGTACACAACACGACTTCTTACTCTTCCCTTACTGCTGTTGTGCCTTGCTCTGAGATACATCAAGCAGAGAGGTGGTCAAATTGTCCTAAGGACTGGCTGTGGGTTACTAACTACCCCTGCACACACACACTGCCTGTGAAATCCCTTTAACCAGGGAAACCAGGCCCTGTGTGCACCGGCCTGGATCTCCACACATCTCTCCAAGTGCACAAGCAGCTCCAGGCAGGAATGAGAGGTGCTACATTCCAGTGAACAGGTTAGGTGCTTATTGTAGGCACTGTCCTTTGGAAAGTGTTCCCGTGCTTGTTTTACTTATTCATTTATTTATTTAATTCTCTTCATTCAAGCATTGCCATCTTTCATTTCACAACCATTTTGATTTCCCCATTTCTCCTTGCTCTGCTTCTCTCAACGGCTGCTTCCCTATCTTCTTATTTTTTCTAACTTCTTTCTCTATATTTGGCAAATCAGGAAACCAGACTTGGGTAGCACTGGTTTCCCATCATCAGGTATTAGTTGTTACCCTGTGGTGACACTTGGCCTCAGAGACCACAGCAAAGTTAACAGATGTGTGTGACAGCATTTAACCCAACAGAAATCAAAACAACTTGGGTCAATGGTGTAGCCTACAAGCAGTCACAGACTCAAACAAGTCCTGTGCAGGTGGAGAGCATGCGTAAAACTGGGGAATCACCTGAGCTGTTCCCCGTYCTTGGTCTTGCAAGTAGTCTGGTTTAGAGTTTAGATTTTTTCTTTTTTCTTTAAAAAAAAAAAGATGTCTAGTGTAAGAACAAAGAGACACATGGACACCGGTCTTTGATCTCCACTTCTCTCTGGAGACTCCTTTTCTTCACGTTTCCTTTAATTTCTTTTTGGCTCATGAGTTCCSTCTCACCTTCACAGTTGTGCTCTCAATATTAAGGTCCTTCTTCTTTCTCCCTTTTCTGATGCTCCCTAGCTTCTGCCCTTCTCAGCTTGTCCATCCATGAAGTCCCTTGARGAATCCGAGACCAGAGCAAGCCAACACGTTCTTAGCAATGCAGTTGTTAAGAAGGAGCCTTTGGTCTTCATGGTAACATGTGCATGTAAGGTTGCCTCCAGTGTCAGCAGGCTCCATCCAAACTGCTGCCCTTCAGCGAGRCAGCAGCACTGCAGCAGATCTTCCTTCCAAAAATGGTTCTGCTAGGCTCACACAAGGGCAAAATATCCTACTTCCAAAGCAGTTTTAATAACAATAACATCTCTAACAAAGGTACCGTTCTGTCTCTTTAACACTGGATTACACACGAACTTGCTGACATCTGACAATTTTGCAAACAAAAGGACATTGTGTTTCATTTAATTCATTCTCAGATGCCCGTAGAGGGAAGATGTGAGCAGTCCGGCTGCGATTACAACACATTGAGCACCGTGCAGGTCCTGCACCTCCCCGCTCTGACGTGTTCTGCTGCTGGGCCTAGTGCTTGCACGCTGAGCACAGGAGGAAAGCAAAGGGCAAAAGGTGCTGGAAGTTTGGTGGGGATGGACACCAGTGTCCCCAGTGCAAAGGGCATCCCTGGTACAGGGGACTGGTAAGAAAATGAAGGGGAAAATGTGSGTGGGTTTATTTTGCAGCAGTTGGATGTCCTAGAGAGTCCTGGTATGAGGATTATTGTCCCACGTCACAGAAAAAAAAAAGAAATATATATTATTCAAGTACTAGCTACCCATGTAATCATTAACAGAGCAGGACAGATTCCACAAGTCACAAAACAGATTTATGTCTGATTTTCCGTCTTTCAGCTTTTCCTCCTAATGACATACTCGAGCAATCTACTTGTGCTGGAGGCATCCTAAGATCTCTGATTGTCATGTACAGGGGAACATTYCCAACACATGGGAACAGTTGTTTTGTTTTCTAATAACATACCCAGATCAGGTTCCTGGCTGTGAAACACTGATACTGCTGGCAGGCTTCAACACAAGCACTCACGAGTTAAAGCCATGCTTCAGAAAGTGTTTTTTTGTTGTTGTTTTCAGCAATACACTATCCTACACAAGTCACAGAAAGTGTAATGCAAAGTGAAAGAGTTTTATTACAAGGAGCAAGAACCTGGTGAATTTCAAAACAGTGAAAACAGATTTTAATTTTGCAATGAGAAACATTTATTTCCACAAACTTATATGAAGTCTTTAACAAATACATTAAAGCTAAAATCAATGTAATTTTGTTATGCATAACACATAAATACTCTATGAACACAGACACCTTACAGGCYGCTTTTAGCAATGAAACAAAATCACCAGGATCCTCTGCTTTGTTAGAGCTCACGGCAGCCATAATTCACGGTCCAGACAATTATGTAGTCTTAAGCTAGTTTTAAGCTCACAGCAGTTCCCTAGCAGGTGGCTGCTCTGATCTGGTGCTGCTATTTAAAAGGGACGTTGTCCCATTCCTTTAGCACCCTTCTCCCAGCCCAGGACTGCAGCAGTGCTGACCTTCCCCTCTGCTTGCACTGGCACTCATATAACTACTCAGTGAGTCAGTTCCGTCCCATAAAGCAGCAGGAAATTATTCTTTTATTTGCAGGGTTTGGCTTCTGCTGGYTTAGGGAGTTTATACTCCAGTGGAAAGGCTAGGTAGGAGGCAGATAAACAGTGAGCAAATGAGGCAAAGAAAGCACATTCTCTCACACGTGAACCTGATGGGGCACGTTCACGGCAATGCAACCCTGAGCAGTGGCATATAGGCTCTGATAGCAAGGTCTCACCAGATCAGACCAGTGGTTTCTGCTAAAACCTAATTGCAAGTCTGTAGGGAGGTCAAAAAAGAGTAAAGGGRAGGCACCAGGAGATTACTCTGTGTGTACACAGCAGTAATCTTTTGTCATGTAGCTGTCTTGTAGTAGAAATTACCTTTGCCTCCCAAAACTGTAAGTACAGAATGAACRTAGCTGGCCAGGCAACAGTTGAGCAAGAGAAAACATCTGCTGTGTGGTATGAGCACATCCAAAGATTCCTCCTCACTCAATCTTCAAACATGAAAGAGCTCCCTGGAGACTATCCCTAACTGAGCTGGGTCACAGTGTCTTAGGATCAGCCCAACTGAGCAGTTCCTGTGTGGGTATCACAGTCCCAGAAACAGGAGGAGTTTTTACCTGGCAGGGCCCTGACGCCTCTAGGAATGAGGTGTCCAGAACTGAGAGTGGAAAACCAGGCAGTTCYAGTTCACCTCTTCTTTATGACTGCGGTCATTTTGTGCCTTGAGTTCTCTCAAGGAAAGAAGCACCTCAGAAACACAAATGATAATTCACACTGTGAGCTTGCTGTATATTTATTTATAGGGAGAGATTTTTATCAGAGATTTTATAGGAATTAGTCAACTGATAGAGTATTTACAAACACCACAATCATCAAAGCCTGTGCGCTGTCATATAACCAGAAAATACAACTAACAACTAAAAGGACTCCRGCTAATGCATTTTCCTAAGTTCAGGATGTTTAATAATTCTAGCATTCACCTCTGTAAGTTTATTTTGTTTTCTTATGGGTCACTTGCTGATGACAACCAGCTCGGCTGCTGCACACAGTCACATCTCCATGCGCAACTCCAGCTGCCACATGCAAAGAAAACAAATAAACCCGTTTCACTGTGCGGAGCTGTTGTCAAGGTATTGAAATGCTACTAAAATTGCTGGTGTGCTTTTGAAGTCCACGCATGTTAAACATCTTTTGGGATCAGCGGAAACSTAAGTGTTCAACTCACTTTCTCAGCACTGGGCTTGATGTCACATTTCAAGCCTATTGTGTCAGGGCACATTGTAGCAAGCGCTGGTGCCTGGGAACTGATTCCAGCGGAACTGGAATTTTGGCTGTAGAGACAAAGCAGCAGGTCTTTGTTTCCTACGTTTCAAATACTCTGTCTTTAACACAGTCCCATTTACAAGGCTTCACAAAAACTACTTTTATTGTTACGACTTTCGGGGAAACTACTCGCAAAGCACAAATACYGGCCATTTCGTTGCACATTCACCAAAAATAACTGCGTGGCAACACAGCAGTATAGACTGAAAGGGAAACGGAGGGTGGGAGGCTGAAATGAAGAAGTTCTGCTTCCCCAAAGGGATGTTCACACTGCAGCTCCACCTTTGCTGCTCAAGCGGATTAGGCTGTATCCAATCGGTCATCCAGGGGCAGTGGCTTGGGAAGCCCTTTCCTTACACCCCTCTCTCATCTCCCTCGCACTCACTGCTGTCCTTGGACATCCCTTTCCTTACACCCCGCTCCCATCTCCATCACACAGACTACCATCCTTGGAGAMCCCTTTCCTACACCCCGCTCCCATYTCCCTCGCACAGACTGCCATCCTAGGAGATCCCTTTCCTTACACCCCACTCCCATCTCCCTCACACAGACTGCCAYCCTWGGAGAYCCCTTTCCTACACCCCGCTCCCATCTCCCTCGCACTCAGTGCCGCCCTCGGCGCTCCCCGCGGCCCCCGCCCGGCCCCGCACTGCGCAGGCGCGGCGCGAAGGCGCCTCCCGCTTCCCCCTCCCCCACCAAAGGGAGCACGACCCCCCGCCCCGCGGCCCCGCCGGCCGCAACATGGCGCCCGCCTCGGGGCGCACTGCGCACGCGCCGCCGCGGCCCCGCGTGGCGC
>NW_020454883.1:437796-451789 GCF_003342845.1 Nothoprocta perdicaria | reverse complement strand
GGACCCCCGCGCCGCGCTCCGCGTGTATTTCTCCCTTTCCAGCGCTGGTGTTTTTAGTACATGGAATTGCGGAGAAAAATCACGCTCAGCGTTGAACAAGGGAGAAATAATAYTCCTTCCAAGGGAACTCTTGTGTTTCGCGTGCTTGCCTGAATAACACAATACTTTCCTTGCCACTCGCAGTTTTCTGTTCCCTTTTCCCAGACAAGCTCATCATTCTCTCTGAGTGACACCAATATATCTTAGAATTTTGCTGCCGTTCGTAAACCAGAGTAGTTTGGGAGGCTGTGTTTGATGTTAGCTAATACAAGAACGTTTGTAGTGACTGCATTTAAGGAATGGGATTCTTCTTTTGTAAATAATTTAGTCTGTACAAGGATATTTCTTTTAATAAATTTATTCATATGTATCAACGTATTTTGCTGCAAGTCCTGGAGTGTGTTTAAAAAAATCTATCAATATGGCTGCTGTTGAATATCTAAAGACTTTGTGCAACTTACTTTTTTTTTTTAGATAGGAAATGCAATTCTGTATCAAAGCGAAGTGACCTTTTCAGCAGTAAAGCACAGAGGTTTACAGCGATGCCATCTAGGGCTCTCCTTGGGTTGGGTATTACCTGCTTGAAATTCTTTCCTTTTGTCTGAGCTAGGTCTGCATTCAGCTCAACATAACTGTAGCAGCTCGTCCGAAATTGCAGTTCCACARGATGCACATTGGAGCAGTTTGGGTCTGTTTCGGTACACAGTTGTGTCCTTTCAGTCATTTCACAGGATTGTGGTGTAGAACACTGGAACATTTCATTTAATAGGAGCGCTACATTTGTAATGAAATACTGCCCTGGCGGCGGTTTGGTAAATGCAGTAAAAGGTTGAGTAGTGACCGTGTAGTAACTACAGTGACAGAAATGAGCAGCAGGGTCTTCAGGCGAAATCACCCAAGTGCAAATACTTCCCATGGGGGTGTTCAGATTAGAAGCACGGTTGAGGAMTAGTGTAGAGGAATAGGTAAGAGAAAGGATGTTTGAATTTCTCTTCCAGCAGTTGTGGCGTGAGCTTTAGGTCACATCTAACTTAAATGATTTTTGTATCATTTAAAGCTTGTCAAGGGGGCTATGGTTTCCTCATCCTGCTGAAGGCTTAAGAGATCCTGGCGTATAACTTTAAACAGTATTAAAGAAATGAGGCAGATGCAACTGTATCACTTTGAAGCACATTTTATTGTCTAGACTAGGAATTAAATTTAACTCATCTGTGTCGTTCATAGCATAACTTTTTTAGACTGTTTTTTGCGTTATTTCCCATCTCCCTCAGTGATACTGATCGCAGTGAAGCAAGATACAAAGACAAGAAGGGAGAATTAGAAGGGTAAAATAGTAGCAACCATCTGTGATAGTGATGGTGACATGAATATGTTTGGGGTTTAAGAGAGATAACATAAACTAAACTAGGGATGAAGAGAAATGTGAATCAGTAGTCTTGCATTAATGCCTTCTTATACTGTCTTGATTTGTCTTTTTTATTTCTCCATGTCAGTGCAAGTTTTTTTTTTTTTTTAATATTAATTGCGTATTAATGTGATTCTGTGCCAATATGTAACTATTTGGGGTTTTTTACTTGCAGAGTCAACTGTTCGTTTTATTTCAAAATCGGCGCTTGTCGTCATGGAGACAGATGTTCTCGGTTGCACAACAAACCAACATTTAGCCAGGTTTGTTTCCCTTTTGTTTTCTTTTCTTGTGTAAGTATATTCTTACCTCTTAAGACATAAATTCCTAGATACAAGTCAATAATTACAGAGCTCCAGATTAACTAGTTAACTTACACGTACACTTTCAACCCCAGTTTATACGGGTTTTTGCTTTTTTTGGGGGTATTCCATTTACTTCTCCCAGCATTTCTAATTATCTCCTGTCACCCTTAATGGCTGCAGGAAGCGATGCTGTTGTAAGCTTGCCTGTAGTAGAGACCAACCAGTGCTAACTTTCAGGTGAGTGTGCCTTCTCAGTGATGTTTAGGCACTTAAGCCATCCCGGATTTTTTTTTTAATCACACAAATGATGGCAGCATGTTCCACCTATCTGAGGTGTGAGCTTAAGTCTTTTCTGCATATAAAAGGAGAAAATTATTCAACAAGAGCAACTTCTCTGTCATTGACTTTGCTCTCCGACCCAGGCTCTTAAGTTTGGAGAGTAACTTGCACACTTCCTTTGAATGTGAAAGAATAATTTCTTGAAAATAACCTGCTTGGTTGCTGAGGGTATATCAGCAGACTTTACAGGTTATGTCATCTTTGACTAAATTAATATTATCACTGACATAGAGATTGACTGCACTTAAAAAAAAAAAGCAGCAGTGCAGTGATTGATAGCTTTTTTTTATTATGACATGCACAGTTTYCAGAAAACTTCTTTTACATTCCTGGGGAATTGTACACTTTGCCTTTTTCTGTCACTGCTGATTATCAAGGCATGCAGGTAAATAGATTTCTTTGGGATTATTGTGCATGAGCATCAGTGCCTGTGAAAGTCATTGCACTGTTAGAAGTTTTACTACAAGTAGAACTTAGACAGCAGTAGAGTCCTCTGCAAGTTGGCTTTAACTGATGCAGAGAATTGACTGTTTTTCTTGGAACGGTCCATTTGGGGAGGGTCAGTGAGGCAAGTGCTGCCCACATCATAGGAGACTAGAGTGGTAGGGCTGCTGAAATTAAGTCTGCTCATGAGTGAGCAGGGGGAGTTCAGGAGGGAGGGAGTATCTAGAGGGACCGTTGCTGATGCTTCATCTACACAAATAATTTTCCCAGTTTAAAGAACTTATTAACAGTTAATTTAAGTCTTCTATATCAAGAGGAGTGTTGCCCACTTTAAAAACTACTTCATAGTGCTAGTGTGTACAAACAGCATGCTGAAATAGAATTGGTTGTTTAGAGACTTAAGTGCAGGTCATTGACTGCTGGAAAACATGTTTTCAATTTAAACAACTTCCACAGTAGCCATTGTAATATATATTTTTTAAGAACTCTTTTTTTTTTTTTTTTTTTTTTTTTGAAGAAGAAGAAGAAGAAGAAAAAGGAATACAATAACATGCCTGCCATGGCTATTAAACATGTCCCTTAGTGCCTCATCTACACGTTTCTTGAGCGCTGCCAGGGCCAATGACTCCAGCACTTACCTGGGCAGCCTGTTCTAGTGTTTCCCAGTCTTTCCTAGGGATGCCTGGGATCACAGGGGCCCTGCACTTGGCAGGCATGCTGGGTTGTTCTGTCTCTAGCAGACCTGATAGTTGTACAGAATTCATTACAGAAATCTTTATCTGTATGCAGGTTGGTAATCAGCTGTGATAGAAGAACAGACATCTTATTAATGAGAAGTTAACTGCTGCAATATTTTTATCTTGTGTTGCTATTGCTGGTGCAGCTATTTTATTGAAGTGCTGTGTTAGGAAAGGTCATGCAATCCAGAGTGATCAAATTACCACCAATCAGCAGAAACACTGTAACTGTATGCATGTTTCTGTCCCTCTCCAACTGTAGGCTAAAATATGTTATTTTAAACCAGGGCCACAGAAACACAATAGCTTTCATTAGTATGCCCATACCCGTAATAAAACAAGTATGTGATTCAAATGTGATACTACAGTTTCTTTACATGTTAAGTGGGCAGCATATGTAGGTTTGACATTGCTGGTCCTGTGACTTTCAGCTCTGAATTCTTAATGTGACTAATAATACTGTGTAAGTTAAGCTTACTTGTTTGGGGATTGCAATTTGTACAAACTAACATTGAGCTTATGTTTAAGTAATCAATCTCAATTTTTGAGCTGCTTACAGTGATATGGACGTTTGGAATTTTTTGTAATATTAGTTTACTAACTAAAACATGGTTTGTTTTTTCAGACAACTTGATTTTAAGAAGAACGGTACAAATGTAAGGTTTCAAGTCTGCCTGGGCTAATTCTTCAAGTAAAAAGCAGAAGGGCTAAAAGGATATTGTCCTTATTTGAAGGATCGGAAACATGTGAACCTATGATGCTATTATATTATTTAAACAGAAATTCCACCAAGAAATGTCTGATGCACAAAATGAGACGTAGCCGTTGCCCCCCAAACCTTATTGCTTGGTGTAACATTTTAGAGTCTGTGGCATTATGTATTATACGCTGTGCACGTAACTCTTTTTTTTTTTCCCCCAGATGTAGAAAAGAATCTGACCTTAAAATTAAGATAAAACTAGGCATATGCATAATAGTTCGATGTTTTAGGGTACTGTGCCTCAATTCCCATTTTGAGGGTAGCTTCTGCGACAAATGCAGCTCTTTCTTGGTGGTTAATTTAAAACTGTTTTCATAATATGATGGTCTGGATGCAATTTTGGAAGATACTCTGCAAATGCAAAAGGAAATCTTGAGAATAAAATATTACCTATAGCTTTTTGCAAACAAGTTGTCTCTTTGCAATTGTCTATTATATGCACAGCAGCCAGTAGAATTCCCCTTTTTATTTTTTTTCCCCGCAGACCATCTTGATTCAAAACATCTATCGTAACCCCCAAAACAGTGCACAGACGGCTGACGGCTCACACTGTAAGTCCCACAGTTGGAGAAATTTTTTTAAAGAATGGTGTTAAAGAGCCCACTCCTAATTATGAGAAAATAATGTTGGCTTCTGAGCTGCTGACATAAAGCTGTTGCAAACAGGACAAGTGACGGAACTCTTCTTGCGCATAGATCAAGAACTTGGGAAATGTAGGCAATTCAGCACACAGAAAGTGGCTTCCTAAGTTGGATTCGATTCTCTCTTATTGTACAGCCTTAAGCTCAGTTGCTTAGTGAGTGCTTCTGCACTCTTCTCACACAGCTAAACTGCAGACATTTCTCAAATTCTTGATGTAACCAAAAGAAATAGGTATATTTGTGATGTACGGTAAGTTTCCCAAACTGTGGATTTTCTTTTATCTTAACTCTTCCAGGGAAATGGAGATTTCATGTTATGCTCCGATTATTGTATTATTTTTTTCCCCTCTTTCCTAGGGTTTTGCTACTAAGAAACCATTCAGTAAAACCAAATTCAAACAAATTATTATGCTTACCACTTGAATATCACCTTTGGGTGTCATCTAATACCTTTCTGCCTGAAATCATCTGAAACTCCTTAATAGCAATAGTTGTGAGTAAAATAACTGTAAAAATACAATAATGGGGTATCATGAGATCTCTATTACTTTATAGCGTTAGGCTGATTCAGAAAGGTCACCAGATAAGTAAAAGTTCTCCTTCTTGGGAGAGAATAACCACCTCTTTTTCAGCACAGACTCGTCTAAAGCGACCCTAAAGGAAACCAGTTTCTTGTTAAAAATTATTTTCCATAATATAAAGTTGTTGCGTTTTGTATTTCAGACCATTGCCCTCTTGAACATTTACCGTAACCCTCAAAACTCTTCCCAGTCTGCTGACGGTTTGCGCTGTAAGTTCATACAAGTTCCTTCACTGGTTCCCTGGGCTTGATTGTCAGAGCTCAGTGTCGACTTAAGCTGGTCTACCATTTTAGTTTAACAGATCAAACTGACCACATTTCATTAAATGTATTGGAAAAAAAACCTTTTTGTCCTCCTTACCTTCTTCCCTACTCCCACAGATTTGAGGGGAATCTGGAAACCACCTGCTCATTCAAAAAGGGTTGAAATTGTACTTCCCTTGTAAAGCAGTCTTGAGGTACTGCTTTGCTCCCTCCCTTTTCCCTGCCAGTTACCTGCATCCTAGGAATGCTTTTCTATATGTTTTATGCTGTCCATTAGGCTTCACTGTCTAAAGAACAGGACAATGACTTATTGACTTGGTCCAGAACATATTTCCTGCTCTGTAAATGTTAAGAGAGCTTGAATTTAAAACTTTTTAGACTTCATGCAGAAGTATGCCCAAGGTTATTGTAACTTCCGTGTAGAGTCTACATTGAAAGGACACACTTGACTGACAAAYGCTTCCCTCTTGGCAGCTGTCCTTCTCTATAGGTGCATATTTAAAATTCCTTCTGTGCTTTGAAAACTCAAATTCCAGAGCAATGCTGCATATATATGTGTATATATATACACGCACGCATATATATGTAGAAAAAAAGATGTCTTTATGTTTAAGGAGGGAAAGTCATTGGGGTGTGGTCATAATTTAATGACTCTTTGTGAGGTAGGAATGAGCAAAAGAAAACACATATATTCTATGACCACATATATTCTATGACCAAGATTGATCTGCGATTTGTCCTTGTGAATCATCAGTATTAGAATAAGATGCAAAACACTTTAGAACCAAAAAGGATCAATGTTATTTTCTAACTAATATTTCTTGTTGAAGTGAACATTGACTGYGTGGTAATAAAGCTTTGTTTGGCTATTCCTTTTTCTGACTGTTGGATTACAGACTAGTTCAGATTAGTTACCAGCATTTARTTAAATTTACTTTGTGAAATTAGTAACTAACTTAACTGATTTTCTGTCATTTATTTAGCAATAATAATAATAATAATACCCCAATTAAGTAGCTTAAGGTTTTTATGGCATATAATTATGTGAGATGCATAATGAATTTAGTACATTTGTCTAGACACTTAAACAGTTTTCTTGACCTGCAGACCTTTTTGTTACAGCTACTTAGCTGTTAATGCTGTTTTGCTATATCAAAAGCATTTAGCTGCACATATTGGAAATACCCCTACGATCTCAATGCGCTGGTAACTAATTTGCACAGAGTTACAGCAGTTTGGTCTGTGAAGCTGTTTAGATTGTACAGCTGCGAGAGTCTTAACTTAAACAGATCCTCTAGTGTTCTCAGTACTGGTGTTAAACTTTAGTTTGTCTTGACAAGCGGGTAATTATTGAACAGAGCCTGACTGTACCTGGYGTGGTAGAGTTGGAGCTCTGTGATCAGTAGGTTCGCTAAAACTCCCTGTTCCCTGTTTTTTCAATTTGTGTCCCTCCTGAARTACTGCATGTATTTTAAATGGATAACTTGGGTAGCTATTTAATGCTTTTTGTCRTTGTTGTTGCTTAACTGTCTTCCTTTTTATTGCCGTCGTAGAGGATTGACCTTAGCTTTGAACATTAATAGTATTCCTGACTATTTTAATTAGTACTTGGGCTTCTSAAGGTTCAGATACCAGTAGCCCTGGATTACCAGTGTTTGCAAAGCCTGTGCATATGTATGCTTCCCACTTTAGAAGGACATTCAACTAGCCATTAACCAATTGTTGTTTATCCTCTCTTAGATTGACAGTGAAATCTCCTTACAAATTGTTAGCCCGTTTCCATTTGGCAGGAATTAATTACTCCCTGGGTTGCTCACCCTATCTGAGACCTATTTAAGCAAACACACAAATAAATCCTTAGGTGTTAGTAAGCTATCATCACTGGTGTTGGCACAACCTTGGGAATATTGTTAAGTTTTAAACTGTCCAGAAATAGTTGGTCAATGTTTACTGTTTCCTGAATTTGCTTTATAACCACTGGGAAGTGGTGGGGAACAAGAAAGCTTGTAAAAGCAACATGTTTCAAATCCAGAAACATTGTCAGCCTAAACTATATAACAAATTCCCCTTAGCCACCTCCAAGAGGTGAGCAGGGTGGAAGAAGAGTAATTATAGTTCCAGAGTGTGTGGCTGCTAATGCAAGAGTCTTTGAACAAAAGCAGATAGTTCATAAAGGTGCAGTTTGTTCTGGTAGCCAGGAAGGACTGAGCCCAAAGCATCAGCTCTTTGTTTTGTTTTGTTTTTCACAGCAGCCTGAAGTGAATAAACTTAGCTTAGCTGGCCGGTTTCTTGTCGTTTGCATTTTGGCAGCTGAAGCAGCAGAGTTTGTATTTTAAAAGCTAGGCTGTTTTTCTAGCCTAAAATGCAAAGTTCATTTTTTAAACTGCTCTGCTTGATCTTAATAAAGCCACTTAACTGCTAAAGATAATACATTAAGCTCTAATGAATACAGCTTAATGTACATTAAAACACAGTAGAATGGAAAAAAAAAATGAAGCTGATTTCTGTAATCTCAAAGCTTTGAAAACTCGGCCAAAGTTATTTTGTTTTTTCTATAGCAGCAGGCAAGCAGCACGCAATTTTGGAGTCCAGCTTGGAGCATGAAAGTAATTTTAACACAGCCATATGGCTGGCTTCTCTTGCACTAAAAGCTGATATGCAGGACTGTAGGAAAATACAGTGATGCTCAAATGAAAAAAATGCTCTCTGTAGTAAAGCATTCTGTTCTTGGAGAGCACCAAGAAAACCATGTCGTTTTAATAACTAATCCAAAGAAATTATTTAAAATTCTTGAGTTGTGTTAAATTATGAACTCTTAAGATTTAGTCATATGTGCTAGAGAGGTGGACATCCCTCTCTAAAATGACCCTCTGCCTTTAGGAAGAGAAATACTAAATTGTAATTATTCTTTAAAGCGTGCCAATCTGATGAAGCACTTGCCTTCTGTTTAGGTAAAATCATTGGCTAGATAGAGGCTAAGCTGGTACCTTAGGTTTAAGTGATATTTAAACATAATTCCCATTCCCAACTTCGTAATATGTAGCGTATTAGTTTGGTTCTGATTAGAGCTTGTCTTAATTCGACCATGTTTTGAGATATTACTGGAGATATTTGAGATATTACTGGAGACTAAAGCTGCTGACAGATACTTACTTTTAATATTCCTGTTAGTTAGCAACTTGCTATATGGTGTCTTTTATGCTCCAGGTGGCCTCTCTAGATTATATTTTGTAGTAAAATTAGAGTTTCTTCTTCCCTAATTATTCTAATCAGTGTGACTCTTTGATTCTTGCAGGTGCTGTGAGCGATGTCGAGATGCAGGAACATTATGATGAATTTTTTGAGGTACGTCAAAGAGTTAATGTTTGAAATGCATTMAAATGTTCAGGAGATTGTGGAAGCAGTGTAGTTGGATGGATTCACTGCATATCACAGATGTATCCAGAATAGTGTACCATTTTCCTGGGTGTTCATATAAAATTTCCACCTTTCAATGCTAAATATTTTGTGTTGTAACCTTTGGGTCGTTTGGCATTAACTTTACTGTGCATACTAGCCCTTTTTTTTTTTTTTTTTTTAATTTAAAAAAACAGCAACTTGAGCTGTGTAGCATTTTGATTCCAAAATCCCCCTTTCTTCTGTAAACTTAAAATAGACTTTTTTCATTCCTTGTACAGAAATGAATATAAGGAAAGTTGTAGCAGCAGGCCTTATTTAGTGTTTTCAGTGCATCTTGTGTGTTTCCTAAATATGGCATTTTTTAATGTTTATATAGCTATTTGTTGTATCCTGTTAGCATTGTACAAGCTCTTGCCTTTTGGMTGGATGTGGCACTGCTCCAGCAAGTACTAAACCACAAATACAAAAAGTGTTTTAAGTGTTAAAGYCCTGCTTTGGTGTTCAACAGCAGTTAAATGCATTGAGCCTGTGCTTTTAGCTAATGTACCTGACATTTGCAACTGTTTGCTTTGTGTTTAGGAGGTCTTCACGGAAATGGAAGAAAAATACGGTGAAGTTGAGGAGATGAATGTTTGTGATAACCTTGGAGATCATCTAGTTGGAAATGTATACGTAAAGGTAGGATACAAAAATATGAAATCRCAGTATGTTATAAATAGAGATGTCTCTTTAAGGATTTAAACTTCTCTCAACTTCGTAATATAAACTAGAAAAATCCAAAATCTAAAAGGAATTTTAAAACTTTTAAGAATTGATAAGAAACTTTGTGTCATTTAATGAAGATTAAGCAATTTCATTGCATGGTTAAAAAGGCAGTCACCACTGAACTGTTTAGTTTACCCAGACTGATTTTAGATATTTCTTTCAATACCGTTTAAGCACTTGAGTGCTGAGCAGAAGTTAATTTTCAACATTTTGCATTTCTCTTCTAAATTTCCAGTTAAACAAAATGTCTTGTAAGTTATTTCCACCAGTAGGTGGGTGGTTTTACGGTACAGAACTGGATCAATTACTTTCAGCTTTTAACAGTCGTTGGTATCAGTTTTAAATAACCAGTCCTGACCTCTCGCTTAGGGAGATTKCCTAATGTGTCTATTTAAGGAGTTTCTGTTTGGATATATTTATTGTACATTCCKTTAATTGGAATTACATTGAGGCCTAAAATTCTTGGCTCTATAGGCGATATTGATCGGAAGTAAAAGCTGGGTTTGCAAATGCCAAACTTGAATCCTCTAAGCTTAAACTTTATTTTAAAGCGGGATCGATTTTTCATAACTCCTTTGTATTCTGYATGAATGAGAGCTTCAGTTCTCCTTCAGAGGTCTCATTAATGCCTGAAAAACTTGCATTAATTTGCATTTAGAGCAAATTAGTATGTTGGAAAGTACTGTAAACATTGTTTCTTGTTTAAAGTTTTATTAGGAAGACATAATATTCCCAAATCCTCAAATGCAAACTGTAAAACTTAAGAGAAAAACTAAACTTAGAAAAATACCAGTGTTGTGATTGACTCTGAAACCCAATTAAAAAAAAAAAAAAAAGCTAATTATCTTTACCCTTAATTTCATGAATTTTTCCAGAGCTACTCTGAAGTAGCTCCTAGTTTGATGACTAGCTGAAAGCCATAGGTATCCCAGTCAATTTTCTAGGAATCATTTGTCTACCTCGGTTGCTTCTCTGTAACATAAGAAAAACCTTGATTTTATTTTTAGTTTCGCCGTGAAGAAGATGCAGAAAAGGCTGTGATTGACCTGAACAATCGCTGGTTTAATGGGCAGCCCATTCATGCTGAGCTCTCGCCTGTGACTGACTTCAGAGAGGCTTGTTGCCGTCAATATGAAATGGGGTAAAAAGCGGTTCCCTGTCTGCCTATGATAGAAGGCTTGCACAAAAAAGGTGGTTGCTTAAATTTGGGCTTTGTTATGTATGTTATGGGTAAGGAAAAAACACATTCAGATAGCAGTAATATTGGGAACCTACYGCCAGCCTGTTGAATTTTCCAATCTTTTAAGACTTTGCAGTGCTAGTGAGTTATTTCGCGTAAATAACACTTTGATTTAATTCTTTTTAGTGTTAGAGTTGAGGAACTTGTAGGTGGCTAGATGACCACTAAGGCTTAGGGCAAACGCATACAGTGTRGGGCAAGGATTCTAACTGTTTCTCAAATCCTCTTTCAGGGAGTGTACACGAGGAGGTTTCTGCAACTTTATGCATTTGAAGCCAATTTCTCGAGAATTAAGACGCGAGTTGTATGGGCGTCGTCGTAAAAAGTGAGTTGACTTTTGAGCACAACATTCTGAAGGGAAAACTTGAAAAGGTTTTGCATTCCTTTTTGTCCAGTGGGGTCCTGGTAGATGTGCAGGTGAAAGGCCTCAAGTGAAGTTAGCAAGTGGCCAAAAAGGCCTCAAGTGAAGTTAGCAAGGGGCCAACTTAGAGCAAAGGAATAGTCTTCACAGAACAATGTAAGTAACAGTGCTTCTTACTAAGAAGTGCTGTGGAAGCTGAAGACTGACCTTTATTTAAGAGAAGACTCGGTACAAGGAAAAGAATATCTGGAAGGAAGCTCATCTGGTTCAGATACCCTAATTACAGACTSTTACAGGCTGACAGATTACTCAGAAGTCTCACTTCGTGCCCCTTCCCAGCTTATCCTATTCTGTACTTGCTTGCTCCTGGTTTCTGTTGGAAGCAAGTACATGGCTTTTGGGGCATTTTGTCAGAATCAGGGCAGTCATTTAGCATCAAGTACGATCAGTTGTATCTATAGAAACATTCAGGATTTTTTTACACCTTTTTTTTTTTAAACTTTTTCCTTTAGTTTCAACAGTTAATGACTAGTTCTTTCTTATTTGTAACGGGAGTTCACTTCTTGAGTACGTTTTATTGACACTAGCCTTACAAAATGACACTCATAGATAGGAAAGCTTGACAAGGTAAAGCRATAGTAATTTCACTTAATGACAAAAAAAGCGTGCAATGAATAAAAAATACTGTTTGTATTAAATTACATATGCTAAATTTTATATTTGTCAGGATACCTTAGCTATCTCACAGAAAAGTTTGTACCAGTGMTGTTACTGTGACACTTCTTTTGTGGATGAGGAGTTCTGAGGTCGATGCAGTCTCCTTGCTTTTAGGGAACTTGAGATATYTAAGATAGTTATGTAGACTTGTTGAGCTTCCTTGATATGTAGTGCAGCTTTGGATGTTTCCCTCTTTCCCCTTCCAATCACAGAAGGAGCCTAGGAATATGAGAAAGCTTTTCTTACCAGTGTTTCTAGTTGGCCAAATACTGGCCTTTTCACAGAGAYTCATTGGCAAGGCTGTGAATATTTTTCGGTGTTCTGGATCTGAAAGGACAAATTTAACTGTGGAAAAGGCAGATGGCATTGCTTGGGCACAAGTATTTGACTAAGTACTTTCCTAAAATATCCTGATTGATATTAATTCAATTTTAAATGTAAGCTTGTAAGATGTKTGACTTTTTTGAAAAGAGAAAACACACTCTTGTTTTGCTTTATGTTTACTTTGAGGAATCCTGATCTCTCAAGAGTCAGGAAAGCACTAGGACGTTGCCTCTTTTTGCAGGATAGATCAGATTTGGACATAATTGTTTTACCTGTAGCCCAGTTCCGTCAGTGGTAAAACAAATAGTTGTCCTCCCTCTAATTTTCCTTATTGGCCCTATTTAAATTCTTTATGAAACTAAAATTGTCACATGGGAGCAATAAGACTTGATGGGGAGGGGAATCCTTGAGTCAGTGAGGTTTACAAGTAGAGTATCTAATTTAGAATGACCTATGCAGTTCTACACAAAATGAGATACTCGGATTTCAGTTAGGAAAAGGGAGGGTACACTAAAACTTCTGAATAATGGGCTAATGGAACAGTTCTGGACAGTTCATTGGCACTCAAGTTGTGTGTCTGTGTCATGGTGAAATTTGCCATGCTCCTCTTGGCCACATCCCAAAAACATCTCAATGCAGAGCAATATTGTGCACACTTAGACTGTCAGAAGTTCACACAAACACAAATGCCAAGTTCTGCTGTATTTCTACAGCTATTTAAAAGTATACTGTGGGCTGGTTAGTGATGCATCATGAATGGTTTTGAGCTTTGTGCCTGATTTGTTGAAAGTCATGATCCCCAGATGCAGGGAGGATTACTTGCGAATGCTGATGCCTTCTGGAAGTAAAAAAAGTCCAGGGAAAACTTGTATTTTGACTGCTGGTGGATGCAGGGGGAGTGGGTTGCAAACAGCTGTGGGCTGTGCATAGATAGGGCTGTAAGGGCAGGTGTCCCCTTCCCTTGCTGCCTCAGCAAGAAGCTGTGCAACACTGCATTYAGTTCCTCCGTGTGCTTTGCTTTGAACATCCATTCTAAGGAGAGACCAGCGCTGCACAATTGTGTCTTTTCATGGTGTGGATTGACTCCTCAATATTAAATTTGCTCCGTGTGTAAATATATGGTTTTAACCCCGCCGGTTTATCTATCTATCCTTTAAATCCCCCACCAGGCCCCTTCTTCCCTATTGCTCACCTGCTTGACTATTCCGTTGCGTAGCCTGCAAGCTAACGGCCTATGGTGAAACAATAAAATGTTCCCGCTCTCTTTCAAGGCATAGATCCAGGTCGAGGTCCCGCGAACGTCGGTCTAGATCCAGAGATCGTGGTCGCGGCGGTGGTGGTGGTGGCGGAGGAGGACGCGAACGCGACAGGAGGCGGTCAAGGGACCGCGAGAGATCCGGTCGATTCTGAGCCATGCCATTTTTACTGTATGTCTGCTAGAAAGTGTTGTAGTTTGACCAAACCAGTTCATAATGAGATTTTTTTTAAAGATGGGCTTCTGAATAAAAATTTGTAGTGATACAGTATTCTTTGTGTAACTTGTTTCTTGTGGGGGGAGTCTTTTTAATTGTCATTCTTCTATCTTGACAAATACCTGGATTAACTATGCCTGAGGGAAAGGTGGTAAATGTATTGGAGGAGCACCATTTTGTTTTCCTTTTCTTTTTTTTTTT